>NC_046293.1:29483054-30083054 GCF_004115265.2 Rhinolophus ferrumequinum | reverse complement strand
TTAAGTTATCACCACTTAGTATGAAAGCAATAAATGGATCTCAAATGTCCAACAGTCATTGGAGTAAGCAAAGAAAGTATCAGACTATATTGTTTAACTTTCTAAAATATAAAATGCCTGCAGCAGGCACTCAGTAAATGTTCCAGTCCTTTCCTTCCACTTCTCTTTCTTCTCTGTCCCGTCCCTTTCCTTCCCTTTCCATCCCCAAATCTAAAGATTCTAAAATCTCTGTTTTTCCTTCAGTAAGCGGAATGTAACTGGTCTTTGTCAGGTGAGAGGAATGACTAAATGCTAGTCGAAGCCTGAACAAAATTTGAAGTGGGAAAAACTCACATTCCAACTTTTTACGTTTCCTTTTATAGCGCCCCTTACTTCTGCACCTCACTAATCTCAGGAGTCTATCCTGTATCCTTTGCTTTCCATGAAATAAAAACTGTTCTTTCCAACCAGTGACATTTGTCCTAATACTGCTGCCTTACATCAGTATAAAGCTTTGGTGTCTGACGCGTTCTAACTGATATTTACCACTCTTAGGCTTCACAGCTCTGAAAAGCAAGTAAAGCAGTTGTTGTCCCCATTTTACATATAGATGAACTGAAGCTCAGGACTTCTTCAAGGTCACATGGGTATAAAGTAAAAAATAATGTAAGGCAGCCTTCCTATTGGTCTTAACTGACATGACAGCCTAAGAAAAGCTCTATTTGAACATGCCTCTACTGAACTATGGAGAACGTGTGAGACATGATTCCAATATGGAAGTCCTACTCTCTTAACATTAACTTTTCCTGGGTCTTTATGGTTAACCTTCATGGTTTATCAACACAGCACTAATACAATAAAACTTTAAAAATTAAAAAAATTGCTCCAAAAAATAGACTAGTCTATAATTTAAGTTGCGTTCTTGGATTTGTTTCACTGAAATGTTTTCTCAAGTTTTCTCTGAGGCTCGTCTCCAGACTCTACTACTTAAAGGTAATAGAAGAGATAAACTAAATTCAGTGACTATTCAAATAAGATGAAGTACCTTTTACATCTCAATCTCAACCTCTACCTCTTCTCAATCTCAACAATCTAGTTTTGGTAGTTGGTGTCTAGCAAACTCATAAAATCCTGATGCATAAATGTCTTTAACAGACTAGATATTAAATTACCCAAATAATGACTAGAAATTACTAGAAAGCAGATTGTTCCCATTTGCAACGTTGGAGCTAAGGGAACATGTGTAACCTCTATTCATATATAAGTTGATATTTCCCATGCAGCTCCTATATGATAGTCAGCTGTCACCAGGCTGTCACCCACAGTGTGTAGGTTTAAAAATGGAAGGAAAGAAGGGAAGGATGGAGAGAGAGGGGGAGGGAGGGAGGGAAGAAGGAAAGGAGGAAGGCAGGAAGGAAGGAAGGAAGGAAGGAAGGAAGGAAGGAAGGAAGGAAGGAAGGAAGGAAGGAAAGAAGGAAGGAAGGAAGGAAGGAATCTTTAGCCTTTATCTAAGTCCTCAGTATTGAATAAGTCATTTTGAGAACTAGATAGCAGAGTCAAATCGCCTTTTTGAGTCTCGAAATAAATTATCAGCCTGGTACAGACCCAGGCTAAGACAGATATAGCATTTAACTTCACGGGTGGCTATAATTTCTGGATTTGTGAAAGAGTGATTCCTGCTTAGTATATTCCAAAAAGGACATGAAGTTTCTTAAAGGCCCTGTATAAATCAATTCACAATCATACTGAGGTAGTTTGACTGTGACTCCAAAATGTCTGCATTTCATTTTCTCCCTGTTAGAGATGAAACCACTGACATTCATTTTTTATGGACATTTCCAGCTAAAGACTTTTTTTGGTAAGTTAAAATTTGAAGAGCATGAAAGAGAAATTATTCTGATTTATGACGACTTCCAATCAGGACCAATTAAGAGAAAATGAACCAGGGAAATTGGAGTGGGGAAGGGAAATAAGATCCTGCAAAGTGAAAGTATTTAAACCTAAGTTTTCTTTCACTTGCGATCCCCTGGGTAGAATGGAGCAAAGGCAGCTTCAGGATTAAGGGTCCTTGTGCCCCCCAGGCCTTACCCACATCTGGCTTTTTCACCTCTAATCTTGCCCTAGGCACAAACAACTTTGCCTGGGATTAGTCTACATATGAGCTGCCTATACTCAGGAGTCTATCAGACATACGGAAATATTCATCCTTTATTACAATATTCACGTATAAATGTAGACTGAATTCTTCTAATAGCACTATATGCTCCATTTATTTCTGACCTGGTTCCCACCTAAACACCTTCTGGTTTCATGCTGAATCCAAGGCCTCAAAGTCACACATTTTTAAAAGGTATTTATGTCAGCACTGCCCTGAGATCTGAGCACAAAGAGCCTCTGTGCTGGGTCAGTGCTTTTAGAGGGTCCACATAGTACAGCAGCCCAACACACACACACACACACACACACTTATTGAGGAACGAATGGGAGCCTGTCTCTCGGGCTCCCATGCTGGCACAGGAAACTTGTATTCTAAACATCCACTCCCATGACCTACACTGTTAAGACCCCTGAGAAACACTCTTTATCTCTTGCCCCATATCCTCCACACAAAAGGTGATTTCATTCAATTACTGTAAAAGTTTGTGGATTGTGCCACTGCTGATGAATGGGCAAAGCAGATTTCAGTGGTAGAGTTACTTAAGAGACAAGACAAGTTAATTAACCTGTCAAATCTTTCCTTCGAGGTAGTGTGAACACAAATTATTGCATAACAAAGTGTTGTTTTCCAGTAATGCTAAATGTTTACTTTGTTTTCTTCGTGTTCTAATTCATGGTTCCAGAGGTACTCACAAATTAGGACAATATATACAACAATTACACATGATAGCTAAGAAACATTTTAACAATCTGAAATAATTCACAGTACTCTTACATTTGTGTGTGAATATGTATTTATTATACACAGACAAGGATTTCTCAACCCTTGAACTATTTATATTTGGAGTAGGATAATTCTCTGGGTTTTCTGTTGTTGTTCAGGGTTGGGGGTGGGGCCTCTCCATACATAAGATATTTAGCAAAATCTCAAGCTACTATCCTATCCACTACATGCCAGTAATTTCTCCCCAGCCCCACCTGTGACAACTAAGAATATCTCCAGACATTGCCAAATCTCCTCGGTTGAGAACTACTAGGCTAGACATTACATATGTAAAACACGACATTGTTTCATTACACTGGCAACTGATGGATACTGAACTCTAGAATCATGAATAGTTCTAGCTTTATAAAAGTATTTAATAAAATTTACTTAAATGTTTTTTAAATTATATTTAAAATGTCAGCTCATTTTAAATTTTGATATTCATTATTTGTAATTTGCCTTTTAATTTTAATAGATTATTTTGAATATAACTTTTTTGCTAGCATATATGAAAATAAATTTTAATTGTGTTTTTACATTCACTTTACATTTTGATAAAAATATATTGAAATATACCTTGTATGGATTATATTTTCTTTTAAATTAATTGAAAATCATAGAAATAGAAAATAAAGTAAATATCGGAAACTAAAACAAGACAGAAGCCTGAAAACATAAATAGAAAATGTTTAAAAGGTGGACTGCTTAAATTTTAAGAACTAGGAACAATGAAAGGGAGTCAAGCATGGCCCGCTGTCTTTATTGCATTACCTTGGGTGCTGTGTGGTGAGGCAAGACACAGGATGAGAGTGCGAAACCAGAAAGAGTTTTACAGTCTTGTTAAACACACAGTTCCGTGGGGAGAACACAGCACACCATACAGAAGCACCTGGGGTCTTCATGAGGCAGAAGAGGGAGGGCGTGGGGCCTGTGCCTCTACTGTGGTTCCTCGGGGAATGGAAGGCTGAGGCAAGGCAAGCTGATTCAGTGCTGGTTAAGTGAAATACATTCAGCAGGCTCTGGGTATAGGGGCTGTCTTGGGTTGTCTGGCACCTGGCCCTGGGTCAATCAGAGCAGGTAGACAGTGGCCCAGAGTGTGAGAAACAGATAAAGCAGGTTGTTGGGGGGTGTGCTTAGCTGTTCAAGAAGGGGAACTGACCAGCCGCTAGCCAGGGCCTCAAAGCTAGTCAAGGCAGAATTTTTAAAAATTGTGTATTGTATCTACACATAGAATTCAAAAACAGGTCCTTATAAATTATTTATTTAACAAGATGTAATTACTGATCATAACAAATGAGCAAGCAAGATTTTTTTTTTTCACAATAGACAAGAAATGGAACAGACCATATGAAATCCCTGCAACTTCCTCTTCTTCACTAAGTGAGATTTCATTACTGATCAAACAATGAGAAGAAATGGCGACTTCCTGTACTCTTGTCCTGGCTTGGAAAATGTTAAGGGTAGATCTAATTTAACATGATTCGTAAAAGATATGAAACAACTTACAGAAATGTATACAAACCAGGGAATAAAAAAAAAAAAAACAGATAAGGAAATCACAAGAGAAAATGAAAAGAGAAATACCAGAGACAGACCCCTGTTCTCCAGATAACTAGTTACATAAAAGATCATGTCTTTAGAGCTTAGCTATTGTAAGGTTTGTAGAGATGGGCCACAAATGTGACTGCCTAAAGACCAAAACAGAGAGAATTATTATTTGTCTCAAAATTCACAGAATACCTATCAGAAAAATGAAAACAGTTAGTTGCTCAGAAGAAATACACCTTTTCCAGGAACTGGAAACCAGAGAAGAATCTATTCTAGATTCTTGGAGCGCAAAATCATCTGCTTTGTTTGAACCACAACTAACATTTGCAGCAGGTTTTCTACACCTAACATTAGCTAACAGGTTCTTTTCACATTATGATTTTCTTCATAAGAATACACTGGAGAAAAAGGTGGTGCAACTAGTTGTTCTCAGCCAGGCTTACTGTCAGCAACTGGACTTCCCAGGTAGTTTCAGGAAAGGGGGTTTGCGGGGAAGGGGGCTGAGGGGGATGGTTGGGCAGTTGGGCCTGGGAAGGCAGGTGCACTCATGCAATCACTAATTGGCAGGAATGCACCTCAACTGGCAACATTGCCTAAGGCACCAGGTGACTTCTCTTGTAATACACGCAGAATACCCCGGGTTCTGGGGACAGAAAATTACCTCTGTCAGCTTCTAGATAACGGGCATCTTATTACTGAGCAAATAGCATTATAGTCAGAAATGAGAGAAGATCCTCATGTTTACATGTTTCAAATCACACATTTTGCTCAATACAATTAAATACTTCTATTATCTCTACAGCAAACATCACAAAATAGTAAACTCAGTGGGGGAAGGAAGGCATGTATTATACTGTCCAAAAGAAACCACACTTTTATAACTAATTAACTCATTGCAATTGAAATCAATTCTCACCAATGCACATTTCAAGTAACCACTTCAGTACAATCTGTTTACAATTATCAAGGTTACAAATGGCCTTCTAAATCACATCCTGGGGAGGTCTGACAAAGTTTTCTGTCAAGTACATACTGCCCCAGTAGGGCAATTTCCAGTCTGGCTCTAGAGCACTACAGGAAGTCAATTTCCAAGTTACAAAAAGTATCTGACCTATATATGCCTTTTATGTGATGTGAGAGCTTTCATTTCCATACTGCACCTCCTACTCTAAAGTTTCTTACTATAACTCTTGTTTTTCCCAGTTGTGAAATGTTTATTAAAGGCATTCATTGATCTTTAATATATTAAAAAAGAAGTATTGCCCTTCTAAAACAATAACAACAACAAAAAGCCATCTATTTCTAAAGGCTTGATATTACACACAGTTCATTTTCAGAATGGCAGCAATCCTCCATCTACTTCCCCTAACTAAGCCCAATTTCCTTATTATTTTTGTTTTGTTTAATAATTATTCATATTTACTGAGTATTTATTCCTACTGGCCACTGTCTTAAGTGCTTTGATTCACATGCATTATGTCGTTTTATGTTCAGGACAACCCTGTGAAATTATCCCCATTTGATAGAATCATTTGTTCAAGGTAACTCAAATAAGATAAAGATCTAGAATTCAAACTCAGGTAGCCCTACATCTTTGACCATTAATGTACCTTAACAATTATGCTTTAACTATTAATATTGTAGATGCATGATTTGCTGCTTTTAGCAAACGTGTACATGTACATATATATTTATACATACATATTTGTACTGAATTTCAGGTACTTCACGGGTTAAATAAACTTTTGAGACTAGCCAAGAAACCCCTCAGCCATGCTCATTTTAATTTTTAAAATAAGGTGTATTGGGCTTTTCAATTTAAAGTTAATAAATACTCATGAGAGAAATGTAGGGATGTGCACAAACGAGAAAAATCATTCAAATTCTTATGTTCAACGATGAATACTTTCTAATATTTTCTTACCATAAATTACAATTTTTTTATTAGGAAAACATTCTATGAGAATGTATATTTTAAACTTTAAAGAACTGTTTTAAAATATTTTTGACATAAAGGACAGCAGACTTAGGAGTCAGATGTATAAGCACTACTACTTACTGGCCGGGTGACATTAAGAAGCTACTTGACCTCTTGAACATAGGTTTCCTTGTATGGAAGATAAGAATAATAATTATCCTTATATGGAAGTCAAGTCAAGTCCCACTGGGATGTCCTGAAAATTAAATGAGACACTACCGTGTTTCTCCGAAAATAAAACCTAGCCAGACCATCAGTTCTAAATGCGTCTTTTGGAGCAAAAATTAATATAAGACCGGGTCTTATATTATGTTAGATAAGACCCGGTCTTATATTATAGTAAAATAAGACCCGGTCTTATATTAATTTTTGCTCCAAAAGACGCATTTAGAACTGATGGTCTGGCTAGGTTTTATTTTCGGAGAAACACAGTATATGTAGAGTACTTGACAAATACTTATTATTCAGGAGAAGATGGTGGCAGTGTACATGGTATGTTTTTCTTTTCTCTGAATCCCTTCATTAAAGTCAACAAAGGAATTAGATAGCAAAGCAAAAATCATGGTCAATATTTAAAATGAAACTAGATGACTAGATTTCTTTACAAATGTCAAAACACACAAGCATGATACCACAGCCGCAAGACCAGTGTGGTATCAGCATGTGTGCAGAAGACAGCAGAAAGAAGCAAAGACAAAGCACCATGAACCTATCTGGGAACAGCCACTGACACCGGAAGGGCTCATCAATCCAGTGACAGACCAGTGCAAAGGGAGCTCTTGGTGAGGACCGGAGGGATTGGTGGAATCTAGTGCTTATGAGCTTTCTTCCAATATATACAGCTCCCTTTCAGGAAAGGACCCTGCACTGAGAAGAGACTTCCAGGATGTAATCAGATTTGAACAGAATAGACCCAATAGAGACAAAGGGAAAAATAATCCAGATAAAATTAGAGGAGAACAGAACCAGAAGTCTTAGAAAACAAGAGAGGAGAGAACTCTCTGAAGTTAGAACAGCGACCCTGAACCAGGCCTCTCCAATTTCAGAAAACTGGTTTCAGATAAAAATGAGCAGCAGAAAAGTATCGAAGTCAAGTCCTCTGCAAAGTTATTATAAGATAAAAGAGACTGAAGAGCAGAATAATATCACTATAGATAATAAAAGCATATCAGAAAGACAGGGACAGATCAAAACTATAACCTATTTCAAAATCAGCTAAAAGATAGTAAGAAAAAGATACAAGATGTAAAAGAACAGCAAAAATGAGAATTAGAAAAACTCAAAAATGAGGTGAGAGAGCATAGGAAAGAATTATAAATAAATGAAAAGACATTTCAGAAATGAAGACTAAATTAGAAGAAACACAAGAGCAAATAAGCACAAAATATGCCTTAAGAAAACAGAAGGTGAAACGGGGGAATATTTTTAAAATAAAAAAGAAATAAAGAAGTTCAAAAGTATTAAAGAGAAAGTGATAAATGGAAGATAGGCAAAGTAGAATTAAATTACATAACATAGAAATCGTGGAGGGGGGCGGTTAGCTAAGTTGATTAGAACTCGGTGCTCTTAACAACAAGTTTGCTGGTTGATCCCCACATGGGCCACTGTGAGCTGCGCCCTCCACAACTAGATTGAAACAACTACTTGACTTGGAGCTGATGGGTCCTGGAAAAACACACTTAAATAACTTAAAGTTTTTTTAAAAAAAGCTTTTAAAAAAAAAATCTCTGACGAAAAAAACCAAAGCACGAAAGAGGATAAACACTAAAGACAATAATTCAAGAAAACTTTCCTGAAATTAAAAGTTAATTGAATATATATATTGAAAGAACACACTACACATCTGAGACTGTCAACTCAGAATGACCAACACCAAGGCATATTCTAACAAAATCATCAGATACTGAAGAAAAAAGAAATTTGTGAGCATCTGGGGGACAAAAAAGGCAACTGATTTATAAGGGAAAAAATAAAGTTACCCCCATACTTTACAACAGCAATGCTTTATGACAGGAAAAAAAAAATAGAGCAATCTAATTAACATACTCAAGGAAAGAAATGTCTAAAGGAAACAGAAAGAAAAGGATTTTTTTTAATCCAGAAAAACTGACTTCCAGCATAAACAAACTGTTACCAACATCTAAGAATTCAAGCAATACCATTCTCATGAGCCTTTCCTGAGAAATATACTAGAAATGAGCTTCAGAGAACCAAAATCACTAGAGGGACATAGAAACAAGGATTGATGATGAGGACATATATATAAAACACAGTTATTATAGAACTAAGATCAAATGAGCATTAAAAGGGGAAAGTATAGTATTAATGGCTATACGCTTAGGCAGTATAGATATAGTATAGCTATAAAAATTAATGGGACATGGGGAAAGTGTATGCAAAAAAATTTTTAGTTATCCTCAGTGATAATATTGCCTGTGGTAGAATTCGCATTTGTGTATATAATGTTGAAATTGAGTAAACGAGTAATGATGCAATATTCTGATTCTATCATCTCCTCTATCCTTGAGAACTAAGATTTTGGCATGGAAAAAAGGAAATAGAGATGTAATACGGAAGGTAAATAAAAAACCCTGTGTCCCTGAATTTAAATTAGAACTATCAGTATGAACTCATGAAGTAACTCTGTCTACTGAAGAGACCTAGAAAAAAACGACCATCCCTAGCAAACAGATTGTGGTTTTGGAATACCATTTTCCCTGAAAAAATACTCAAAGCTTATTAGAGAAGTAGCTACTTCCATGTCTGGGACAGGAAATGTACAAGATGAGCCTGAGAAACCTTGTCACACCAAAGAGCAAAGAAGTTACCAAAAACTCAGGTTACAAGAACTCAGAAGCCAACATGAAGAGCCCACTAGCCAAACACAAGACAATCTGAGTTTCAGTAAAGATCTTTGAATGGACAGAATGATGATTGAAATTCCTTCACTTGCAGAAGGGATCAAACACAAGTCTGGTCAAGTGTCTGGATCCAGGTGCCAATTTGTAGAAAATACAGAAGAAAGTGCCAAAGTCAAAAATCAGGACTATGAGAAACTGCACATCGAATGCCTCAGATTCTTCAACAGGTAATTCATAAGGAAAAGAAAGAGATAGAGGAGGAAACAGCAGATTTAAAAGACTTAAATTTTTAAAAATAGGCAAGACAGAATTACAGTGTCTAGGGATGCACACTCATTCATAAAACCTAAAAAAAAAAGTGATTATTATAGAATCAGGAAAGTAACCCCAATGGTTACTTTGGGGAGAAGGAGGACTGTTGATATCGAAATTGGTTACATGGAGGAACATCTAGGGTAGCTGGAAAGTTCTATTTCTAAACCTGAGTAGGGGTTATAATAAACTCACCGTTAATCTATGCATTTCTGTGTGATTTTCTGTATCTGTGTTTTATTTTACAATAGAGATGTCAAACAAATAAATAATAAGTGCTAAATAAATATTAAAATTAAAATTAATTAATTAAAATTAAAATTAAACTGAAAACATCTTTAAATGTCCTAACATAATGTAATAAGCAGCTCAGTTGTGGAAAACAAGAGATGCAAAATTAAGATACACTAAGAAAGTCTCAGGAAATACCTCAATGTCGCTTTAATCTTGGGAACAGACTACAGTGAAGATATAAAATTAAAGAATTTTGTTCTTTTCCTGGGTCGGAAGAGGAAGTTCTCTATCCCTTCAGAATGAGCGCTCTTAAAAGAATAAAAGAATCAACTATAAATTCTAGGAACAGCAGAAACAAAAGGAGAATAACCTTTGGAAGAACTGAGATAAGAAAATCGAAACAGCAAGGTATGTTTTGGTGCTGAGAGGCATGAACATGTAGCACTCAGCACTTGTGCTACAAGTGTGAGGAAGTGACATCCTCTGTGTGAGAGGACAGACATTTGTTCTGACTCATGCAAACCACCGTAGCCCTCCTTGATTCTACGGCTACCATTTTAATTTTTGGAATACATGGATGTCTGCACTGAGCTGCCACCAGGACCCTAAGCCCAGTTCTCCCTGGAGTGTTTCAGCTTTTAAAAGAATGCCCTCTTTTCTATCAAGAAATAATAAATGACACAGAATGTCTCAGGGCAGGCTCCACAGCAGACTGACTCCAAGGGAGAGAACTCTATGCATGAGGTTTACAAGGAGTTCTCTTGAGAGCCAACATCTATGAGGGAGTGAAGGAAGCATTGGGCAAAGGAAAGAATGAAACTGTGATGCAGGTGAAAGACAGACCTCAGACAATCGTATATGAAGCCCTGGAGCTATTCAGAGTTGTCCCACCTTAAGGCAAGAGGCATGGGACTTTATTGCCACCAGCACTACACCATTAATCACCCACTGAATCTGGGCTGTTCCTGGGGAAGAAGTGTGACCATACACTAAATAGCTCTCCTTCCTTGAAGGTAATTCCCTGAGAGTCATTCAGCTAAGAGCTGTCAGCCACCAATATTCCCAGGTGTTAGGACACGAGTGCCTGAGTCCTAAAGAGGACCTGGACAGCGCACCACCACAGCCACTGCAGAGGGCAATTCCACCATCTCACTTCGAGCCAGTCAATCCATGTCTCAGGTATACTGTGTCTCCTCTCCACAGGTTTCACCTTGCCTTTCACCTTGTCCCTTCAGTACCTTTTGGTCTTTTGTTCTGAAGTAGAGTTTTGCTTCAAAGTTTCGAAGATGTGTAGGAGCTTGACCTCTGAAGAATTTGCTTTGCATATCAAAATTCAATTTAAGTGCAGATTTGCAACACATTCCTGGGATCACAACATATTCATTCAACCACTATTTATTGGATGCTTTCTAGGTGTCATGCTGTGGGTGCTAAGCAGGAGGAACACAGTGGTGAACAGAACAGAGTCCCCTTTGGCTAAATCTTACTATTGTGTTTCCCCAAAAATAAGACTTAGCCGGACCATCAGCTCTAATGCATCTTTTGGAGCAAAAATTAATGTAAAACCCAGTCTTATTTTAATATAAGATCAGTTCTGATATGATATGATATGATATGATATAATTTAATATAATATACCGGGTCTTATATTAATTTTTGCTCCAAAAGATGCATTAGAGCTGATGATCCGGCTAGGTCTTATTTTTGGGGAAACACGGTATCATTCAGTGTTGTTCAATTCTGCATAATGATGACATTCTGCATATGTTCAGAGTAATCTTTAATTTCACTTCCATTCTGGAGTTGAATGCTATAGAAGATAATTATGTCATTCTTGAAAAATCTATACTACCTCAAGATTTTTCTGTGACAATTTTTTCTCTGAGCGAAGTGGCTTCTTTGACTTGATATCTATTTGAGATTGTAGCCAGAAGAATTAGGCAGGGGCTTTAGATAGCAATTCAAGATAGTGTTCCTGACACCTTTATAATGATCAAGTTTCACATACTGGGACAGTTGGAAAAAATCACACCACGTGTGTTTGTAATTATTTGATACCATTCACTTTCTTGTATAAACACATAGAACAGATATTTGGGATATAATTCTCCATGGAGCTTTCACGTTTCTGCCCATTTAAAGCCTAAATCTAATACCTGGACAATGGAATATAGTTCTCACTTTATAGTGTCATTATTATCATTAGATTGCTTTATCTCTAATTATTTGCATATAAACCTCATTCCTTCCTGCCTCCCTCAATGTCCTGCTCTATCAATTATTTCTTCTACCCATTTGTCACTTCAATCACTTGCTCTTCACAAGTGTCTCTGTCTCAGCCAATAAATATTAAACATACTCAAACTTCCTTCACCTTAAAAGAAATCTCCTCCTCAACTTATCCTCCTGAATTTATTTCTTTATCTCTTCCTTGTACAGTCAACCAACTTCCTTGAATGAGAAGTCTTCACCTACTGTCTCTATTTACTCATTTCTTCTTTATTTCTCAATCCTTTGATATCTGGATATCACCAGCACTATAAACAGGAACTCCCCTTGATAAGGTCGCTAGTGATTTTTCACTGCTATCAGGGTAAATTCTATGTTATCAACTTGCCTGACCCACGGGGGTGCACAGATATTAGATGTGTCTGTATAATTCTGGATAAGATTAACAACTGAATTGGTAGACTGAGTAAGGAAGATTGCCTTCCCCAATGTGGGAGGGCCTCATCCAAACCATTGAGGGTCTGAATAGAATAAAAGTCTGGGTAAGGCAGAATTCTGTCTCTCTGCCTGTCTTTGAACTGAGGCATGTCTTCTGCCTTTGGACTCAGACAAGATAGATAGATGATTGATAGATAGATAGATAGATAGATAGATGATAGATAGATAGATAGATAGATAGATAGATAGATAGATGATAGATAGATACTATTAGTTCTGTGTTCCTGGAGAATGCTGAATGATACAATCACTATGTCCAACTTAATTCTACTTTACCTAACTATGGCATATGATGTTATTCATTAAACTTTTCCTCTTCAAACTCTTTCCTCCCTTAGCGTCACCACTCTCTTCTAGTTCTCTTCTTACTTTCTGACTCCAATTCATTGAATCTCCTCTCAACTGTCCACTAAACTTGATATTCTAAAATGATTCCTTTTTCTTGATCCCTACTATGTTCCCCTGGGGAATTTTACCCACTTTTTCAGCTTCAACTATGATGTATTTGCTTTGTTTCCCAAGTCTTCATCTTTGTAAGTACAGTAGGACCTCGGTTTTCGAACGTCTCCGTTGACACACATTTCGGTTTACGAACGCCATAAATTTTATGGATCTATGGTATCATTAGATAGTAAAATTCATGCTAAATTTGCAGTTTTAGGGATTGATTTCAAAGGTCTGGAATGGATTAATCTATTTTGCATTACTTTCTGAGGAAACTGTGCCTCGGTTTTCGAATGTTTCAGAACTCGAATGGCCTTCCGGAACGGATTACGTTCGAAAACTGAGGTACCACTGTATTTCCCTTCATGATCCACATGCATTATTCCAATTGTCTAAGAAGTGTTTGTTTCTACCTGCCTGCACTGCAGACTCAATACATTCAATGCTAAGCATGCTACTTTCATAATCATCATCATAATCATCCACCAAGTCATCTAAACTGAAACGCAAAGTGACTTCAACCCTTTTCATTAGCAGTACCCTACATTCAGTGGTTTACCAAACCCTCTATTTTGCCCAATTGTTATGATTTAAATTTCTCTCCTCTTCCCCACTCTTCTGTCTTGTTTCTGGTCCTTTATGACAAAGACCTCCTTGTATACCTTCTTATGTCCTGTCTCTCTCTCCTCCATCACAAAACTGCCAGCAGAGTTATTACTTTAAGGAGAGAATGAGAGTGTCCCTCCTCTGCTTAAATGACTTCTAAGGCTCCCCACTGTCAAAAGAACAAAATAGCATTCTAATTCATACCTGCTTTTTCCAGCTCATCTCTCCCTCACTCCACCAGATGCCCCACATCCAGCCTAACCAGGAACTCATGGCTGTTACTCTTTCATGGTGACTCTGCTATTCCTCTTCATTAGCAATACCAAGTTATTCTCCATCTGGAGAACCTCTACTTATCCTTCAAAGGCCTCACTAAAATGTCACTTTATCTGACCATATTTTCTCAACATCTTCAGGCATAATCAGTCACTGCTCCCTTGAACTATGCATAATACATTCTCTAGCTTTTTTGTCATGATTGATTGACACACTGATATCCGCCACTCTATGAGGAGCTCCTTCAGAGGAGGGACTGCCTCCTATCTACCCTTTTGTCTCAAGTTCCAATGAAGTCAGCACTCAAAAAGTGTGTTAAAAACTGATGTAATAAATACGTATGTTAAAATGAATTAAACCTGAGGACATGAAACTGCAATATGATAGTAATACCTATAAAATTTTTATATAATTAACACAGCAAGTTCACATCTAAGAATTTATCCTAAATAATCTGAATTGTACACAAACATGTAGCCAAAATGATGTTTGAGTTTTTACTTTTGTTTATTTCTTTAGTGCTTCTTGGAAACATGGATGGTCCATATTATCTTTAGTCACTGCACTTCCCATAATTTAGGAAACATATTTTATATAGAAAAAGGTTTCCAGTATGCCTCAATTTCCATTTTCTGAACTAAAAAAAAAATAAATAAATACAATTTTTTTTTTTTTTTAAACCTTGAACCTTTAGCAAAAAGCTTAGACATTTCTTTAGGTTACCTATGGCTTTTAGTTGTTATTAACAAAGTCTGACAAGTAAGTTTGCAAACCTGTTGCAACGATGTTGCTAACTTTTTTTAACAGAGGAAATTCATTATTCATTATGAATTTGTACCAACTGGACTAACAGTTAACCAAATTTACTATTTGGAAGTGCTGAAAAGGCTGAATGAAAAATTTAGATGACCTGAACTTTTCGCCAACAATTCATGGCTCTTACATCACAACAATGCACCAGCTCGCACGGCATTGTCTGTGAGGAAGTTTTTAGCCAGTAAACAAATAACTGTATTGGAATACCCTCCATAAACACCTGATCTGACCCCCAATGACATCTTTCTTTACCCAAAGATAAAGGAAATATTGAAAGGAAGACATTTTGATGACATTCAGGACATCAAGGGTAATACGACGACAGCTCTGATGGCCATTCCAGAAAAAGAGTTCCAAAATTGCTTTGAAGAGTGGACTAGGTGCTGGCATCAGTGCATAGCTTCCCAAGGGGGAGTACTTCGAAGATGACCATAGTGATATTAAGCAATAAGGTATGTAACACTTTTTCTAGGATGAGTTCGTGAACTTAATTTTGTCATACCTCGTACATGGAGATTTTAGGAACAAGTTTCTTAGCTGTATGAATACGTAAAGAGGCAATTTTAACATGTGTTTGAGTTTCACACCTTATTTGTACAGTGAACCTATTGGAAGACAATATTTGTTCTCTTGGATAAAAAGCAAAAATTTTAACAGATTATATAAAAATTAATGAAGTGCAAGAGGTCACCTACAAGTGTTCTGTGATACCACTTTACTAGAGAAAGATGACAGAGTGCTACAGGTTAGGGCTACGTGGGGAGCTTCCGGCCCTTGTGAGGGAGAGATGGAAAATCTGGAGAAGGAGTGGACAAGCTGGGAATCTCAGCAGACTTCTTGTTGGACTGTGGGTACAGAGGAGGCTGTTTCCACTCTTCCAGCTGCCATCTAACTAGAGAGAACAGGATCAGCAAAGACTCTTCTAAGAGTTCCTGGAAGCATCCTCCTCCTGACATTCTATCTAGATAAGTGCCAATAGACTTATGTCTAAATATTCTTGAACTTGAGTCAGGTTAAACGGTGAATCAACCCTAATCTCCACTACAAACTCCAGGCCGAGGCTGTGATGGAGACCACGCTTGCCACACCCTCTGCAGGCCACTGGGGCAAGGCCTAGTCACAGTGGTAGAGTGGTATATAGCTTTGCAGTCTTGAGCTGCTTTCAGAAGAAAACTATGTGGGAACTCAGGCTACCAATACCACCACGTACTGAGATGTACATAATACTCATTGGAAACACTAAATCAAAAGACATATGCACCCACCCCTATGTTCATCACTGCAGAATTATTTACAATAGCCAAGATATGGAAGCAACCTAAATGTCCATCAACAGATGAATGGATAAAGAAGACGTGGTACATATATATAATGGAATATTACTAAAAAAAAAAATGAAACCTTGCCAGTTGCAACAACAATAGATGGACCTAGAGGGTATTATGCTGAGTGAAATAAGTCAGACATAGAAAGACAAATACCATATGATCTCACATATATGTAGAATCTAAGAAACAAACAAAACAAAACAAACTCATAGACACAGAGAGCATTTTAGTGGATGCCAGACAGAAGAGGTGTGGGGAGGATGCGTGAAAAAGGGGAGGGGATTGGGATGTACAAATTGCCAGTTATAAAAACAGTCATAGGGATGCAGAGTACAGCATGGGGAATACAGTTAAAAATATTGTAATTACTCTGTATGGTGTCAGATGGGTACTGGGCATGTTGGGGTGATTACTTCATAAGTTATATAGAGGTCTAATCACTATGCTGTACACCTGAAGCTAATATAATATTGTACATCAACTGTAATTGAAAAATTAGGGTGGTAAACACACAATGTGAGATATAAATAATGTATTACAGAATTGGACACCTGAAATCCTGAAATCTATGTAACTTTACTAAAATTGTCACCCCAATAAACTTTAATTTAAAAAAAAGAAAGATTAAAAATTATCTAAAAATATAAATAAAAATTTAAAATTCAAAAACACCTTTTTAGGTAACTAAGTGGATTTAAAAGAAAAATGCAGGAGTTTATATTTCAAGAATTATAATATTTAATTGACTTAGTCCATGTTTGTCTTTTTTTTTAAACTCGAATTGATCCTAAGCCTTACGTGACTAATGTGCTTTCAGTAATGCTGGTAGGCACAGCATTTTATCAGGCCACAGGATTCCTCTTCCACATAACTAAGACAATGTTCTACATCAACACACTGGGCTCTCCCCAAACATTGCTATATTCATGCAGTACATTGTTTCATTAGTAGGGAAAGAAGAAATATCAGTGTGGGATCAGAGCAAGCAAGAGACTGGTCTTTGAAGTGCTCTGACATTATTTCACAAACTGCACATCTTAATCCAGAAATATTCTACACTGTAGACACTATAAATTTCACCCTATTTTTTCAGTATCTGATAAAATGTGTTTTCTTTTATTCCCGTGAAGACATTAGCATGAAAAATCGAAGTGTTCCCATTTTGCTATATAGTAATGCTTCCTTTCACTAACATCTATACCTGTCACTGTTGTTTTCATCACTGATGAATGAGATCACTGAAGGCTCTATTTCTGTCCCCACACAACAAGATGTGGTA
The DNA here is from genome assembly GCF_004115265.2 of Rhinolophus ferrumequinum. Taxonomy (NCBI): domain Eukaryota; kingdom Metazoa; phylum Chordata; class Mammalia; order Chiroptera; family Rhinolophidae; genus Rhinolophus; species Rhinolophus ferrumequinum. The sequence continues at coordinate 30,065,743 of NC_046293.1, read as the reverse complement.
TGAAGAAGACAAATAAATACATTCTGCTCCTTTCTCTTTTGCATTTCTCCCTAGAAGTATTTCTTTCAAACACATTCATTTCTTTTCAAACACTTCATTCATTTATTGACTATCAATTGTGGGCAAGTAATTTATATTTTTCGCCATCATTCAATTCTTTGTCAATTACCTTTTTTTTTTTTTTTTTTTTTTTTTTTTTGGTGGTGATGGGGGTGCTGGAGACATTCACTTCCAGCCAAGATAAATAACAGTGACCAGACTTACCCTTCTTTCTGAAACAACAATAAATTATATATATATACAGGTATATATATATATATCTAGATAGATAGATAGATAGATCTATATATGCATATATAAAGTGAGGTGGTTTTTCAAGAAAATGGACATCAGAAAATTAAGGGCAATGATCAATGAGAGATGAGAAAGAAATTAGGTGAGACTTACAATTGCCCTGCTTCCTATCTGGGAAGAGTTCCCAAACTGTAGCACAGGAAAGGAGACTCCAGGTAGAGCCCAGAGGTGTCCTGAGTCGAGGAAACAGAGCTGGAAGTCTGGGTAGGTCATGGAAGCTAGAATTCATAAGGAAGAGTAACCATAAAGGAGAGAGCTACAGACAGAGCTCTGGAGAGCTACAGTAAGTCTCCCTTGATTAAAAAAAAAGTATGCCCCACAATAAAATTCTGTCCCAAAAGAATGCAAGTGATGGGATTAGTAGTAGACAACGCATTGAAATAGTTATAACTATATTTTTTATGTTCACTAAATTAGAGGAAAGAATTACATTTTAAGTGGAGACATAAAAATATATAAAAGATGCAAATCAAACTTCTGGAAATGCAAACTACAATGCCTGAGATGAAAAATCAGGACTTGCATTAAAGAAATATTTAATAAATATTAAATACAGAACATTGTGTTGAAGATATCCATTCTATTAAGATATGCACCATATGGGAATGACAACAGATCAGATCCTGCAGATGAAAATATTAGTGAATTTTCAGACATAGAATTATAAACTGTCCAAAACACAGAATAAAAAGACTAAATGATAATAATAATAATAATAATAATAATAATAATAATAATAATAATAATGAACAGATTTTCCATGAGTTGTGGAAAATCTTCAAGTGACTAAATACCTCTAATTGGTATCCATAAAAGAGAGAGGGCAGATAAACTATTTAAAAGTATAATGGTCAAATTTTTCCAAGTTTGATGAAAACTATAAACTCACAAATCCTAGACTTTCAACAAACACCAAGCACAATACACGTGAAGAAAACTACATGAAGGAGCATCATAATTAAGCTGCTTAAAACAAAACAATTTTTGAGCAGCCAGAGGAAAAAAGACACATTATGTACAGAAGAACAAAGACAAGGAAGTTAACAGTATTCTCATTGGAAATGAGACAAGTGAGAAGACAGTAGAGCAGCATCTTTAAAGTACTGGGAGAATAAAACTGTCAATCTAGAATATTATATCCAGTAAAAATATCTTTCAAAACTGAAAGCAAAATTTTATTTAAATGTACAAGCTGAAATAATGCATGAGAAACTATACGGATAATATAAAAACTGTTTTCTTATTCATTAACTCTTGTTGAAAGATAATTAGTATGTAAAGTAAAAATAACAAAAATGTGCAGAATAGATCTTAAATATCATTAGTATCTAGAGAAACGCAAATGAAAAGTACAATGAAATACCATTACATACCTATTAAAATCTCTAAAATTAACATTACACAGCAATTTAAAATCTCTAAAATTAAAAATGCTTGGTGTGGAGCAATTAGAACTCGCATGCACCGTTGGAGGAAGTGTGAAATGGTAAAACCACTTTGAAAAATTGTTGAATAATTTCTTTAAAAGTTAAAATATGCCTATACTAGCCATTCCATTCCTAGGTATTTACTTAAGAGATATGAAAGCCCATCTCCACACAACTTGTACACAAATGTTCACAGCAGCTTTATTTGTAATAGTCAATAACTAGAAACAATCCAAATAGCCATCAACAAATGAATGGATAAACAATGTGGTATAGCCATACAGTGGAATTCTATACATGCAGCAATATGGACGAATATCAAAATAATTACATTGAGAAAGAGCAGACAAAAAAATAGTGTATACATATGTGTGTATATGTGTGTGTGTGTGTATATATATATACATATATATATACACACATATTCACACACATCTACATAAATATTGGTAGAAAGCAGATTAATTGGGGATTGAATAGGGCACAGAGGTATGTACATATGCTAAATTATATTATTTAACTTTAAGTTAAAGTTAAATTTTATAGTTTAAATATATGCCATTTATTGTATGCCAGTTATACTTCTATAAATCTGTTTTTAAAATATAAAAGAATGGCATTAAATATAAGCTCTGAGGCAAGGATTTTTTTTCTATCTTAATTGTGGTGTACCAACCATAGATGAATCAGTGACACATACTGTATACTTATTAAATATTTCTTTCATTCAAAGTACTAGAAAAACTGGCATGTGGTTGCAGGCACATATACATGTGCCGTGTTGTCTTTCCACAGGACCTTGTGTGGAAGATGCCCATTCTATTAAGATACACCCCTACTCGACGTTTTTCCTAGACAAGTTAGTGGCATTCTGTCATCTAAGAAAGCATTAGTTAATCAGCAGTTTTCTGACTCTTTTCACTTGGCTACAAAGGATTCTTAAATACAAAATATTTTTAAATATCTTACGGACTCTGATTTGCTTCAAACTTGGAAACAATGCTCAAGTGTGGCAGAGATTGCACAATGTCCACCAAATATTCATGACCCTCTTCCATAAGGTAGAGTTGTTGTTGGGAAGAGGCTGACCCTGTCAAAGATTACATGTCTCAACTCCAGGCCCCACCAAATAATTTCTGTGGTCTAGTGCAAAAGAAAAATGCAGAAACCTTTTTTAATTTTAATTATTAAGAATGTCAGGATAAGATAGCAGAGCATTAAACCCAGCATGGCGCCCTTCTAAGCATGGAGCCCTGGGCTGCACAGAGTACGTGCCCATGTAGCCATTCCTGCTCAGCCCCTATTGCATCTGGAGTCGGCGTTCAGGAAGGGTGTTCTTTTCAATGAAATGTGAAAAGTCATAGATATCATTTCAAGCCAAGACGGTTTAGAAGAAAGTGTGCCTCCTTCATCCTTTCTCTTCTGCCAGCTGGACATCAATAGTCAGAGTGAGCTCAGATGTCTGTGGTGAGTATGTCAGAGCCTCCAAGGTTTTGGGACTCAGAATGACTGTGTGCCACAGAGACTGCTCTTCCCTCCCTCACTTTAACTGGTACCAATCCTAAACTTTGGATGTTATCTAAGTAATAAATGTCTGACGTGATAAACCCCTAAGATTTGAGGGTTCCTGTTACAGCAGCTAGCATTCCCTTAACTAATGTAATAGTTGAGGATATAAAACTCTGAGCTAAAATCCCTTAAAATCCAAAGAGGCAGAGGAATCCACTGTTGTGCTCCTACTAAGCCTCGATCTCCACTTCTCTTATGTTCTCTGCTTGGAATAACTTTGAACACGTAATAAGTATTCAAAGCACATTTATTCATTCATTATTTCAACCAATAGTTTCTAAGCACCCCCTTTGTGCCAGGTACTGGGTACTAGGGATTCAGCAGTGCACAAGACAAAGTCCTTGCCCACATGAAACTTACATTCAATTGAAGGACTCTGATAAATAAATGAAGGTGAAAGAAGGGATGAATATACCGGTATTAGAAGAAAGGTAAACAATACCCAGGTCATGGTGAATGGTGTTATTTCCCAGAAACTGTCATGATACATATAGAATCATGATAATATCAATTAAGACCGTCTTATACTGTTGTAGGACTTAACCCTCTTTGAGCAGCAAATGCCACAATAAATGAATGGGTTCCAAACCATCACCCAGGAAACTTGCAACCATTCATGGTGGGAGGGTAGTAGTAGAGAGTGGGGAGAATTAGGTATTCTCTCCTTAACCCAAAGTAAATTGCTGAGAGAGATATCAATTCAGAGAAATCCACTTTTGCCCACAAACCAGATTCCATTCCACCTAGAAGAACTATTACCTTTAGAAGACAGAGCACAACCTCTCTTATCATAAAAAAAAAAAAATGATAGTATTTTGGATCTTATTATAAAAGCCTTCCAGAAATAGTTATAATGCTACTGTACAATAATGAACTTAAAGCAGTATGAGAATCATACATTGTACAGTAGGGCTTTCAAGTTCAACATCTAAAGAGATAATCATTTAATTACTGCAATTTATTTTACATCTAAGTAAGCATTTTTAATAACAAAATATTTTTAATTAGCTACATGCAGAAACTATATAAATTAGCTTAAGCCCCAATTTCTTCAAACTAAAGAGATTTCTGTCAAATATATGGTGATGGAAGGAGAACTGACTCTGGGGGGTGAATACACAGTGGGATTTATAGATGATGTAATATAGAATTGCACACCTGAAATCTATGTAACTTTACTAACAATTGTCACCCCAATAAACTTTTAACTAAAAAAAAAAAGAGAGAGAGATTTCTGAAGGCCTTGCCCAAACTCAGACATAGACCTTCATTAGTCAGCGTTTCACCTTCCTTTTCCTCACACTGACAACCACTCGCTTCAGCCCTAGTAAAAACAAGCTACACTAGCATGTTAATTCTCTACTCTTTTTAATTTTGTAAGTACAAGATGTGTACAAAACACGCACAAGTAATAAATATGCAACTCAGTGGTATATCTCAATGGGAACATAGCTATGTAACCACTTCCCAGGCTTTAGGAAAATCTTAGGCCTCAATCCTCTTGTGCCCCCCCCCCCTTCCAATTATAATCTTTTCAGGCATTCCACAGGTAATATATATTTAGACATCTAACACCATAGATTAGTTTTGCCTACTTTTGAACCTTACATAAATGGATTATACAAAAAACACCCATATGTCATTAAGCTAGATTTACTAGTTATAAATATTTGGCTACACTTGATCAATCTCTCTGTCTTTCTCTTTCTCCTTAGATAGATAAATGATAAATGATGATAGATAGACAGACAGACAGACAGACAGACAGACAGATAGATAGATAGATAGATAGATAGATAGATAGATAGACAAATCATTAGAAAGTAAAAATGATGGACATAAAACCTCACTTTTAAATATTTCACTATGTGGGTCCTAAGACAAAGCCATTTTGCTACATAATCATAATGCTATCACATTTAAGAAAATTAACATTAATTCCATACTGGATATCTAATATGCAGTCCATATTTAATTTTCCTCAATCATCCAAAAAATCACTTTTTTAAACTCTTTTTTTAAACAGTATTCAATCAGGTCTCACTCATTACATTTGGTTGTTAACTATCTCTTTTGAACTCTTTTAATCTAAGACCTAACAATTCCTACTTTTTTCTCCATGATATTTCCTTTTTAGAAAGTCCAAATCAATTTGTCTTTTAGAACATCCCATACTCTGGATTTGTCTGTTCTCTATGGTGCCATTTAACTTGTGCCTCTATCCCCTGTATTTCTTCCTCTATACTACAGGTTAGGTTAGAGGCTTGATGAATTTGGGTTAAATATTTTTGGAAGAATACTTTGTAAAAGTCTATTCTGTCTTTACATCTATCCAGTACACTTTCATATCCATTCTTCTCATATAACATCCTCCCCATTTCTCTGTGGCTATTTCCAAGAATAGCAGTAGTTAAGCCCCTGGAACCCTTTAGTAAACCTAAAGAGGTTCACAGAAAATATGAAAGAAAAGATTGCAATGTGAATGGCAGTTTGACTACATGGCTGCAGCACCTTCCATCGAAGTCTTAGTTCCCTGACCCTCATGATGGCAAAACAGATTCTTCTATTCCATGTATGAAGACAAAATACCATTTCTTATTATTATTTTAGGGAGAAGTAGAAGTAGCCAAGTGTGTTTTTACAGTTACTATTTATTAAAGATAAATATTTTCCAGTGCATTTCATGCCTACTGACATAAATAAAAAGACAGAAAAAGAAAAGTGAGATTAGAGCATCAGTAGGGGAACAGTAATAGTAATAGAGATGTGGCTTTCAAAATTTTTAGACCATGACTTACAACCAAGTGTACATGAGTCTATATAAACCAAAAAAAATTTGTAAAACCATACTTAACCTTACTACACATGAGGAAACCCTGGTATTTTATAACCTAGCCTGTCATTATATTTTAAAGAAGAAAAGAAACTGTTTTATCCATAAAATTTTTATAACCCCCAATGGCTCATGACCTGGAATTGGGAGGAAATGCACTAGGGTAGTTAGGCTGTGTTTAGAAAACAAATGAGGAGGAATTAGAGTAACAGTAGTAGCATATCTCAGTAGAGAATTATCCGATATATCTTAATTATTCAAATCTATTTTTTCCTGCAGCTATAACATCTTGTAAAGATCAATTGGAGTCAAAAGACTTGAGTTTGAATTCTCGCTTATTTTCAGCCAGATTACCTTGAGTGTGTCCCATAGACTTTTCTGGGATTGTATTCCTCCCCTAGAAAGAGGGATAATATCAAGTTCTCTGAGTTGTTGAAGAGGTTAAAGGAGAAAGGGAACGTGAAAGGAAGGACCTGGCACAAAGCAACAAGTGAATGCTGTGTTGTGGTAGCAGGGCATGACCTCAAAAGCCATAGTACCAGTATAACTTCCCTTTTCTTGAAGAAATCAGAGTAAGTAAATCAAGTGAGCTTTCGGGATCATTTTAGAGTGTGCCCCATCGCCCTGATAAACCCTCACTTCTGGTATTTCAGACCATGTAGAGAAGAATCGGTTAGACAGGGAGAAGCACTAGGCAAAAAGGATCTGAGTTCGGATATAAATCCTCTCAGAGTGACACAATTCATGGAGCAAGAAATAGTAGAAATTAGCACAAATGACCAGCTCAGATTCTGTAAACTTCCTGCCATGAAAATAGTGACCAAAAACCAATAAAGTGGTTTAAGTTTGTGCTGGTTTATTCCTCTAAGCAGATATGACTCGCCTATCATTTGTTTTAATTATTCCCAATGTGTTGCCTACCACATCACAAGCTTCTTGAAAGGAAAAGGAATACGCAGTTGTCATAACAACAAACCTCTTCATTACCCTGGGAACTTTCGACAGCTTTATTTAAAATGAAGGAGAAAAAAGAACCCTAACCAATTAGCTTTATCAGTCTGATTCATGTTCTTCTTAAACTGATAACAGTGTTTCCTGAAGAACTTACAATTTGATGGGGAAATGTGTCATGAATATTTATGGAACATAAAATTCAGAAAAAAATTGGCAAGCTAATTATCACTTGGAAGGTGTTTCTGGTCAAATTCCTGCCCAGTGATCCATTTGATTTTTAAAAATGACTTTTATTAAACAAATCAAAGAATTAGTGGGACTTTTGCCAACATCTAGAGCAGCAATGAGCCCTGTTTAGGTTTAAACTTTAAAGCCAAGGCTTCACCTCTGCTAATTTGATTTGCATTAACTTTGCATTCAGTTAAACTGGAAATGTTCTTGCCTGCTTTCCACCCTTCCTTCTCTGTGCCAGAGATACAGCGACTGTCCCTAGAGAGTTTTAATTCTGCCCTTCTCTGCAGAATTAAAAAAGCAGATGTTTTCTTCTGGCTGCAGGAGATAAGACTGAGAAGTAATTATTGTTCTGGTCCCAAGTCCCACAGGTGTTTTCATTCCTAACCTGTGACCACAACAAAAATAAATAGTAAATATAAGAAGGTCTATTTGGGGTGCTCTTCAAGTTCAGATTTGAAACCAAATGTTTGAATATCTCCTGCAAGTCAAAAACTATTCAGGAGTCAGCAATTTTTTTTTTCCTGTAAAAAACTAGGTATTAACTATTTTTCACTTTGTGGAACCTAATATTTCTGTCATGACTAAGCAGCGTTGCCACTGTTGAGTGAAGCAGTCATAGACAATACGTAAAGCAATAGGCTTGGCCCACTTTGGTCCAGCTCATTCAAAAGGGCTCCCAAGAAATTAGATCTCTACCACCAAAGGAACAAGAGCATAAGTTCTTTAAATAAACTATAGCGAACCCTTGAAAAGCATATTCACAAAGGCTTTTCACATATATTCTTTCATTTAATCCTGAAATGAGGATTACTTAAGAGGCAGCCACATCATTTTTGTTTTATCCTACATATGGGAAGACTAGTCTTGGGGTGCTCAGGTAACTTCCTTGCTTTTCAAGACAAACAGCTGATCTCTTGATTTCAGTTTCACTGACCTTTCCACCATGTACCCAACTGTCTCATTAACAATGTGCTTTATACAGATCAAACAAAAAAGTATGAATGATAACAATTTCTAAATAATGTTCTGTGAATAAGTGTAGTTAGTGCTCAAGAGAGTGAAAAAAAAACATTAACACACCTCAAGCTCTGTTGAGTGCCCCATGATGCTAACTCAAGCATTAGACCAAGCTTTTAGCAACCAGAAATCCAGAAAATACTGTATCCTGGGTCCAAGAGTCACTTCAGGAATTAACCAGAGGCTAGTTCACTCTAAACTGCCTGCCTTCCCAAACTAAAATCAGGGACTTCATCGATTCTTTGGAGTCAAAGAAAGAAATCCAATCTGACACAGTCCACACTGAATCAAATGCAGGAGCAATTATTGATCAGGATGGGAACATACTTAAAGTCCACATACAGGAAAGATTCTTCAGTTACCAAAGATTGTGCAGGCAACTACAATTTAATTACAACTATATACAGTCAGGATATTGCATTAGGAAACACAGATGCACCATCTGTTAAGGAAACATGATTTAACTGATTTTTTTCACTACACTTAAGCCTTGTAAATATTAACTCTATATTGCTCAGCTCAAATGAGAGTTTCCATGAAAAATATTGCTGATGGGGCATCTGTAAATGGTATCCTCAATATCCAATTCAATTCAATTCTACAGCATTTACAAGCACCTACAAGAATCGTCTCCTAAGTGTCAGATACAGTAAAATAATATCTGGCTTCAGGGAGTTTTACTGTTAGGAATAAGAATAAAACACATATATAAGTAAGACACATGACAGAATTTGGTGGAGGAAAAGGATCTACATGGATCCAGAGAAAAAAAGAGAACTGGAGAAAGGGAAGAGAGGTCTCACCAAGAAGAGGCTAGAGGAAGTTTCAGAGTGAACTGGCAGGAAAAGAGGAAAGGCAGCTGTCCCGCTTGCCCATGGACTGGCGTGAACAGGAAAACGGGGCAGAAAATTGAATGAGAGGGTTGGGGGTTTAGTTGATTTTAAGTTTGCCACAGAGGTTAAAACTAGAAGTCCATAGACCAGATTCAGCCTGGAAACTTCATTTTCTTTTTGGGTTTACACAGTACTTTTTTTTTTTTAAATTAATTCCCACATTCAAAAGTTGGAAATTTTACATACGAGTTTGATTTCTGGCTTCTCTAAAGAATTGGAAGAGCTAGTAACCAGGGGCACCATTACTGCATGTCAACGATCAGAGCTGTATAGAGGCTGACCCTTAGGGGGCGTCCTCTCCCATTTGTCTGGTCCCCCCTCCAGATCTGTACCTATTTATGTTACCTGCATGACCTTGATAGGCATTTGAATTTGCAACAAATTTTCCAAAAGAAACACGAGATATCTTCTAAAAACTTGAAATAATTTCACTATGATGGGGAAGGTGCTTAAAATTATTCTGTTCACTTCAAAAAGAAGTGACCAATTACTAAGTTATAAGCCCTGAATTAATAAAATAGGAAAAGTAAATTGAGTCATCTATACTGTATAGAAGATTGGGAAAGATAATTGAGCTGCTTATAAGATGAAAATTGTTCATTTCATTCAGTAAACAATGGTGAGTAATCCAAAGTTTTTGTACCAAGGAATGATATGATTTTAGCTAATATTGGCTTTTTCAAAAGATGTGAATTCTGACTAAAATAAATTTTAAAATGTATACTCTTTGCTTCAGCAAATAAACAGGTTATTTTATGAACTATGTTGGAGATAAATGTACTGTAAAATACATTTATATTTTAATTTATAACTTGGTTGACCTCAATTTAAATCATTAGTCTTTGAATTTTTTTGTCAGTGCTCTATATGAATTTCAAAGCACTTCCTATCAACTTAAGCACCAATATATGTGGAACCAAATCATTAAAATACTTTAGTTTTTACAAGTTGTGTGTTTGCCTATAACTTTCATTTCCTTTATACCACTTACAGGCAATTATTTCCAAATGAAAAATAATTCCTGCTGAATATATTATAAAGTCCATTTCTAAATGAAAGGCAATCATTTCTGAGATATATGTATTCTGAAATTCTTCACATTTATTGTTGACCTTTTTTTGCAGTTCACTATAAAATGCCAAATGTCAGTTGATTACCTAAGAAATTTAAAGTTATTTCTTTCTTAACATTTATATGTGCATAGTAGCCTTTTGAGTAAATAGTATCTGTGACAAGGACTATTTTTATCCTACATTTAAAACATTCATTTTTTCTTCATGTATTCATATAGTAAAGTCAGTAATTTGTGACATAATATAGTTATCATTTTTTTTTTAATGAACAAAGGTAATTTTAAGCACCTTCCTGAGGATAATTAAACTAATGCAAGCGTGCTTACCTTTTCTAAGAAATTATGTCACTCAATGAGCACATCTCATCCTTTAGCCTTTTTTTTTTTCATTTCTTTTTCTCAATTCTATTACCTCTCCTCTTCTAAGGTTATTAGTCACCTCTCCCTTTAAGATATTATATTCATAAAATTTTAAACGCTGCACTTGGGCTATTGGCCAAGAATAAGGTCAGCAGCAGCTACTAGTTATCTATCAGCTAAGGTTATTTTTTATTTCTATTGCTACTAGAACCATTTGTTTTTAGAACTACAATCTCTTTAGTTTATTACAAATGAGCTTGAATTTTACAACTGTATGTGAATTGCACATATTTTTATTTCCTGGATAAGACCTGTCTGATGACAAATTTTAAAATAATCTCTTCTTCAAGGCAAGGGATCTTACTTAAGCCAATAAATGCTTATCCCTGACAGTTGAACTGCCAAAGAAGACTATAATTATTTTGATAACCATTGGGTTTCTGTAAGGGATGTTCACATATATGCACACATTTAGGTGGGTTTTGTGCCATTCATACCTCATAAATCAATCTGTCAGGTCCTTATAATCACTGTGCTTTTCACATCCGAATCTCCTTTGTTTTTCAATGTCTTCCTTTTGCTGAAATCCTGAGATCATGTGTATTATTCCAAAAGTGTTTCTCCAAGAAGTTATAAACATACTTGCCTATATTTTTTCTTGATCTTTAATGTGATGCCTTTGTTTAGTCTTCCTGAAGTCATATTGCCTTTTTTCTGCACCCCCTTGCATTACATGTTCTTATGAATCTGCTACGAGTTATCACCCCGTCCATTTAGCATTACTACTTTCCAAGGTTTTCCTCCTATATGAGCGTCTGTTTCATATCACATTTTCCAAATACATTAGCTCCACTTATCGAAACATCACTACTTAAAATAATTCTGTGTATCGTTAGTCAGCAAATTTTCTTTTCACGTTTTATGCTCAGACATACCCAATAGCAATTTGGTGGTGATTTTGAGAGTCCCTCTGACAAATAACTGCATCAAATTCCTAAAACATTACTGATATTTAATTTCCTTTATGTAGTCATTTGAATCTTAACTTATTAATGCTTAAGGCATTAAGTTCATCTAGCATCTCTGGAATTAGGTAATTTCCACATCTTCATGATCTACAGAGAAAAGCTATCTCCATGTGAAAGAAGGAATAAAAAACTAGACATTATTCACAGCAGAGACTGACTGTGTGATATGCTAAGCTTGTAAGGAATATCATTGATCACATATCAGAAACAGCCTTAGTACATGTCTTACAATAGTGTTTTGTATTGCCATTCAACTCATATATTTAACTTTTTATGTCTTGTCTCCTCAAATGGACACAAAATGCTTGAGAACATGGGGTACGTGTGTGTGTGTGTGTATGTGTGTATATGTGGGTGTGAGCTTCTTGAGATTTCCACAGCTTTTAGCACTTAAACAGTATATGTAATAGAGGCTTAGAATATGTGAAGAAGGAAGGAAGGGAGAGAAAAGAGGAGGAAATAGGCAATAGGAATAAATGCCCTTGAGTAACACCAGGATGGTTCAAAGCAGGTGATTCAGGGTTTACTGATCATCCTGCCAACTCACTTATCAATAAAGTGTTTAAAGGCAAGGGGAAAGGTAGACTGGGGAAGGCAGTCCAATTGTACAGTGTTTATGCTTTTGGGGAGAAAAAAATCAGTGCTATTGTGGAGACAAAGAAAATTATTAGCTTTTAAATAGACTAAAAATAAAGATGAAATACAAAGCATGGTCAGAGAGCTGTAGCTGGATATTCGGCAGATTTTCAACAGTCACTCAGTACACAGCAGGGACTTAGCACATGTTTGCAGGATTTGTTAACAGTATTATCTCACCATTTGTATGAACTCAATCATATACCCGTCACCATGCAAAGAGCTGTATGTGAATTATCAATTTTGAAAAACTCATTTCATTTATATGAACAGATGATCAATCCATTTTATATAGATACTTATTTAATGCATATGGCTCAGCTTATTGAATTCTTGCTACAGCTCTATGATGTAAGTACTATTATAATCCCTATTTGTACATTTATACAGATGAAGAAACTGACGCTAAAAATGATGAGTAACTGACCCAAGTTTTTACAATAGCTAGTAAGTAGCGGGGCAGCGTTCAAACCCAGGCATTCTAGCTCCAGAGCCTACATTTAGGCACTGCTCCAGAACTCCAAGGATTCTGTTACTTAAGTAATACGCCTTACTAAAATAGAAGTATGCAATTCTGGTGGCAAGTTCTTACCCATGCTAGACACCACAATGTTAACTCTTAGTGCTTGAGTCCTATATATAACGCAATCCAAAAGAAAGATAGAGCCTCGGGAATTCATTAAGAGATTTCTGGGGTATGCCTGAATCCATACACAGGAATGAAAATGACACACATTTTGCTTTTCTTACTCCTAATTACAGATAACAAACTATAAACAATGTACATGAAGATGACACACCAATTCCTTTTAAGAACATTAAGTTAGCGTGAGCAAAAGAACAGCCCCTTTGTGCTGTTCTACTCTCTATTCCCTGCGTGGCTCCCCGTTCCACACTCTTGTGCTCTAGGGCTGTGTTTCTGGGTCTTGAGGTTTCTTGGTCTTTTCATTTGCAAATGCCTGTAGTTCTCTTTGAGTATCCCCAGTATGAGTTTCCTGGGGCTTCCCTCCCACCTGAGATACAGTTCTAAGTGTTTACAGGCCTCATTTTCTTATTTTTGGCCCAGACTAGTCTGTCCTGCCAGAGCATTTGGTCAATTACTGTCGCTTAGGCAGATAGAATTTTAAAAATGTAGATTTTCAAGTTCACTCTCATTAGCAACAAGAATGGCTTCCTGTTTTGAAAACATATTTCCCAGTGTCCCATGCCACGATGTTCTGTCAGTCTACGCTACACATCTTGTTGGAAGCAGCAGCTCAGAGACATTACTCTTCGATCATTTCATACCCCAGTATCATGTGAGCTCCATATCAACTTTCTGATCAACTTTTCACATCCTCAAATCCTTTCCTTGTGTTCCTTAGGACTAGCCTTTACCACTGGCTTATGTTAGGTTCTTGTTCCTTTTCTATCCTTTGAGATTTCCGAGCCCTGTGGTCCTGACCCAGAGAATAGCCCTAGATAAGCCTAAATTCTAGTTTATGGCACACCACACTGTCAGTGTCTGCTGGGGGCATTGCGAAGATTCTGCAGTGGTTCAGGTCCTTTCATTTACATTGATGTCATCTTTCATTAATCTTTTGGGTATTACAAAAACATGAAGTACCCTAAATGCTTTATTCTGAAAAGTGAGAATATTTGTGATCTAAACTAGGGAAGCTTCAGTCATTCAACAAATTTTTTCAGCATCTTCTATGTGCTAGAGAAACGGCAGTGAACAAGACAAACAAGGGCTCTCTTCTCCTGGAATTTACATTCTATGACTTTGTCATTAGTTAATATTTATCAACTACATTTTATATGGAGAACATATGTTAGGTATTTGGTTGGGGTGGCCAATAAATAACATCTCTCCTTCCCAATTGAATTCAGAACCAATTTAGAGATAGAAGAGATAGACACATGGAGATCAAACTAACAACTTTATTACTGTTAAAGCTGATTGGAGAATGTGGTTTTAGATCTGCCTTTATTGCTGAATAGAAAAGACTCATTTCCTTATTCACTGCTATACCAGCTGCAGACCATTTGTCCCTAGAAACAGAGCCCTTACTACAGTGCAGACAGCTGACAAGAATTCATAAATTCTGTGGACGTGTTCACTCTAAAAAAGAAAAGTCCAGAAGAGGCTGAGTCCAGCATGTTCGGTTTCTTCTCCTGAACTTACAAATCAGAGTAGCTGAAGGGAGAGGCTAGGATCTCATCACATGGAAACCTGAAACCAGAGTGACTGTTTATACAAATAATAAGTGAGACTCTGAAAACAAGTATAACTGAGTCAGGGAAAACATATTTGTCTTGAAACACTGAAGATTTATTGAGACTTACGAAAAACTCTTCTAAGAGTTGTGGGTCCACAGGTGAAGTAAACTGGTTTTGAGACTTTGTGCCATGTGATGGTTTCAGTAAACGGTCATAATACTAATGGTGAAAGCAAAAATTGCAGGTGGAGCAAAAATATGTAGATTGGGAGTTGCAAGCTTTTACTTCATATCTGAATTTAAAAAACCAACAATTTAAAATACAGTCTGTATAACAGTGAAGAGTAATTGAAGGAAATATTTTTAACGAAGCATTACATGTACTGTGTTTCCCCGAAAATAAGACTGGGTCTTATATTAATTTTTGCTCCAAAAGATGCATCAGAGTGTATTTTCAGTGGATGTCTTATTTTTTTATATACAACAATGTACATTTATTCAAATACAGTCATGTCATCTTCTGGAACATCGTCATCACGTACTAAATGCGTCTATCTGGATGACAATCTTAACTGGGGCTTATTTTCGGGGTAGGTCTTATTTTTGGGGAAACACGGTAGAGACAAGTTGTTTGAGTAAGCCTACCATTGAAAATTCAGTATCACCTTCTTGCAGGTTTGGACATATTAAACTATTTTCCAATATAATCTAAAAAGTAACAAAGGGTTTTCAATCATAACACCTAGAGTAATCCGCAATAACACCTCAGGTAACTTTGGATGACAACTGTCTCACTCAGGAGGCTACTGCAAACACAAGAGGTAGTCATATTCCAAAACTGTTGCTTGTTCCAAAGATATCAGGTCACACTGTTGAGCTCCCCAATTTACTTAAATCTGTTATTTTATTTCAAGTGCTAATTGTCTCTCACAAAAAACAGAGACTTCTCTCAGATGCAATTATTAGCATTACAATAGATAATTACAGGAAAGCCTAACCACAGAGCAAGATGAGTTGCCTTGGTTACATACCTGCGATGCTTTAGGTATTACAGTTCTAGTCATGTTTCAAAATGTCCTAAAACACCCCAATAACAAAGTGTTGCATTCTTTTCTTTTCTTCTTTGTGGCCATTCCAAGTTACTTTTAACCAATATGGAGGACTTCGCTTATACAGGTATTTGCACAAGTCCTCTTTAGTAAATAACCCTACAAAACAAGGTTTTTCATTTAGAACATTTCTATATACCTGCACTTTAATGAGAAAGAATTTGAGTAACTGTTTCATGCTAGAGAGGCATATGATTATATTTGCTCTATCCACAATCATGCAATGCAGTTATTACACAAAACTCTCATCTCTCTTTTTAAAAAAGAAAACAGTAAAATAAACCACCTTATAGCCCATTGCTATCCCAGTCCCAAAATGGGATTTTCCTTCTTGAGTGTGGATTGAGTAAGGCTAGTAGGGCAGCCAAAATGTAGACCTCTATTAGGGCTCTGCTAGTAAATCTTTTGTTTTGTTCTTTCCTCATTTATTTGGGAAATAAAGATTTTAAAATTTAAGATAATTATTCAGATATTGATCTATTAATTTAACTAACCATTTAGAAAGCACATAAGAAAATTCATGCTATCCTCCATAGAACACCTTGTTGTTTGTCAGGCTGTACTAGTGGCCAGTACAATATCTCCCTTTCACTCATTAATTTTGGTTACGGGAGATGTTTTTTATTTCCGAAATATCATGTGTACCCCTAGATGACTTACATTTCACCTACCTCAATGAAGATATTCAGAAGTATAAATGATAGTCACTATTTATTAAGGACTTCATACATACCAAACCCTATACTAGAACTTTTAACAAATATGCTACTATCTAAATATTACAATAATCTTATCAGGCAGGAATGATCGTCTGTATTTATAGTAAGGAAATTGAGGCTTACAATATGATTTGAAGGGATTTTTTTTCTTTTTTTAATCCAAAAATATTTTTACTAAGGAAGTAGAGTGGAATTCTTAAGAGTCAGAGTACTGGATTAAAATCCTAGCTCTGCTACGTAAGGCTGTATAATTACTGGTAAGAGTCTTAACTTCTCTCTGTCATAGTCATTTTATCAATAAAATGGAGAAAATACAAAAAGGGTTACGGTGAGAACTAAATGAGTTAATACATGTAAAGCACTTGAAACATTGCCAGCCACATGGTAATTATCCAATGTTAACTCTTTAAATAAACTAGGCAATTTGTTACTTGTAAACTGACTTGCTTATACCTCAAAGATGCTTCAAGAGAAGAATATGACAATAGTAATGAAAGTAAGATTGGGGGACTATGTAAGGATTTTTATTTTCTGTCTCATTTTTATTCCTTCCTCAATGGAAAATTGGAAATTGACTTGAATGAATTGCTTCTGTTCCTGGAAGAGACAGATAATGTTTCCTAATACAGGGTCCCAGACCTAACTAGTGTGTGTGTGTGTGTGTATACACACATGTCCTTCACCTTTGAAAATGCTAATGTTGACAGCATTGTTTTCCTTGTTTATAATTATAGCTGCAAAGATTGAAGCATCCCCAGCTGATCTGCCACACTGACACGTATAAAATGTCCTTTCGGAGTGATGATGTCCCTTGACTCAAGCACTGTCACTGACTAAGGCTGATATCTGACCAGAGTCCCTGCAACACCCACAGCGAGCCAGCAAGCCTGTAAAGGGGACTCCCAGGAAGGCTGGAGAACCTGGAACATAACTTGTCAATTCACCCTGGCCATGCTTGTGTGCTTCAGCTGTGTTTAAGGAGCAGAAAACCGGAGGAAGAGCAGAGAAGGCAGGAGGTGCACACTGGCATTTGACTCGGCTTCTAAGAAGTGTTGGAAATGAACACTGCACTGGGCACACTAAATCCGTGTAGCTTCCTTTTGAGATGCAAGTATTAAGAACCATTATTCTGATTGCAATTTTTCCATGGCTACCCATATCCTCTAAATAGAAAGGAAGTTTCTTTATGATTCTACAATTTATCCAGCCTCATTTCTTACTGCATTCACCCAGCACTACCCTCCTATCTTAAAACCCTGAATCTTATAACAGTGATACTTAAACACGTGCCATTGCTCTTTCATCTTGGCAGACCTACGCACATGCTGATACCTTTGCTTGGAACATTATTCTATTCCACTTTTCTTGTTAACGCAGCCTGTCAGACTCACCTCCAGTGTTCTTTCCTGCAGGAAACTTTCCTCCCTCCAGTTTGTTTCAGGTGATCTGTGATGGCCAGCCTTTATGATAGTCCCAATGTGCCTACCTCCTGATATTCACAGTCTTATGGTCTCTTCCAACACCGAATAAAGCTGACCAGTGTAACCAACAGGAAATTGTCAAATGTCTGGCTTTTGAGGCTAGGTCATAATAAAAATAGTAAATCCTACCTTGCTTTCTCTTTTATCGCTTACTCTAGAGGACACCCACTGCCATGTCTTGAAATCGTTCAATCAGCCCTACAGAGATGTCAGTGTTGTGAAGACTTGTACCAACAGCTAGTACCAACTCCTCAGCCATGGGAGTAAGCCATCTTAGAAGCAGATCCTGCAGACCCAGTTGAGCCATCGAATGACTACAGCCCTGGTTGACAACTTGACTGTAATCTCCTGAGAGATCCCAAGCCAGTAACATTCAGCTAGGCTACTCCCAAGTTCCTGACTAATAGAAGCTATATAAGATAAATATTTACTGTTGTTTTAAGCCTCTATGATTTGGAGTAATTTGTTATATACCAATAGATACAGGGTCTCTCTCCTCTATTTTTTCACAGCACCCTGTGTTTCCCTCTATCAAAACCTATCTCGCGTTGTCTATTTACTTCTCTCTTCCACTAGCCTGAGGTCATCGTTAGAGTAGAGACACAGCAATTCATCTTTTAATTTGCAGAGCTTCAATGGTCCAGAAAAAGACTATTCCTAATGATTATACAGGTTATATTAGGTTGGTGCAAATGTAATTGTGGTTTTTGCATTGTTGAAATTTGCTGTTTGATATTAGAATACATTCTTAAATAAATGTGGTTATGTTATATATCATTTTAATGCACATTTCTCGCTTTATGTTTTTTTGATAATGACTTATTGCTTGCTGTTTATTTTATATGTATTTTAGACTATGGAAATGATGTTAGACAAAAAGCAAATTCGAGCAATTTTCAAAATGGGTCGTAGAGCAGTGGAGACAACTTGCAACATCAACAACGCATTTGGCCCAGGAACTGCTAAAGAATGTACAGCACAGTGGTGGTACAAGAAATTTTGCAAAGGAGACAAGAGCCTTGAAGATGAGAAGCATAGTGGCCGGCCTTTGGAAGTTGACAACAAACAATTGAGATCAATCATCAAAGCTGATCCTCTTACAATTACATGAGAAGTTGCCGAAGAACTCAACGTTGACCATTCTATGGTCGTTTTGTCATTTGAAGGAAGTTAGAAAAATGAAAAAGCTCGATAAGTGGGTGCCTTATCAGCTTATGAGCTGACTGAAAATCAAGAAAATTGGCATTTTGGCATCTTCTCTTATTCTACATAACAGCAATGAACCATTTCTCCATTGGATTGTGACGTGTGATGAATAGTGGATTTTATACAATCGGCAATGACCAGCTCAGTGGGTGGACCGAGAAGAAGCTCCAAAGCACTTCCCAAAGCCACACTTGCACCAAAAAAAGGTCATGGTCACTGTTTGGTGGTCTACTGCTGGCCTGATACACTGTAGCTTTCTGAATCCTGGCGAAACCATTACATCTGAGAAGTATGCTCAGCAAATTGATGACATGCACTGAAAACTGCAAAGCCTGCAGCCGGCCTTGTCAACAGAAAGGGTCCAATTCTTCACGACAGCACCCGACCGCATGTCACACAACCAACGCTTCAAAAGTTGAACAAATTGGGCTATAAAGTTTTGCCTCATCTGCCATATTCACTTGACCTCTAGCCAACTGACTACCACTTCTTCAGACATCTTGACAACTTTTTGCAGGGAAAACACTTCCACAACCAGCAGGAGGCAGAAAATGCTTTCCAAGTGTTCATTGAATCCTGAAGCACAGATTTTTACGCTATAGGAATAAACAAACTTATTTCTCATTGGCAAAAATGTGTTGATTGCAATGGTTCCTATTTTGATTAATAAAGATAGTTACAATGATTTAAAATTCAAGGACCGAAACCGCAATTACATTTGCACCAACCTAATACAACTGCTCATAAGTTGTATGTCCTGGTGAGGGCTGCTGCCACCGGGAGAATGACGCACTTTTGCCTTTGGACAAAAGCACCTTACACACTAAATCTTGTCAAAAGGTCACCATTCTCATTCATCCACTGTGTCAGTCAGGAGACAGAAAGCATACAGAGAAAGTTGACTATAAAGAATAATTATCTATGACAGGGATTCGAGTAGTAGAGGGTGGGCTACTGAGGGTAAGGAAGAGTCTGAACAATACAGGGATAACTGATACAGGGATCAGCCACTACCTCTATGATAGAGACAAAGCACCCAAGTAAGGAATGAATCTAGAAGAAAGGCCCCTGTCCACAAGGTCTGAGGGACAGGCTTTGCTGGACAGAGCATAGCAGGTGTCCACTAAATGACAAGGAAGTTTGCTGACATGCAGCAAAGCAGAACTTGCTGGGAGGCGAACTGGGAGAAGACACCAATGGGGAGGTGCCACCCATGCCAAAAGAGAACACACTCTGAACCAGGAAGAGGAACCCCTTCTTCCTGCAGGGTCCTTCCAGTACCCTGTATTGACAGGCATAACTGAGTCCTACTTGGCAAAGGAGAAATGTTCCAGTATCATTAGCAGGGCAACAAAGTGCAGATTTACGGTGGAGAGGCCATAGATTGGTAACTAGAACACCGACCTAGAAAGGAGTCATTTTCTAATTTGTCCACCCATAAGGGATGCCTTTTTCAGACTCTTATGAAGGCACTCTATGGCTCTAGTGGTTTTTTTTAAAGAGTCATGAAAACATGGTTTAGGGTACTTGGTGTTCCAGGGTTATTCTTTGTCTGGTTTGCTCTTAGCAACTGTTGTGCCCAGATGGCTGTTTCTCAGAGACAATGTGTGCTAATGTAATGTCTTGGCTATTCCTATCGAACTGGCCTTCCAACTGAATTTAGTAGCCTCTTAGCACTCCTTCAGGCCTGCCTGAATTCATCTACATGGCAACTGACTCCCTACCCTGGTGACTTCATTTCCCACGACAGAGCAGCCCGAACTCTATGATCGTTGATGTCTACGGAACACCTGGACACCTTGTTATTACAAATGTGGGCCTTGCAATTGATGTTATGTACACCAAGTAAGTATGACAGATGAAAGATGAAACCTTTCCCCATGCTGAATCTAATGAGGATACAGGACTTCTGTCATTTTGAAGTTGACTGGCTCTTAAAAGCAGTTTGGTTAAAGTATCTGTCAGAGAGGGGTAATGTTTTGTGACATCAAATCACAATAGTATCTTCAATAATAGGGATATAATAGTAACAGATGCTTGCGTAGAGTTATACAGCATGAAACTATGGCTTGTCATCTTATTTCTATTTGTATTATTTTTCTATAAAATGAAATAATATTGCTATAAACACCTAGCAGTCTCTGAAGAAATAAGCTAATAGTATGTTGAAAGAAAAGTTCTATTTCTAATGTATTAAGGGCAGAATCAATGTCAGTTCAGTCAACATTTATTGAGTCTGGTGAAGTTACAAAAGAAAGAAGAAGGTATTAATATCCTTGCCCTAAAGTAACAAACCATCTAATATTTTCTATCATACTTTGTGTTGTATTCTGTATACTGCAGCTTCTTAAACATTGTTTCTCCTCTTTTCTACAATACTTTGATATTAAATGAAAGCAGAAAACTGGAGAGCTGCACCCTATGACTATCTGGATTCTGTTGAGCATTACTGTAAACAACGATCTCCTTCATCTTCAGATGCACATCTTCATTTACTAAAGGATCATGGAAAAGGTAAACAGTGGAAAGTAAATTTAAATCTAGTTCTATTGAAATGTCTCTAGTAAGCACTTTTTATATGCTAGAAAAGCATCACACAGAAACCTATACAGAAGGTTCAAGCGGTTCACTATAGTCCTTGGAGAAACAAAGAAAAAAAAAAAAAGATTTGCAAGCACTCAGATATAGTGGGCTGAATAACCATTACTTTAAGAAAAGAAACACAGATAGCTACCGTAAATCAAACGTACTCACCAGTGATGTCTTTCTATAGAATTAAGAGAATAAGCTTGATTAATACTAATCCAAATAATGTAGAAATGACGCTGTTGAGAAAGGAAAGGGGTCAGAGGTACAATGATGATAATAAAAATGATAATTAACACTAACATTCCCTAAACTCTCTTGGTGAGCCAGGCACTGTGCTAAGCCTCTAGGTGGTGTGTTAGTCAGCATTCCTCCACATAAATGGAACCATCTGTTTCTCTGGAGAACCCTGATTCATGTGTGTGTGCGTGTGTGTGTGTGTGTGTGTGTGTGTGTGTGTGTGTGTAAAACCATATATATATATGGGACAATTAAGTTCACGAACTCGTCCTAGAAAAAGTGCTACATACCTCGTTGCTGAATATCATTATGGTCACCTTCAAAGTCCTCCCCTTGGGAAGCTGTGCACTGACGCCAGTGCCTAGTCCACCCTTCAAAGCAATTTTGGAACTCTTTTTCTGGAGTGGCCATCAGAGCTGTCATGGTATTACCCTTGATATCCTGAATGTCATCAAAATGTCTTCCTTTCAATATTTCCTTTATCTTCGGGTAAAGAAAGAAGTCACTGGGGGCCAGATCAGGTGAGTAGGGAGGGTGTTCCAATACAATGATTTGTCTACTGGCTAAAATCTCCCTCACAGACAGTGCCGTGTGAGCTGGTGCATTGTTGTGATGCAAGAGCCATGAATTGTTGGCGAAAAGTTCAAGTCGTTTTAGTCTAACTTTTTCACGCAGCCTTTTCAGCACTTCCAAATAGTAAACTAGGTTAATTGTTAGTCCAGTTGGTACAAATTCATAATGAATAATCCCTCTGATAGTAAAAAAGGTTAGCAACATCATTGCAACAAGTTTGTGAACTTAATTGTCCAACCTCATGTGTGTGTGTATGTTTTACATACACACACATATATACATATGACATAGGTATTTATACATCTATATGGATATATAAAGACAGATTTATTATAGGAGTTATTATAATCATGTGATTATGGAGGCCTAGAAGTCCCATGCTCTACTGTCTGCAAGCTGGAGACCCAGGAAAGCTGGGGTGTAATTCAGTCAGAGTCCAAATGCCTGAGAACCAGAAGTGCTGATGTGCAAAGAAGTGCAAAGAAGATGGACGTCTCAACTTAAGCAGAGAGAGGGAATTTGCACTTCTTCCACCTTTTTGTTCTGTTCACGCCCTCAATGGATTGGATGATGCCCAGTCCATATTTGTGAGGTCTTTCTTCTGTACTCAGTCTACCAATTGAAATGCTAATTTTAATCTCTTCTGGAAACACCCTAGAGACACCCAGAAATAATATTTTAACGGCTATCTGGTTATCCCTTAGCCCAGTCAAGTTGACATAAACTTAAGCATCACAGGTGGGTACTGTTATTATCACTGAGTCTTACTCTCCTTTTAACCACACTGCTCCACTGTGTATTTCCCCAACTGGGAATAGAGATGCACATTTTAACACGTTAATGTATTTACGGAAGAGCATGAGATTTCCATAGGTATTTAACTATAAAATAAAGAACCCTTAGTTGCCATAATGTTTACTAAATAGAAGGGAACAAAAAGAAAACAAGCGTTTAAGAGACTCTGATATGCCAAGCAGCACAGTAGGTGATTTGACACGTACTATCTATCTCATTGAAACGTATTCCCAGTGTTGTGGATGGTAAGCAGTATTTGGCGTCTTTATTTTTACTTTGTCAGCCCGGCCTTGTGATAACAGTATCAATGCTGGGGGAATGAAAGCTTGTGAACGAACACATGTTTTGGTGCAGCAATTCAGGTTGGTTTGGGGTGAAGCAGAAGAGAAGCCCCTCGAAGAAGAATCACAGTTTTCTTAAGAATCCTTTGGTTGGTTATGTGTAACAGGAACTCACTCAAACATGGTTAAGAAAACATAAAAAAGGTTTTAGTAGAGAGTCACAGGGGTCTCCCACTGAACTCAACTGCAAGAAGTACATCCAGGTCACCTGCAGACAAGAACTGGGGAGTTTGCTCATTCCTTCTCATCAATGGTCCCTCTCATTCCCACTGTTCTCTACAGTGATTCTTCTCTGTGTCAGCCTCCTGGCCTCTACTCCTTGCTCAGGTGCCTCTGGGCCACCCCAACCTCAAGATAAGTCCAGCAATCTTAGGAGAAAGGAAATATTTGGCCCAGTCCAGCCTTTGGATGATCCACCCTTATATCCAACTATCTATGACCTGAGAGAAAGAGTCAAAGTCATAAATGATAAATGTGGGACTATAATGGCTCAACCCAGGGTTGATGAGTGTATGGGGTGGGGGGTAGGGGGTGAGGGTAGAGGAGAAGCTAAAGGTTTTGCAGGCAAATTAACCAGCATCAATTCTACATCAATACTGTAAGAAGGTTACTTCTCACTACTTCCCAAAGGAATTTGAGTAAGATACTTGACCTTTGTTTGCCTCATTTTCCTCATCTGTGAAATGGGGATAGTAAGGTTTTTTTTTTATGAGGGTTATGTGATTTAATTCACATCATGTGCTTAGAATGCAATACATTTTACCTATTATTATTTTTGTTGTTTGTTGTCATTTTCTGGGGTCAGCTCCTAACACCTGTACGTTCTATAACCTAGAGACTCAGTATCATTCAGCACACTCCTTATTTTACTGGAATAATCTCTTTCCCACGTGAAAAATCTAATATCCCATAGATTTGGGGGTAAAAATTTGAAAGATTCCAGAATAAGAGGAATGGGAGGTTTAACTCTTTTAAAAACATATCGTTTTGAGTCACTCACACTACTGTACATTTTAGGCATAAATAAAAATTTTTTGTGGTTGATAAAAAATGGAAATTTTTGGATTTCAAGGAGGAACGTATAGGAAAAAAATGAGTCTTGGGCAGTGGTTGAACTATTGCAATTGAACTGGTTAGTCAATTAGTTCCAGCAACCAATTTCACTGGCTTTTCCATGCAACTGACCAGTTGCCTGACCACTGTATAGAAATGCTGTGGAATATGGGCATCATTAAACAAAGCAAAACAAAGTAACCCGTTAAAACAGATTGCAATGAAAGAAATAAGGCTCTGCTGAGAGGTGGTTTTACCTAAGCTGTCCCATTTTGAATAGCAGAGGCTTTCTTTGCAAATCTTCATCATTTGGAGTTATTTTGTGATTTCTGGTACAGATATAATTTTGGCATCATTCTCTATCCTTTGAAACAATCTCCCTTCCATTTTTAAACTTTTGTGTAACACAGTCAATGATTACTCTAATTCTAGTCTCTTAATTCATATTCTTTCTCTGAAATCTGACATTATATACTCCATTTCAAGAAGTTAGTTAATTTCCTGGTTTGTGCTAGAAAAGAGAAAACTGCTTCTTTTTTTCTTTTCTTTTGCTAGATTGGTGTCTCTATCCATCCAATTCCCTGTATTACCAGTAACTTATCATTCACTTTGTTCTGCCTTCTCACTGTCAAAAAAAAAAAAAAAAGGCTATTTTTTTAGTCCTTTCCCTCTGTACTGTCACTTCAGATTCACAGTTGCTGAGTGTTCCAGGAGCCCACCAGAGGGACTTTCTCATGGTGTGATTTGCAAACTTTGAAATAACACCCACCAGCAGAAGCACCATATGCTATGAAGTTACACCGTAAACTGACAGGAGCATCTCATTTGTCATTTGAAATTCAAAAAATGTCAACAATTTTCATACTCAGCAATTGCCTAACTGCCTCTCTGGTTAGCAAGGAGTAACATTTACTATAAATGCCATGAAAATATGAAATTTTATATTGTGATTCCAGAGGAATAATAACAGCAATGCCAGTATTAAGACTTACACAACTCGATGAGCATATGGACAGACATATCAAATTTCTATACTCATTTTATATTCCATGTGTGCATCTATAGTTGAATGGTTTTATCCGTAAGGTTTATGACATCTAGGCTATTCACATTCTATAACAGTGGTGATTCAAATATGCCTTCTTATGATAAAATATAATACCAAAGAATATTTTTAATTCATTAAAAGCAAATTTAACATAAAACACAAGCTGTTCCTTTGTGATTAAGCTGAATTTTCAGCCAGCTGCACTTAGTCACAACAGAGCCAAGAGAGAAAACTACTTGGCAATTCTTCCTAATTAAAGGATGTTAATTACTGCTAAATACTATACACTTTCTATGTTATAAAGGTTCATCTAAATCAATGTTATTACAATACTAAAGAAATTAATAATGATTTAAAATCTAGCGTGGCCAAAGTCCCCATTAGTTCATACTTCTAAATGACTTCACAGTGCAACTTCTGAATTGGTATTGTATAAAGTCTAGAATGGCCTCGCCCATTTAGCACATCTTTTACGTATTAATAGTACCTGATGGTGTTTCTTCTTCATACCTCCATATTGATGACATGGGAGAAGCAGCAGCAGAGGTTGTGTGAAGATGCAGAATGGAACACAGTAAGACTCGGGTGTTTCCTCACCTTTGGCCAGCGCTGCCTCCCTGGAACAGAAGACATTAGATTGAACGGTCTACTCTCTGTATGACCAGTAGATTATGATCAGTAGGGACAAGGAAACTAATATATACTGAGCCTCAGAGGCTTTCTCATTTGATACAACAGCCCTCAGAATAAGTATAAATACCCTTATTTGCATATGAGGATTTGGGGGCTGAGAAGTGAAAGAAGCCAACTGTACCCAATCAATAGAAGGCACAGCTATCTCGCAAGTACATTCTCTCTGACCTCCAGTCACAGGTTCTTTCCACTAAATCATGTTCCCTACTCCAGGAAGGAAATCTGAAAACACTTTGCAATACGAGCCAATCTTCTTCCTTCACTTATTACTTGGCCACAGTCCTGCTATGTTTCTCTGAATTTTGGCTTAAGAGGTGACTTGTAAACTTTCGACTTGGCCCTGCCATTGAAGGAAAGTCACTCCATGCCTTTGAGCCTCAATTTCCTCACCTACAAAATGAGTAACAAGTCTAAGTCTCTCTTAAGATTGTGGTGATGATCAAATGAGGTAATGTAATGGGAAAGAAGGTATTTATAAGTATAATACAAGACTAGGTACTTTGGTCAAGTGCTCCACATGAGAATGAGTAGAGAGGGAGAGATATTTGGACTTTTTATAACCCACACGTGATAATTATTTTTAGATAACTAAAATCCACTAATGGTTATAGGCAACTGCATAGCTGAGTTATTACAGTACCGAATACCTAGGAATTTGAGCTCTCGGATCAGACAGACAGACCAGAGTTCAAATCCAGGCTTCTCCAATTTCTGTTTGTTTAAGCTTAAGTATGTTACTTAGCCTTTCCCACCGTAGTACCTCACCTGAAAAGATGAAAAAGAAGGTACTATCTTGTAGCCCAGGCTGACTTTATAGACATGTAACCTGAGTACTTACATAGGACCCCATGCTCAGAAGGGGTCCTGAGTACTTACATAGGACCACGCTTGGTTTCATGCTCTGCTGTCACTAACTTGAAATTCTTAAAAATGTTATCTTTGAACTTGTGTTTTGTAAGTGAAGTCAACTGTGACAATGGAATGTGTACGTGAGAAGAGGAGATATGCACAATATGCGTGTCTGCTTGAATTCCTTGCTACTTCATTAGTGTATAACACTCAGGATGCCCCATGAGCCCAGAATCCCAGTGGACACATCATGCATGGGAGTTCAGTGATAGTCAAAGCAAACGCAAGACAAGCATGTTAGGTTGATGGGTGAGTAAATGAAAGCACTGACAGACTGAGAGGCTATTCTTGCCCTTTGAAGTAGAATTTGTTTGAAATAAAGAAGGCAGGTGCACTCAGACAAACAGAAACAACCAAGGAACCCTATCATATCCTTCCTTACTTGAATGTTACTTCCCTGTATTAGCCAACCACTTGTTCCGAAAATGATGACACTGAAGGAAAGGAAAAGACAGGGCAACCCATAGTGCTTCTTCTTTTCAGTCCTTCCTTACTCATCAGTAAACCAAAGATGAACAGTATGGTAGAATGTGCACATCTCAAGAAGTGAAATAAAAACAATCAAGTTAGTTTTCCACAGCACTCTGCTATTCTGATAAAAACAAATTACATAGGCATATATGAACTACAAAATACAAGATGTATAGTTTTTGTGATTCTGTATATGAGTTAAAATGTTCTTATAGTTGCATTTAAAACTGTTGCTTATAAATATGAAGATGAATGATGGTAGATGTTTGTTAATAATTAACAAAAATTGTTAGAATGACATGAAGTAGCAAATAAAAAAACACCATGAGAGACCATGAAGAAAGGAAAAAGTTATATATTTCAGTACTTTTTTGAATAAAGGACTCTGCATTTTCCTTTTGCACTGGGCCCCACAAATTATGTACCCATCACTGGCCTTAGCATTTGTGACTATAAAAGCAGACATTTGGCAGTGTCTGATACTTGTAGTAATTGTTCCTGAAGTTTTATGCTGTTGAAAGTGTTTTTAAAAAGGTGCAATCGAGAGCAGAGGTTAAAAAAATGCATGCTCTAGAGTCAGACAGCCTATGTCTAGGTTAAAATCTATGTTTTTTCTTTTACTTCGTAGCTGTGTGATCTTGGGAAAATCACTTAACTATTCTGGGCCACAGAAAATAACAGTACAGACACCACAGAATTGTTGGAGAGAATCAGTGCGTCATCATGCCTAGAATAATGCCTACAGAATATGAAACTGTTCATTACATTTTTGGAACTCAATTTTGCTGTTGTTTTTGCCGTTGGAATACAGAGGAGGGAGAAATTAATGCAATATTGGAGAAATCAGGGAAGGTTTTACAGAGGTGACAACATTTGAGCTGTCCCTTATGAACCTCACATTCATAAGTAAAGTTAGTGGAAATGAAAAGCCCGCCATAGAGACAGCTTGAAAGGGCCTACACCATTTCCTGACTCTGTTTGGCCAGGCCATATTAATCAGAGCCCTCTCCAAACTTTCAAATAACTTTTGTAAAACTATTTAGGCTAGCATGCTATTCTCTTTACATGTGGATTTATGCTCTTAGGAAGACCATTATAAGAAAAAAAATTTCTTTAAAAACACATAGTTGTCAGAAACAATCCAAGATTCCCTCACTGGAAGACTGCATAAGAGAAACTCTTAGCAGAATAAAATTGCTCCTAATGTGCCGGCATACACGGAAATCAATCAGCCTTTTCCCGCAGCTCTTGTCTGTTCATTTTATATAGTTGCCCAGTTTGACAAGAAATCCAGAGTAGGGCTGAGGAGTGTTGTCAGCATAAAGATGGGAGAGAAGTGATGTACTAGGCTAATAAAAGGACTCACAAAGGTCCCTGAAGTCATAAATCCTTCCTGCGGCTTTTAAAATCTGTTTCCTTTGTAGGATTGTGATGATGGAGCTTTGACAGAGTGCCCTTTCTATCCTCTCCCCTGCATGTCGGGAACCCGAGCTAAGTGTGTGGAGAGAAGACAAAATGCAATATAACTTCTTGCCTTAGCTATTCTCCTCTCACTCCACGAGGGTCTGTCGCAGCCTTGCTGATGGAGTCAGTGCTGCTTGGGCCTCCTGATCTTCACCTGCCTGGGCAGCCCTGCCCTCCCCATTAATTCTTATGATTGCCTCTTTACCACATGCACTTGGAGAACTACCTGATTCTCACACATCAGTCTAAATCCTGGCATTAATCCTTAGCGTTTTCAGTAAGTGGGTGGCTTTCTTTTTGGTTTCGTCAGACTCTTCAGGTAAGCCTGGAATGGGAAATACTGTAAATGTGAATTATGCACTGGATAGTGACTCACCACAATGTAGGAACAGTATCCAGACACTCCACAAATAGGGCATCTTTGAACATGAGCAATAATCACAGTGGTAAAGGAGATCATCGAGAAGACGTGATTCCTGATCCACTCCAGAGCTGGACCGGGACAATAGAAGGTTCCTGACTCCCCCTTCTATCCTTGGAATATATGTTCCGCCCACCATTTTCATAGCCGGAGCCATTTCAAGGACGCAACCTACAGAGAGTCAAGTGTTGTTGAGATGGATTGTACACGTGACTGAAGCCAGTTGAGGCTTCTATAGAAACTCTGGCCAGCAGGTGCAGAGATCTACTCGTTTGTAGGCTCCCAAGAGAAGCCTCCTTTGTAAAAACCCCATGCTTATTAAAAGTGACACCTACCAATCAGAAGTGGTCTGCCACTTTCTTCAGTCTCTCCCTACCCTCCTTGTCTATCACAGGTAGGAATCGTATTTCCCCCAGGAGAACTCCTGAGGTTTCCATCCAACACACAGACACAGTCAGCTTTCATGGTTCCATATTTGGGATAATCTGCTTTCCTATACTTGAAAAATACAACTAATATGTGTATTATTTCAGGCAATATGCAATTAGGAAAATAAATTGATAAATACCACTATAAAAATGTACAAAAGAAAATATTAATATATTTTTATTGTTGGTGATTTTATTTACCGATATATTACTTTCCCTTATACAGTGTAAATATTTCAAAGTTACTGGAGATATATAGAAACCTAGGTGCACGCCCCCCCATAACAATATTTAAAACAAAGCTAAAACAAAAATCTACCTTTGTAAAAATAAATCTAACAGAAATGGATTCATAGATACAGAACAAACTGATGGTTGCTAGATGGGAGCAGGGTTGAGGGATGGGTGGGAAAGGTGAAAGGATCAGGAAGTTCAAATTGGTAGTCACAAAACAGTCACAGGGATGTGAAATACAATATAGGAAATATAGTTAGTAACGTTGTAAAGACTATGTAGGATGTCAGATGGGTACTGGACTTATCGGGGAGGTCACTTCATAGATTATACAAATGACTAACCACTTAGCTGTATACCTGAAACTAATATGAAATAATATTGAATGTCACGGGATGTATAGGAACATAGTCAGTGGTACTGTAACAGCTATGTACGATGTCAGATGGGTAGTAGACTTGCGGGGGGTTATCACTTTGTGAGGGGTGTAAGTGTCTAATCAAGGTGTTGTTTTTATACACCTGAAACTAATAAAAAAATTAAAATAAATCTAAATTAGTTTTCCATTTAACCATCTATGGCAAGCAGCGAGTTTATTCCAACTCTACTGCTATTGCCACAAATAATTGTGAGCTTGTGGTTCACTGTGTTTCATATTCCTCTATCAGGAGACAAGTCCCATCAGCATGGGTCTCAAAGTGACTCGCAACTTGGAGCAGAGCTGCAGCTGACCCAAATGTAGTGGGAGCGTGATGTAAACCTGGGCTGCATGTGAAAGCAGCATTCCCTGGTCTGGTGAGTAATTCAATGCAGCCTTCAGAGCTGTAGGAGAAATCGAGTCTCACTTCTTTATAGCCACTTTTTCATCCTTTATTTTCCTTATGTGATTTGAGCCTACATGTCATTCACTACATGTCAGTCATTGGTGAATGACTTTAGGCTGTTGGGACAAATTAATTTTGTTCTCAGAGGATGAGAATCACTGCCACTGAGTCTTTAGCCACTGCTCACAGGGATGATGGGTGCGTTGGGTGGGTAGTCATATATCTAGAGATTGGGTGGGATCATAGTCCCCAGGGTCAAGCTAGACTAAGAGGGTTTTCACCTGAGCTGCCGGCAGCACCTTAGGCAAGAGAAAAATCAGGATCATCGTCAAGAAGAGATTACAACTGAAACTGTAGAGCTAATTGTCAGGTCTGAACTATGAGTTGCAAATGGGAGATTACGTAATGAGCTCAAACACTGAGAGGATCAGAATTGGATGAAGATATGGAGTAAGAAGAAAGCCAGGATGAGAAGTCTAAGATGTAAGGCAATAAAAGAGTGAGAGAATATTTGAAGCGTACTCTTTTGATGGAGCCACAGAATCCTGAAGATATTCAAAAGAATGTTCCTAAGGCTCTGAAGGCAATTCCAAAATAGCAATTCCAAGAATGTTTTTATCAGTGACAAAGTGACACTGAAGTGTATAAACATCCCAAGATGCCTACTTTGAGGGGGTGGGGGAAGCACCCATTTGGATGTGTGAATTCTGGCATCTTTGTTAAACATCAGACATACTATTTAAGAGTGACTCTTTAAATATGCACTGTGTTCAGAGACAGGAAAAGCCAACCTGGAACACTGGTGTGTTTTATTTCTGTATTGCTAGAGGTTCTATACTTTGTTGTTTTTCTCAAAACACAGTCTTTTTATTTGAAAATATTTATGTGTGTGTGAGAGGACAGGAGTTTTTTGTGCATTGTTCTTTGAAACTTTTTTCTACATTACTGCATTCTCACACATCTTTTTCCATGGGGCAGAATGACTGTTTTTCTTTATAACCATCAGTTCACAAATCCACAGGGACCCTACGTGGCACGGCTCCTGATAACTTTCTAGTGCTGAAAGATTTAAGGGGAAACTATATTAACTTTATATCAGCAGATGAAGCAACTCTACTTTATTTGAAACCTTTATCAGTCTGACCCCATAAGAAGAGGTACCTTGATTATTCCAGGTTGCAGTCCGTCTGTTGACATATCTGGTGGCTGTGATTCAAGTTACAGTCTGAATTTCACCAGTTCACTTTGAGATTTGAGCGAAGTCACTTCACCTTCTGGAATTTGTTTCTTCTCCTAGGGCTCCCCACCCACTTCACAAAGATGTTGTGAATATTAACATCAAAGGCTTTGAGCACTCCCGAAGAAAGGCACGCCTCCAACTATATGGCATTAAGTAATCTGAAAGGCTCCACTTCATGGTTATCATACAAATAATCAAGAGGATTTTATCAAGAGACCAGTCACTTTGCCCTAAATCCAGCTAACTAATGAGGTGGGAGAGGAATGCATAGGTGACAGAAACTATTAATGACATATGTCCTAAAGATGTAGTTACTAATCACTGTAACTGGGTGTGGGAATAAAGGTGAATCAATAAGCAAACTGTTTGTAGGAGGTATTTTACAGTGTTGAGGTGCTTGATTTTAAGTTACTATCCTTCTCATTTTATCAAGGACATGGAATTCAGTGCAGGGGACAAAAATCTAACAAAACGATCAATGTCATTAGTCACCAGAGAAACGCAAATGAAACCACAAGGAGATAACTACACACCCAACTGAATGGATAAAAGTAAAAAGACTGACATTACCAAAGGCTGGTGGAGATGTAAAGCAGTCAGAACACAGATAAATTGCTGGTGGGAGCGTTAAGTGGGACTTTATTACAAAGGTAAACATTACCTACACAGTGACCCCAAAATTGCCTTTCTACGTATTTACCCAATAAAAATGAAAACATACGCATATGTTCACAAAAAAAATTGTACAAGAATATTCATAGCAAATTTATTCATAATATCCCTAAACTGGTAATAACCCAAATATCCATCCATAGGTGAATAGATAAAATGTGGTATAGCCATACAATTGAATCCTACTCAGCAATAAAAGGGAGAAAACTCCAGATACATCAACAGTATCTCATGTTAAAGAAACCAGACAACAGAATGTGTCAGGTTGACATTAACAATTCTGCTATTATGTCCACAAAGACTGTTGCCCATTTCCAGTCATATAACATATCTATTCATACACACACACACACACACACACACACACAATTTGTGGCATGTTAGAATGTAAAATCATTACATTAAATAATTTTAAATTTTTGAGTGCTTTGTATGTTCCAGGCACTATGTTAGTTGTTTTACATGCATTGTATTACTTAATGGGTAAGGTACTATTATTATACTCATTTTTTTAGACAAGAAAACTACTGCTTAGAGAGGGCAACTGCAGTCACACAGCTGAAAATAGAGTTGGGACTCAACTTTACGTCAATCTGAGTCCAAAGCCTGTAGGAAAAACCAATGCCCTCACTAAAATGCCTTCTGTTTTTACAGAAATACGGAACCTAGTCTATCAGCCCTATTAACCTACATGATTGATCACATTGTGATAGAGAAAAAATGAATCATGGAGTATGGGTTATTTACTGATAAATATCTACATTTATCAGGACATCGTTGTCAACAAGAAAGAGATAACCCTATCCACTTGGGAAACAAAGAACACAGGTCCCTTGTAAGAAAAGGTCCCGATATTGAGGGCATATGAGAATTTACTGCAGTAGTCAAATATTTGAACTGGATTCAGTCCCTGGGCCTCCAGCTTCTAGATTTCACCCACCTACTTTAGTTTCCCACTTTCTGCCTCCCCCAGAGGTTCAAAGCTCAGTGCACTCATCTTCATTCTCACACCACAGCAAAGTCAAAGGATCTTTGCTCCCATATAAGGTACAAAGACTTGGACTGCAGTTCCTCCAGCAATTAAGGCAAGATGCAAGAAGTATGTGACTAGCCCCTACTCCATTCCTCCTACAGCACACATACACAAACATACATACCTGTTCAACATTAGAAAATGAAGAACTTAGACAATCTAAAGAAGAAAATCAATTACACATAACCCCGTTATCCCAGGATATCCAATTATTGCTATTTTGTTACTTCCATGGTTTTCTTTCCATGTATAACCTTTGGAAATATACTGTACCACATATTCTTTCATATTGTTTTTTACTTTGATATTTCATATTGTTTTATACTTGATATCATTTTCCCATGCCATTTACTATTCTTCTACAATGATGATATTCTCTTGTATTTATTTAATCATTTTCCTATTATTGTTAAGATTTACATAAAAATGCTTTAACCATATAGATTTGTACATCCTTATTTTCCAAAATAAATTCCTGTATATGAAATTGCAACTTTTTGTGACTTTGTGTATTATCAATTGGCTTCCTACAAAATTGTTCCAACTTACCCTTCTTCTAGCAGTAGATGGAGTGCCCAATTACCCACACATTTGGCAACATTTGTTATTATTATGTCCATTGTTAACCATAAAGAGTGATGAATAGAAACTGATATGTCTTCTATTTGCTGTTTCTTGACTGTCAGTGAGTTTGAACAACTTTTCATAAATTTAGCTACCTATGTTATACAAAATACCTATTTGTTTTTTGCACACTTTTCTACTACAATGTATATTTTATAGATTGGTAAGCATTTTATATATCAAGGTTTTCAATTTTTTTCCCTTCTTTGTTGCAAATGTTTTTTTCTAGCTTCATTTACTAAAAAAAAAAAACCCTTTATTTTTAAACAGTTATATATAGATTCACAAGTTGCAAAATATAGTACAGAGTTTCTGTGTATCAAGGTTTCTGCATTGAGAACATCTCACCTTAACTATAGTACATTACCAAAACCAAGAAATTGACATTGGTACAAATTGGTTAAATAAACTACAGACCTATACAGATTTCTTCATTTATTTTTAAATCTATTAATGGAGATTTTTAAACATGAATTTTAATGCATTCATTCCTATTAAAAAGAACCTAAACGTTACACTTCTGGTTTCCAGTTCCACATGTAAGAAGCTTGGAAGTGGCCGCGCTATCTAAACAAGTACAAGTCTAAAGAAACTGAAAAATCAACAGCTCTTTTTGGATCCATAGGAGAGAGGAAGATGCACAGCAAACTGCTGCCCCCAAGACTGGAGACAGGCAAACGCAGAATCATGACTTGCAAGAGCAGAGACTCACAAGCAGAAACAACCGCAGGGACCAGTGCGGGGCAGGCGAGGGGGGGGGGCGCAGGGAGGGTAGGAAAAGCTGCTCTGTAGTCGATGAATTGCTGGAGGGTCAATGCAGATGAGTCTGAGAGTTAAAAATTCCAACATTCTCTACCACAAAACTCCTAGTCATCCTCAAACATTACCTGTTGTATGAAGCTTTATTTAACCTCCTAACGTATTCTCCCTTCTCCTTAGGTAACATTTTGTACATATAAATAAATTCAACGGGTGATATTAAGACTTTTACACACTAAGTACAAAGGATATAAATACAAATAAGGTAATATTTCTGCCTTCAGAAACTTGCGATACTGTATCTATGACAACATCTCTGATATTGCCCTCAGACTTTTATCCTCTACATTCATTCTGTCAACAAATTTGGAAGCATTAAGCACACAGGCACCCTTTTTCTATGAAATAATTTACCCTTGTCATTGCACCATCTGCAATCTGTCTATATCATTTGACCCTCACAAATCTGTACTTGACTTTCATGATGCCCCTGAAATCTTTCCAAACGACTCTTATTTCCTATCAAGATCTAGCCAGACCAGTGCCACCAGTAATTATCCCCCAAACCTAACAATTCATTTTGTAGCCTTCCCATTTCCCTAGTAATTTTATACTTGGGTGGATGCCTTTGTGTGTTCGTGTATTTGGTATTTACAGCTATAACGGTAGAAACTTGCGGTAACGGCTCATCATATAAAGATTTGGAAATAACATGGGCCAAATCCCAAATCCTAAGACCCAGCAGTAAATATAAGAAAAGTCTGATATAACATGTTTAACCTATAAGAAGGGCACTGTTTCTGTCCCTGAACAGCTCGTTATAGAGATTCCACTGCATAATTATTTCTCCCCATATCTATGGCAGCCTGCAGACTGCTTGAGAACACAATCCTTGGCAGGATGGTTAGATTAACTGACGTTTGGGGGTCTGTTTTTACCCCTTGAAATTCTGTAATTCTCGTGAGTTTCCTTTCCTTGGAATTATGGCACAAAGACTTCGTTTCACCAAGTACTGGGCACACAATCTGTCAAGGTAGTTAAAAGTATAGATGCTGGAGACAAGAGTCACTGGCCTCAAATCCCAGCTCTGTGTATGACCTTAAAACAAATCACCTCATGTCTCTATATTTTCATCAACTCATGTGTAAAATGATAACAATTGTACCTATCTCATAGGTATGTTGTGAGGATGAAAGTTAATGCATAGAAAGCACTTAGAATAGTACCTACCATATACTAAGTGTATAGCAAACTAGCAAGGTAGTACCAGCAAATGTGTTCCAAAAAATTCTACAAGCTCATGAATTCCCAGCAACTTAAAAATATCCATTTTATAGGCACTCGGGAAACACTGGAGACTGATCTTGGGTCTGAATTTTATAGACTTATCCAAATCCTTTTAAATACCTTGTCTCATTGAAATAAAAAGATTTTAAAATTAGAAAAGCAGTTAGTCTTTCTTGAAAACTAATTCTCAGCATATACACCAGGCATATATACATATTGAATCTACCAATGAAATCCTATTATAAGTCCATGTTTGCATAATTCTATTATATTCAAAAATATTCATATCCATTTTTTAGAGCTCAAATCAAGCACTTATCGAACTCTAATATCTCTTCTTTGCAAAATCTTGTTGTAGGTGTGTCAAATGTTCTAATCAATCCACCAAGTACAGACACTGACTGCAGTCTAAAAGATATTATCAAAAAACATGTTAAATAGTTCCACAACACTTGGAAAGTGAAGCTCACTTTAAACTATGGAGTGGATTAAGCAGTGGGTAAATGTGCCACATTTGCTCTTAAGTCATTTAAAAAGCATTAAAACATATTTCAAAGATTTCAAACATGCAATTATTTTTGTTGCCACTCAAAACATAAAATAAACATCGCTTTAAAAAGATATGTGCAGTTTTATCAAAACAAACAACTCAATGAATAAGAATTGTTTTCCCAAACCATTTTTCATACATTTGCAAACTGTCCAGCAAGTTTTAAGTCTTAAATTACAAAAAGCATTGGTAAAATGTATCACTGTCCCCCCAAATTAAAATGCATTAAACTCAAGTTGTGGTTATTTTACGGAAAACTCCTCTAAAAATATGTATCATGCATTTATTTAGGAGTTCCATTCACTGGCAAGCTGTATTTTGTCTACCTGGATGACACTGATTTTTTTGTCCTTATTTTGTGGATCAGTCTGATTTTATAATCATACCTTCCTTGTATTTATCTACAGTATCTTTTAAATTAATTTAACAAATAAATTTGGATCACCTACTCTCTTTAAAGTACTTCACTGTATATTTTAAGGAGTTTAAAGCTGTTACATACAACAGGATTACCTATCAAAGTTCCCACTCAGGGTGGACATAAAGGCAGTGCAGACAAATAGACCGAATATAAGACTGTACGCTCTGTTCCTATCATTTTACAATTTCCAGGAGTAGTGTCATCACGATGAAGGGAGAATACACAGGCCAACCAGCCCTCTCTCCTAGACCACCCCTGCCTGCCAATTTCTTATTCTGCCCTCAATTTCTTATTCTGTGATTCCCTAGTTTAAAATCTGGCCCCTATGCCCACTCCAGGCTGGTGTGTTTGTTGACAGACACATTTAGAGCCTCTTTGCTGACTCAGATTTCTCTCCACCCTTGAGTCCCAGACTTTCAAAGCTCCAGGTAATAAATCTGTCTGCCCGTTCTGCTTTGTAAGACACTACATAGCCTAAATCCCCTCTCCATCCTTTGCCTACCCCATACCCAAACTGGCCTGCCACAGGAGAAGAATTAGAAAAAAACAAAAGGCAGTAATTTTATTATAAGAATAATTTAAAGAACAATAGAAACAAGCCATTCCAGTAAGTCTAAAGAATGAGAAATGGCTTCTGATTTGAAATCTTCTTTTCTGATGCTGCTTAGTGATGGGCTTCAAGGATGCCCAGTAGGTTGAACTGGAGCAGAAGAAGCATGTTTATACTCATAAAAAGATTAGATTTGTATTATCAAAATAGTATATTTTTACATCAGTGATTTTCCACCTTTTTTGTAGTGTCATCATGATACTAGAGAGAATAACTGGAACTTTTAAAACAGCTTTTACATGCCAGCTACTTCCCAAGTTCAATTTTATTTATTATTCCCTTCCATATTCCAATGGGAAAGATGTTTTATCTGAGGGTGAGATACAGAATAATACCAGATGCCTCTGGTGCTACAGCTTCAACCTCCATTTCTTAGCATGTACAGTTTTAGAGTTGCTGTTGTTTCTACTACTGATTTCAAAGTGAATTGGAATTTATATCCATTCCAAACACAATTAACAGCTCTTTCTATTCAAATGTAACATTTATACAAATTCCAAAACCTTGGCCTCAAAGACAGCAGATCAAAGTAGGTGGCACACTCTAAGAAGGCAGACCCATAAGTTCTATGGATCAGTACGGATAGGTGCATGAACTAGCAACAGGAATTTCCCTGGACCTAGTTTCGCATCAAAGAGGAGCAGAGGAATTAGGGCTAAAAGAAAAGTTATACAGCAACGCCAGAGTTGCAGGAAGCAGCCTGTTTTGATGAAAGGCCAGAGAACAGATGTGCAATGTGAGTAGCCCTAAAGCCATTGGTGGCTAGGGAGAGTTAGGGCCAAAATAATTCAAACATACAATTTTGTGTCATAAGGAACTATGTGTCTGTGAACAGTCAGAATTCCTGCTGGCCTAGAACATGGGCACGGCGTCTCTCCCACATAAAAGTCCTGTCAGTTGCTGATCTAGAAGAAAAAAAGAAACAAACTCATATCATATATGCCAAATGATTACAAGAAAATAAGAGGAAAAAATAAAAAGAGATAAAATGGAAGTCAAAGAATACGCACCAGAAAAAAATATTTCCTTAGAGCAGATAAAAATTTGGGCCAAACATATTGCCATAAACTTAAAAAACAAAACAAAAGATCTAAACAAAGCTACCACATTCATAAAGCAAGAGCTCATATCAAATATACAAGAGCTTGGGGAAGATACTGCAAGACCTTAGGAAATGAAATATGATGTGGCAGAACCCAGGAAACAAATATTTCACTGGCAGCAACCTTAATCTGCTAAAAACATGGAAAGAAACAAGTATGTTAGAAAAAGAGTACAATTCAATGAATTAGAAAAGAATTAGAAAATAATAATAGTTAGACAGGACAGATTTAAAAAAAAAACCTCAACATATGCAATAACTAGTATCCTGAAGAGGTAAAATAAATAATAAAATAGGAAAAAATTAAAGATATTCTTTAGAGTAACTCTCCAGAAATATAAGTCATGACTCTATAGACTGAGGGGGAACACTGAACCCCAGGAAAAATAGACACAAAACATTCAACCTTGAATCATGTTTTAGTAAAATTACTATAATTGAAAGAAAAAAAAAACTGTTGCACACTGAGGCAAAAAGTTTAAGTCAGAATGTTACTTTCCACAGCAATGTTCAATGCTAGAAGAATATTGGAGCAATGGTAAAAAGCCCATTGGTACAAAGTCCAAGAATTGTACACAGCTAAATAATCATAAACATGTAATGAAAATTAACATTTTTTGAGCTTACAAAAACTCAGGAATATACTCCAAACCCTTCCTGAAGAAACTACTATAGGCCGACTTTTGGAAAGTAGAGATAAATGGAGTACTGTTCCTAAATATTGGCTTCATTTAACTGTAGGACTAAAAGTAAAATGATTTTGGAGATTATGATCACAGAACAGAATTTACATGTTATAAACGCTAATGATGTAGAAATAATATAGCAAAGGCTTGGAGGGGAAGAGGACAGATGGTGGACAGTAATATCAATATGCTGATTTTTCTCATCTGGTAGAGCAGGGGATAGTAAGATTATTGAAGCTGATACATCAGTATAAGAGAGTTATAAATACATTTCAAAGTCTAAGAAATATGATATAAAAAGTTACATAAACATAAAAAATCAGGTGAGTTTGGGTAGAAGACAAAGGGGAGGAAGTAAAAAAAAAAAAACAAACCTAAAACTAAGTTTATCATTACTCATCTTTGGAAGTCAACAGATAACTGGCTAGAGATATAGAAGTTTAACTATTTTGGGGAAAGTGCACGGTTTTATATTGCTGGTGAGAGTGAGTGTAAAATGGACTTCATAGGACTTCTCTAGACCTGCATTGTGGTATGGGACGAAGAGACAAGAGGTGCCTCTAGAGTCCAGCTTTGGAGTCTGACTGGAAGTGGAAATACAGCTGAGGGGCAATGAGTCCTTCCCCACCACAAAGTTATGAACCGTGTCTCTTTGTTATGTGGTAGTTAACAGCTATCATAATTAGTGACCAAACAACAT
Organism: Rhinolophus ferrumequinum; assembly: GCF_004115265.2. Taxonomy (NCBI): domain Eukaryota; kingdom Metazoa; phylum Chordata; class Mammalia; order Chiroptera; family Rhinolophidae; genus Rhinolophus; species Rhinolophus ferrumequinum. The sequence continues at coordinate 30,024,886 of NC_046293.1, read as the reverse complement.
CTTTTGAACACTATGTCCCACTTCCCTCAAGAAGGCCAAAGGTGCTTTCCAGGCTTCTTTTTTTTTTTTTTTTTTTTTTTTTAATTTATTGGGGTGACAATTGTTAGTAGAATTACATAGATTTCAGTTGTGCAATTCTGAATCACATCATCCATACAGGCTTCTTTTACAGCTAGCATACAGGCATGTGACTGAGACTCCAACAATCAGACACAACCACACAGGAATGGTAGGAATAGAAAAAGAGTGCAATTCAATGAAGTAGAAAAGCATTAGAAAAAAATAATAGCTAGAGAGGGCCGATAAAACAACAAAATAACGAAAAACAACTCTTATCATATGCAATAACCAGTATCCTGAAGAGTTCAAAAGAATAATCAAACAGGAAAAGACGGCAATGGAGGCCTCCATCTTTGGTCCCTGGGAGAAATGAGGGCTCCAGCTTTCAGAGACGGCAAAGGCAGAGGTCCGGGGATCAAGCACCGGAGGTGGTAGCATTGAGTCTTCACAGGAGCAGCTCTGAAGAGTAGTTTGGGCATTATTCCTAGCTGGCGGCCTCCGTACCCAACGATCTGGCCTTTCTATTGTGCAAGACACTCAATACGCTTTAAAAATAAATTTTGTTTTCTGCTTAAACTATGTAGAGGAGACTTCTGTCGCTTGCAACTAAGAACCATGCCTATGTATTGTCTGACAGAACAACACACTTAAAAAGCAATTAATAAATTTAAAACATCCTTTTGTGTTAAAAAGACTGAAGACCTAATGTTTTCGTTACCCACCCACCCCCCAACCGGGAGATCACTTACACTGTAGCTTCAAATTAAGACGCCAAGTCTCTGTGAATGGTTCCTTCCCTAGAACGTTGTATCTATTTCAAATATATGTTAAAGAATGGGCTCTGTTTAAATAGGTCTTGGTTTTAAGTGCAGTTATACTGGAATCACCAAAAGTTAATGCTTTCCAAATAGGTCAAGATCAAACACCCCTACAGCTTACTATCTTGGCTTGCTGAAATCCTTTGGAAGATTCTGTGGATGATTCTAAACTCAACTAAAATGTTTATTCTAGGCTCCAAAGCTTGCTTTTTAAGCCCCAAGTGTAATCAAGTTCACTGCCTGCTGTGAAAGGATTGAGATAATGTCATTTGCATTATTCCTTCTCTAGTTCTTGGCTATGAAACCCAACAAAATATACACATTTAACCTGGCTTTCATGATAAAGTGCAGCAGCTGGTGGGTTTCTACCACTGAAAGGGTGCATGGACACTGGCGTCTAGGTGTTGAGTACAAGGCTTTCTAATCCAGTGGTTTCAAAGGGTAGTTCCTGAATCACAGCATCATCATCTGGGGACATCTTGGAAATACAGATTCTGGAACCCCATAGCAGATTTACTGAATTGGAAACTCCGGGGATGGGGTCCAAATTTCTGTTTCATAACCTCTCCCAGTATTTCTGATGTATATGAGTTTGGGAAAGTAATTAGGGAACTATTTTCTTTGACAGCACAACCAACCACTCCGATCAAAGGAGAATCTACTTCTGAGAAGGGAATAGCGTAAATAGCGTATGTACCTCACAACACATTTCAGAGCATTAGAGTTCTTCCCTAGAATTAACCTAACTTCACATGTAGCATAAACTCATTTCTTTCTTCTACAGAGGAAATACAGGACTCTTGGTTGTTAAGATCTAATATGGAAGTAACTTCCTGGGATCGTTAGCCATCAAGTACCCTGCAGTCTTTTTCTTGGGCCCCATTCCTTTTACATTTATTTATAATGATTTTTAAAAACTTTTCATCATCCTTGTCAAGGTCCAGAATAAAGTGTAACCTCATTCTACTGTTCAAATGAATTAAAACACATTTCCTGTCATTGGACCATAGAAACTAATCTGCAAGACCTAGGCTTCTTATATTCTACCTGTGTTTTACAATAAAGTCGTACTTCTAGAAATAAAAAATCAAATTTTGTCTGTCCTTCCTAGAGATTGAGTCCTCCTCCTCACCTATTCTTCCTAAAAAACAAGTTTTAGTTCATCGTAAGGTCACTAAGTATTTCACATATATTGCAGTCAACATTCTGATCCTCATTTGCCCTATTAAATAAGAATTGACCAGATGGATATTCCTCTGACTCTCTCTCCTGAGCAGGTTTTAGTTAATTAAAAATGATTATTTTTACTACATATTTTATATATCAGCCAGATGTTACCTGTGGTCATTTCTGGAAAGGATCATTTGGTGGTGATTATAAAATATATATTTTCCTCTGGGAAGCAAGACTTTTGTGCATGATCAGGAAAACAACTGTAGAAATTGATTTCACCTCATACCTTTTGCCTAGTGCCAAAATGGACATAACGTCTCATTTCCTTTGAAAGTACAATTTATTCACATTCTTTCTTATTCTTTCTATTTCTGCATTGTGGCCCTATTCATGTGTCACAAAAATGATCAAGTTGATATAAGAAACATTAATATTGATCTCCCTCTGTACCAGAAGTGAAAGTTGACAAAGAAGCTGATTTGGTTTTTCAAGATTTGGCTTAAGACATATACGAGTACATATGACGTAGCAAACTGTTCTGCTCAGTCAGGGCAGACACCATTTCATGTTCCCGCAAGGATGCACTTCCAGGTTACTGTCTGTAATAGTTCCTGCTTTGCACAAGTCTCCTCATAGGCTGTATTTCAGGCAAACTAATTTGCCTCACTTTCCCATTAGTGTTGAAATAATCCAGAATGAGGCAAAGATAATAATTACGAAACTGTTTTGTGATTACACTAGTCGTTCTTTCTCCATTTGTAGACTAGAATCCAAACTAACTACTACCATCTTTTTTTAAAAAAAAAAGTCAACGTTAAACTTTCTTTTGTTAAAAGAAAGAGTTCGTGAGATAACCCGAAATTCTGAAAGTCTAACAGATGAAATTAACCACACTGTCACTTGGACTAGATTTAGATGGTTGGTCTTCTCCGAAACACCAGTTAGAAGACACCTGGAGGCAAAAGTGAGTCTGAAGTTCACATGTTGAGGAACATAATTTTAGGCATGGCAGGATATATAAACAACTAAGGAACTGTCAGCATTATAAAATGTTTCACGGCATGATATGGATCTAGGTTCTGGGCTCCACTTTGCCTTTCTATGTGACCTTGCATACCTCCCACTTTGAGTTTCTTTTCTCACGTAAAAAATGATGGATGGAACTAGGTATTCCCTAAACTCATTTTAAGCCCCTAAATTATATGATTGGTTGTTTAAAAATAACATTAAAACCTAATATGCTTTATTGAACAACTGTGACAATTTGGAGGGGGTTGATTTTATTAGAAGCTTTAAACACAGAAAACAGCAAAACTCATTTTCTGCTTGTATAAAGCATCTGCTCCCAGTGTTCTCAAGTACACAAATCTGCTTGTAGTAAATCACAGTCACCTCAGAAATGACCTCTTCATGTTTTCATAGCAATCAACATTTACTAGAGTCTTCCTATTCAAGTCATCTATGTTACATTTGATTTTAAGAGCCAGGTAAGGTGGAGACATTCCTGATGAAGAGGCTAATAGTCTTTGGAATAAATTGTTCCCCCAAAATCTAACATTACTTACCTTTAGATCAGGCCATGCTCATCAGCCTCTAATAGGTTTTAGGGACTCACCAGTCTTAATTTCATATGTGAATCTATAATTGTCCACAGAGGTCAATTTCAGTGGATGCCTCATATAAATTAGAATTGAAGATAATGATGCCTGTTCACTTGATCAACTGAAATGACCAGCTGGGTTTAATGGGAGGAAAACAGAAACCCCTGTGAAATTGGAATAGCTTCAAAGGTGATAGAATGTAATTATTTTTCTGCAAAGTTTCTTCTCCAAAGGTGACTGGCCATTCTGCTGGTGGGCACCTGGGCCAGCATGTTATGAAAGTGGATACGGCATTCAGAGACACTGACCATATCCAAATCATAAGTCAAGAGTCAGCTTTCTGCTAAGGTGCTGGGAAAAAGCAGGATTTTTTTTTTTCTCATTCTATTTTAGTTATTTCATTTAGTTAGAGAGGTGCGTGGAGGGATTTGCCTAATTGACTCCTGAGAGGCAAACTGTAATTTAGGTTGCTACAGTAAGTTTTTTTCTCTTTATAACCATAAAACATTTTCTTGGATTTGTTATAATTATCCGTATGGTATTATAATTTTAGGTCTGAAAAAGCTTTGATATCACCTACCTCTACCCCTCTATGTTACAAATGAAGAAACTGAGGTCCAGAAAACTTAGGTTCTATGATGTAGTAGAGGTGCTAGCAAGCAAAAAAAAAGGGGAGGTGAGAAGCTGGGAGAGACAGAGGGCAAAGGAATCAGCAGACTACAACGCAGATTATCACGCCCCATAGCTAACAGTGAGCTCTGTCTCCGCACCTGTTTGGGGAATAGTGCTACACATGGGTGTCGGCAAAGACTCACAGACTGCCTGCCTGGGCTTGACTCTTGATTCTGCTAATTTTGAGCTTTGTGACCTTTGGCAAGTTGCTTAAGCTCTCTGTGCCTCAGTCCTTCATCTGCATAACAGGATGTTAATATCAGTACTTCCTGTTGTAAGGATTAAAAATCTTATTGTATTTACTTTACTCTTACAGGGATTAAACAAGGATTAAATTGATATCTGTAAGGAGTTTAGTACTTGTTAAGTGCTATGTCTGCTGCTTTTTTCTATTCACTATACCAGAAAATCTTAAATGTTTCAGAATACATATATAAGTTATATTCATTAATAATGTAGTGAGGTGCTTTATCTGAGATAAATACTCAAGGTCTCTACTAGAGAGATTCAGAAATTCATTGATAAAACCTCTTTACATGTTTAATGGATTAATTTTGCAATATGTTTTGTTATAATTTAAAATTCAGAAAAAAAATAAACCACAGGGAATTTTTTTTAATTAAAAAATTCAATGATATCCATAGTCTCATATAACAATGACAGAAATTTCATTAATAAAACAATTAATAAAACAGTATATCTGTTGCAAAAATTAAAGATGGATTTTCAAGGCAGGATATTAGTGCTGAGTCAGTGATTCCTGAAGTCGTTAGAGGACAGCAGCAGGTCAGGGGTGCTACATTTTCTTTTGTTAGAGCATGTTTCTTAGGCAGTTTAACATTTTTTTTCCTCTTAGAATTCTATGTTGTCAAAGCTATCATTAACATTTTACTCAGAGTTTTTAAGAGAAAGCCTTCACAAAATTAACAGTGCAGATCTTATAGTAATTAAGACCATTTTAGATGTGCCTGAAATGAGTACTATGTGTGGATTGGTTTTTTTTCCCTTCCATTCTGTGAATTAAATTCAATGGAAATTTTAAGGCAAAAAAGTCAGTTACCTATTCCTCCATTTTTTAACTAAATAATTGTGGCATTTGCGTAGAAAAATAATTTTTCAACGCTGCAGAAAAATTTCCCGGAATTCATTGCTGATTTAACACATTGGAAGGTCATGATAAGCTGCATATCGTCCAGTTACGTGATGGTAAATCTGTGAGGAAGGCAGAATTTAGTTAATTAATAATTTTATATTATTACACATATCAATTAATAATTACACCATTACATAATAATTAATAACTTTAATTAACTTTTCATTATAAAGCCCCACGATTACGCGCTTCAGCATAATCTCCATCCAACCTGCTTTAGGAAGCTTGCTAGGAAGAAGGCAGAGGCTTGGGTATGATGAGGTACCTCAGATGAGTGTTCCTCTTTAGTTCTCACAGCCCAATAGATGACTTTTCATTTCTTTCTCAAAAACACTTTCAATTTGTTTCAAGGACAATGGGTTATTATTCACCTGCCTCTCGATGTCCGAAAGCAGAGTGCTGGCACCTATTCGAAAGAGTTCTGGCTTCAGCCATTCATCTCCTAGCTCCTCCTTTATGAGAGAGAGCCAAGCAAGGGAATCTTTGGCACTGCGGATGCCTCCTGCTGGTTTAAAGCCTACCTAAAAGGGAAGGATGGAAAGAGAACAAGGTTTATTATTACTGAATTGCCTTAAAAAATGGCACTGCGTTATTACAGGTTCTCTCTCTTTTTTTTAATCTATTTCAGTTCACCCAGCGAAAGAGCTTAGATCACTGACTCGCCCATTCGCACGACAAAATGACTTTTCCAGGATTAATGGGAAGAATGTCACAGCTTCTGAGGAGACACTAATGAGAGTTAATAGCCCTCATTAACATTTCACTTATTGGAAAGTCATAACCCTCAACCATCGAGACTATAGCTGTGAATCTGGGATAAACAAGAGAGGTGTCAATAAAAAGGAAAACATGGCACAAAAGTCCATTCATTCTACAAGTAAGCCTGTATAGACACCTTTCAGCCCTTCATCTGGAGGTGCAAAAGACACAATAAGTATATTTAAAACAAGAGGAGCAAACCAGCAAGGTCACCCTAACCAAACTGGCAACAGTCAGCAAGGAGAACTGACAATTGTTTTAATCAACTGAACGGCAGAGCCTTTTTTTTTCTAAGTTGTAGATAGAGTTACAGAGAGCAGCCCAGTTAAATAAGCCCAGTAGAAAGACAGTGTAGGGTCTCTTCACATTTCAGCAGTCTTTGAAGGTGACCATAAAACAGCACAATTCAGCCAGTATCTGATGTTTACAAATGACGTCTCTGAGTCCATTAGAAAAGGATAAATGTGTTCTATATGTAGTAAAACCTGCTTATCTGGATTTACTTGTCTCAAGAACTTAACTATCCATTAGATATTCTAGATGGGAGCAATCAAGAAAACACTCCATGGCCCAAGTACTAAAGCTCACACACGTAACCACTGAGAGCTGTTGGTTTGACAGACAGCACCAGCAGGGGTGAGTACTAACAGAATGCTCGAAAGGGGAGACAAGGATAAAGGAACGGTCCCATTATCAATCCAAGCTAGAAACCTCACAGTTAACCTAGACTCTGCCATTTTCCTCACCACACCACATACAATCGATCAATAGTCAAGGCCAAACAATCCTACCATCTTAACTTCCATATGTCCCCTGGGCACACTTTCTGCTCCCCTCTTACTTCTACTTTATTAGTTTAAACCCTCATCAATTCTCACATGGACTATCAGTAAAGGTCTCCCAACTGGTTTCCCTGCCAAAATCACACAACGGCACACAGCTTAACAGCAGCTATGGAGAGATTCTAACCATATCTGCCGATTATTCTGGAGTCCAAGTGACTTGTAAGAGTGAGGGGAGGCGGCGGGGGTGGGGGAGATAAGTGGGATGAGGTTATTTATTGAGAAGAGGCAAAAAAAAAAACACAAAAAATCAATTAGCCAATATTAGCATACATGTTAATCATAGAAGCACTTCCATCAATTAGGCACTGATGCATATAGATTTTTCTATATAATTCAGTTGTGTCAGCAAGTCTGTTTGGCAATTCTTCTAAACAGAGGTTCTCACATAAGTTTGTACTTTTTTTTTAAGGAACAGAGTATGGAAAACATAAATCTGCAGTGAAATCAGTTATGAAATATTAAACCTCTGCTTCTCAGGAGTGACACTAATCATGGTCGGGAAGGCAGCTGATTACATTTTAAAACACCCCTTAAATCAACGATGTAGAAACTTTACAGTCTAAGGGCTACCCAAGCAACTTGTCAACAACCTGAAAGGTTCTGCAAGATACACATACAGTGCCTCGCTGTGTGAAATCAAGTGTAACTAAAATGAATACGGTTTGACTTGTACCTGTTCGTTTCTAAATGAAACTGGGATGAACTTTGTTTATTAGCTGAGGAAAGTGCCAACACAATTTTTTAAAGAAGTTTTGAAAGATAGTAAAGTGCCCCTTACCCTCTGCTCTGGCCTGGCACATGGGGCATTTAAAACGCTGACCGAAATTCTTTGCTCGTTGTCTAAGGGGACTCCTGGGAAGGGAGCTGTTCATTTTTGTATCCCTTGCGTTTAACATAGGTTAACATGGAACATAGCTAACGACTCAGTAAATGTTTGTTGAGACCAAAACTTGATTGGGTTCCCAATGAAAGGGTTTAGTCCTGACTACGAAGCTTATGACAAGTGGAGATGCCTGAGGACTATCTCTGATCCAGGAATGCCAGGGATGAGGGCCCAGGCATCTTTAAGTATAAAAAGTTTCACATCTATTTAGATGTTCTTTGGACAAGAATAAGAATCATTGGTCTAATGAGTGATGGGCCCACTCACTCAATTGGGTAACCAAAGATAGAGTTCTCTCATTTTTTACAGCTTTACTTACTTACTTATTTTTTTAATTTGGATCACTGCAAAAAGGCTACTAAGCAGAGGTTATTCGCGTCGGGTCAACTTTCATATGGAGGTCACAGTAGATATTTATCCTGTTTGTACTTTTTGAAGATACGAAGTTATTCTGAAGGAGAAAATTCTGGAAGGAGTTCACTTCCTCTGAAACCCATGCTAAAAAAAGGTTTCTGATTCCAAAATAAACTGAAGCTACAGTCACATATAAAGTCATCACCTCCAGTTGGCAAAAGATTAAAGGTTTTTTTTTGGGGTGTCTATTTGGCAGAAATCAAGAGACTGGTTTTAAAAGCTACCTTCTGAGGAAGGGAAAGTCTCATTTTTTAAAAAAATACCTTTCTCTCCAAGGATGTAGGAAAGAAAACTCCTTTGAGATAATTTGCAACTAAACAAGCAACTTGAAGTGAAAAGGAAAATCCAAACTCATTTTAAAAAACACCTCATACGCATTTTTCCTTTTAACTTCATGTTTCAAAAAATATGTATTATTTTTCGAAAAGCTGACAAAAGCTAGCCTATACCCTCCTCAGCTTAACAGTCTTCCAAAGAGCACATCCAACTGCCATGAAACGCAAAAATGGATATTTAATTCAAGAGCTATATAACGGCTAGCTACCTTTTCCCTGCTGTTTCACAGCATTTCATTATTTTGTTTAATAAGTTCATCTCCTCAAGAATTTTCTCTTCACCTCATATTATTAAAAGTAATAAGTTTTTCTGGACCGGGGGTTTCCCAACAGAAAAACCAATTTATGTGTGTCCTTCAATAATGACAGGAAAAGATTATTTCCCATTATATTGCATACTTTTCATATCACCACCACAGCTTATCATTCAATAAATGTTACTCTGCAATTCTTTCCATTCCTCAAGGAAGTTTAATTTCTGCATTAACCTGTTTTCACTGGCCAACGCCTTACCAGAAAGCCTCTGTGTTGCAGCAGAATTAGTTCGTTAAAGAACGCATTTAGGAATCTCTTGTCAGAGATAAAATTGTCTTCGGTTAATAAAAGAACATAAAGTAAGTTTACATCTTGATCACACATGCTTACTCCCACACTCACACTCACTTTCTGCTAATCGCACATTTTTCTCCATGAATGTGTTTTTGTAATGAAAGGTAAATTAAACATTTTAATAAAGGTGACTCATTCACACCTTCTGCATATAAAGATAGTTATCAGTTATCGAGGCTATAACTAGCATTATAAATAACATTATCTTTACTCTGAAGAAAGATTTGCTGGCAATAATATACCTTGTTTCCAGTTTTCCAGAAGAAATCTCTAATGGCCCGTAGCATTACTATTGCTACAGGGAAGGTGGCATTTACTGTTTCTTTTCCAGTAGAAGTCTTAATAAAATCTGATCCTAAAACAAAAGGAAGAAAAACAACACATTAATTTCAAAACTTTTAAGATTTTGAGTCAGTGGAAGAAATGAGTCGTGTAAATTTTTTTCCTGAGGAACACAACTTTATTTTTCATTAATGATTTGAAAACTTAAAAAAAAAAAATCCTCTCTTTAAAATAATTCTGTCCATACTTTTTCTTCCCCTTATTATAAGATGAATTGAATTAAGCACCAAATGGATTCGTACAGACCCCTGGGGCTATTGCCTCTATATTTCCATATTACCAATTAAGATCAAGTTGGTTTATTTAATGCATAACTGAGATGAATAAAAACAATTTTATTCCCTGTGCTTAACATCATATAACACTTGAATATAAAACTGGAGTGCCAACTCATAAAAAATCACCATTAGCTGATTTTTACGGTTTCTAAGAATCACCATTAGCTGATTATTAACTGTTTGTTAATAAAAGCACTATTATATCTTCCATCCAGATTAGGATTTTCATGAAAGACACCATGCTATTTCATAACTTGCAAATATTTTAAATAACGACCCGTGTCTTAAATGTATCTTAAACCTATTGATGTGGTTTAACAGAATAACACAAGGAGACAAAGAAACGATAATATAGTTAAGACTCACTGAGTGCAATGCACTGTGCAGTGTTCTAACCAATATGCTACAGTGTCTCCAAGGAATTTATCTAGGGTCGCACAGTCAGATAGCCAAATAGAGGTTCCATCTTTCATGCGGTGGTTACCTATCCCAGAAAGACTCAAAGTGTGAACCACAAACCTGCCGCATGTGCACCACCAGGGAGCTTGTCAAACATGCAGACTCTCAGGCCCTACACTAGACCAACTGAATCTGAACCTGAACATAAACAAAGTTCCCAGGTGCTTCGTATGCAAATTTACAGCCCTAGCCCACTGAATCTATGGACCCTCATGTAAGGCTAACCTCTGAGGTTCTCCCAAGGTCAGTCAAAGAAGTGGGTGATGGAAGTGGAGGTAAGAAGTGGCCAAAACTTTCCCCTCTAGTTTCAATTGGAAAAGATACTTGCATGACTATTCTGTCGGTTGAAAGTTTCAAATTGATACACCTTTAGTAAGCACACTGTGTGTACAGCACAGTGAAAAAACATAAAAACAAATAATTCAAACCCTTGCCCTCAAAAGCATACACAGTCTATGTGCAAGTGCAAATGAAACATAATCGTGGGTAATCACTTGTTGAGGTAGAAGTCAGGAGATCTGGTTTCTAGCTCTGATATTTACCTGGCAAATTCCATCTCCCAACCTTTATCATTTGTACAATAAATCTGAAAATTCTTACTGACTTCATAGTGTTACTTAAGGAATCAAAATAGACAATCGACGGGAAAGCACTCTGAAAACTGTCAAGTGTTATACAAATATAAATGGAGCAAGGATCTAGGTAGCATTGCAATCTGTATAAATATCATAAGAATTCTGATATATCAAACAGATCATCATAAGCCGTCTTTTCTTTTGCTCTGTAGGCAGGCCCATGGGAGAAATGGAGAAATACTTGTCATATACGCATTCATTCAACAAATATTTATGAGTGCTTATGATGTTCTAGACTGTTCTAGATGCTGGGAATAGACCACTAAACAAAATAGACAAAGTTCCTGCTTTTATGAGAATTTCTAGAAGAGAAAGACAATAAACAAATGTATAACAAATGCCAGGTGAAGATAAGTGCTATGAAGTAAACTAAAGCAAAGTAATGAGATAGAGAGCGATGGATTTGGGGAGAGATAGCTATATTTAAATAGAGTCGTCATAAAGATATCTCTAATGAGTGAAATTCAGAGATTGAATGACAGGAATCTATGAAAAGAGCATCACAAGTAGGGAAATAGCAAGTGCAAAAGCCCTGATGGGTCATGTGCTAAGTTGATTAATACATGAAATGAATGGGTGAATGGAGTGGGACTACAAAACCGCTACCTGGCTCCTACAACATCAGGAGACAAACAGAGAGGAAATTAAAACCTCCATATAGATGTAAGAAGGTGAGGGGAACATCCCAAAATAATGCACAATGAGACCAAAATGTGTTTTCTAATATGTGACACTGCTTGGATTCACTAGAAAGATTCTGGGTAAAACACTGGATATCATCTAAATTCTTTTAAGCATCTTGAAAGAAAAGATTATTAAGATAAAAGACAAAGACCACATTTGGAGGCCTTGAAATAAAGGTATAGTCACTTAAAAAGCAAACCATCAAAAGTTAACCAAAAGATCCAACCTCCTTTGGAAGAGTTTGGAGGCAGGGTCAGGGAGGATACTCTCCTCCTAATATATCACAGTAGCCTGGGAGTAGTAACAGTAGCCTACACATTATTTGTCTATCTGTCCTCCTTTCTTGACTGTATTGTAAGCATATCTGAGAGCACATGCTATATTTTTCTTATGCATGTCCTCAGAGTATGACACATATGAGAAGCTGAATAAATTTTGGATGGATGGATGGATGGATGGGCAGTAAAAGCTACAAAGAAAAATCATACTACAATATCTTCCATCCTTAACTGCCTAATGGGGAAGGAAACGGTTTAGGGTTTCATTCCAGGCCTTATTAACAAAACTAGGCGTGTGGCTCAGAAGAGAATGTTTTGTTTTAAAATAAATTTTTAATTTCGAATATATTTAGATTTACAGAAACATTGTGAAGATAGTAGAATTTCTATATACCCTACACCCAGTTTCTGCTCTAATTAACAACTTGTACTGGTACAGTAGCTTTGTTATAATTAATGAATCAATATTGATATTATTAATTAAAACTATACTGTAGATTTCCTTAGTTTTACTCAGAATCCAGTCTCATCCAGGAACTATAATACATTTGTCATGTCTCCATAGGCTCTTCTTAGCTGTAACAGTTGCTTACTTTCCTTATTCTGATGACCTTAATAGTTTTGAGTAATGGTTAGGTATTTTGTAAAATTTCCCTCAATTGGGATTTCTGTAATATTTTTCTCATAATTACACTGGGGTTATGAGTTTCTGGGGTGGAAGACCATAGAGGTAAAGTACCATTTTCACCACATCATATGAATGGTACATACTATCAGCATGACTTACCACGGTTGATGTTGACCTTGACCACTTGGTGGAGGTATTGTTTGCTAGGTTTCTGCACTATAAAACCACTCCCTTTTTCCTATTCTCCATACTATACCCTTTGGAAAGAAGTTCTTACTTGTATCCTACACATACGGAATGGGGAGTTACAATCCATCTCCTCCAGTGGAGAATATCTACATAAATTATTTGGAATTTTTTGCATGGGGGATTTGTCCATTCATTCATTCATTCATTCACTCACTCACAATTATTTATATCAAAGCTGACTCAAAGATACATATTTTATATTTGGGTTTATAATCTAATATTACTCTATTTATTTTGTTGCTCAAATAGTTCAAGCTTTGGTCACTAGGAGCTCTTTCAGTTGCTTCCTGTATTCCATTGACACCCCCCATCATGTGGCCTTTTTGTTTTAAAAGCACTTACTTTCTATTATTACCAAAGGCTCACCTTGTATGTTTTCTGCCCCAGTCTTAGAGTGAGCCATTTTTCCAAAGAGCCCTAGTTTCTTTTATTGGAGAATGGTATTAGAAATTACGATCTTGGTGCTAGGTGTACTCATTGCTACTGTAGAGGTCTGCTTTTAAACCCTCTCAGCTGACTGATCAAAGAAATATATGTGTGAATACTAACCCATTTATACACACACATCTATTAATAATACCATATGCAACTACCTATATCTATAGCAAACTAAACACAAGCTATACTGATGTTCCCAACTTTTGACCCATTAACTACCTGGACCATTATAGACCCCTTCCCTTGCTTATCTTTAAACTCTCACTCCAACGGTGAGAAACCTACACCTGCCAACTGCCATCCATTTATTTGATTATTCACATCCAGTAACCATGTATAGTGCTATCAGAATTGTTACAACCACACCATAAATGGAAATAATTTCATCAACTCCAATAGACTGCTAATATGATGTTTCTTTGCCTTAAGCTTTATAGGAGCCACTGATTTATAAAGTTACTTAGGACAGCACCTTTTTCTTCCACCTCTTTCAGAGAGGTTGTTTCACACATTTGTAATACATTTAGATTCTTTGGTCACGGTTTGCATTCTATCCTGGAATCCCTTGACCTCCTAAGTGATTTTTTTTTCATGTGCATACATTAAGGTTCACTCTTTGTGAAACTTTTAGTGGTTTTCACCAATGTACAATGTCATATACCCATCATTATAATATCAGAATACTTTCACCACTCTAAAAAAATCTCCTGTACTTCACATTTTCACCTCCCCCTTGCACTGGCAACCACTGATCTTCTTACTAGCTCAACAGTTTTGCCTTTTGCAGAGTGTCATGTAATTGGAATCATACAGCTTTGCAGAATGGCTTCTTTCCCTTGGCAATATGCATTTAAGGTTCCCTCATGTTTTTACATGGTTTCATAGTTCATTTCTCTTTATTGCTGAATAATATTCTGTTATATGGATACACCACAGTTTGTTTATCAATTCATCTACTTAAGAATATCCTCGTTGCTTCCAGTCTTTGGCAATTATGAATAAAGCTGCTATTAACATTCATATGCAGGTTTTTGTGTAGACGTAGTCTTTAAATCAATTGGGTAAGTATCTAGGGGCAACAGCTAAATTGTATGGAAAGACCATAGTTAGCTTTGAAAGAAACTAACCAACTGTCTTTCAAGCAGCTGCACCACTCTGCAATCCTACCAGCAGTAAATGAGAGTTCCTGTTGCTCCACATCCTCGCCAGCAATCTGTGTTGTCAATTTTTGGATTTTAGCCAATCTAATAGCTATGCATATAGATCCTGTACATATTTTTGTTAGATTACACCTAAGTATTTCATTTCTGGTTTGCTATTGTAAATGGTGGTTTTTTAAATTTTAAATTACAATTGTTAATTGCTGGTAGGTAGGAAAGGAATAGACTTTTGTATATTAACCTGGTATCATGCAACCTTGGTAAACTCACTTAGTTACAGGAGTTTGTTGGTTTGGGGGGATTTTCTCCATAGACAATCATGTCATCTACGAACAAAGACAGTTTTATATCTTTCTTCTTGTATTAATTTCTTGTGGTTGTTAAACAAATTATAACATACACAGTGGCTTAAAGCAACATTTTATTCTGTTCTAGTGTTTTTGATTTCTAGCATTTCCTTTTAACTATTTCTTAGAGTTTCCATTGCTCTGCTTACATTACCTATCATTCTTTCATGCTATCTACTTTTACCGTTAGTCATTAACATATTAGTCATAGCTATTTAAAATTTCTCTTTCTGGTAATTCTAACATTTCTGTTTTATCTGAATCTGGTTCTGATACTTGTTTTCTCTCTACAGACTATATTTTATTCTTGCCTTTTAGATCTCTTGTAATTTTTGTTGAAAGCCAGACATGGAATATTGGGTAACAGAATAAAACTATTATATAAACAGGACTTTAGTATGAGATTTTATGGTAATCTGGCTAGGCGTTGGGCTGTGTTTAATGTCTGCTGTAGCCATAGGTACCAGAGTCTCCAAATCTTATAGTATCTTTGGTTGTTTCTCCCCTGCTTACTTTGGGCTTCCTAAATATTCCTCCTCAGAGAGAGTCTATGTTTTCAGCTCTGTTAGCTGTAATCTACAGGATTATTGAAGCCCTATTGGTATGGTGGTAATGTATGGAGGAGAGGAAGTATTTTATAATCTTATGATTCGATTTCAGTCTTTTAGTGGGCCTGTGTCCCTGGCTGTAACCATGACAAGGGTGTCTCAGCTTTTCTCCCCAATTTGGTAAGGCAGGAAGACTAGAAGGGAAATGCCCTCCCAGGTAGGATAAGACTCTAGTAAAAGTTTTCTGCCCTGGAGAGGAGGCGTTTGTTAAGGAGCATGCTCTGTGCGTATTTCACAATGATTATCTTCCCCTTCTCCAGCGAGAGCCCATAGAGGATCTTTCTTGGTTCTTCACTGTAAAAATCTGGGGTTCCTAGAGGAAAAATCCACCAAGTATCAGGACACACTCAGCATCTAACAATCTCTCAAAATTACCATGTAAGTGTTCCGATCAGATGATGGCTCTGGCAGGTAAGCAGATCTTGGTCGTAACTCTCATGATTGCCTGTCTCTCCAGATTTCAAGGTGGCAGTTTGCCCTCTGACCTAAGTTCTTTGATGAGTCTTAGAAAAGTCATTGATTTTCAATTTATTCAGATTTTCCCTGTTCTAAAGGACAGTAATGACAACTTCCAAGCTTTTCACATAAAACCAGAAGTCCTTAAATATTAAGGCCAACTTTATTATCTAGAAATCAGGTATGAATAGAGATACAAATTATATATGGCATCCAAGGTGTTTTAGACATATGCCAAGTAACTATTATGTTCAACAGAATTGGAAAGATTCAGAGATTCACTTTAGCCAGAATGGTAAGGAACAGGTAGAATTTGGTACAGACTTTGAAGGAAAAAACAAATATAAAGAAGAGAGGGCAGATGGAAAAACACTACCATTAGAAGAAACACTGAAAAGTATAAGACACATCCAAAGAATGATAAATGGATTTGTCTAAGGAATCACTGTGGGGACCAGGGAGCATTGGGGAGTGGAGGGCAGTTATGTTTGGGGGTGTGTGTGTCAATGTGTACTTTATAACATGTGATTGTAAAAGTCCCTTAGGAAACATGAGGTCTAATCACCCAAAATCAGTGTTTAAGACGCTAAATGCAGTGTCTGTTTTGGACAGGTTGAGAAAAGACAATGAAGAGTCAGATACCACGCAAGAGATTAAAACAGCAATTCAAGCATGCAGGCACCACTGTCTATTTCTTTAAATCCAGGAATAAGACCTAGCTTTAATTACACAAAATACTTTAGAAAGTACATTAATATTTTACTACTGTCAAAAGAACAATGGATTTTCCAACGGGACTAAGTAGGCACACACTTTTGTTTTACTTCTTATTTTAATATTGTTTCCCTGTCCCTCTGCTAAAACAAAATTACCTTAGAGAAATAAATGCGACATTTCGAATATCCAACATCCCAGAGCACCACAGACTTTCTTCAGAGCTTATGCAAATCCAACATTAACCAAGCTCACCTCTGCTCAGCTTGTGGAATAAACCTTATGAGAAAATATCTTACAATTAAAATAGCTATCCATATACATGCTCTTTCATCAGTGCCCACAATTTCAATGAAATGACTAACCTAGGAGATGAAAGACCTGAAGTCAAAAGTAACACATGAAATAGACTAGTATTCAACTGTGATTAGTTGAAATGAAAATTAATAATAAATTTATAGTAGTATATTAATTTTTTTTATTTTCCTAATTTGAAATCTCTAGCACAATACTTTTTTTTGTGGTCTAAAGCAACTCAAAGCTTTTGTAAGGCCTATAATTACAAGTCTCCATGGTACAGTTTCATTAAAAACTTTCATTAAACAACAGCTGCCCTTGTATATGGTCTTCTAATCAATTTGGTCAAACAGAATGACTTCTAATCAGCTGTTGATAAAAATAGAAGATGAAATTTTAATTCTAATAGATTAACCACAAACTCAAGACAGTCTTCAAAATCCATCTAGCTCTATTCTCCAGTGGATTTAATGACTATTCAGCAACTCATTACTAAATAGAACAAGATGAACATTTTCCAGTTCATTAAAGAAATGTACTATGTATTTTTGCATTGTCCTCATGATTCGTTACAGGGAGTCTTAATTACAAGATAATGGATAATGGTTATTAAATGCAGAGTGCAGTAATGAAGCACTATTCATTTGCGAACCTCAGAGACTGCAAAGAGAGGAAAATAAAATTACTAGCTTCAAAAGATTAACGGATCAAATTATTATTCAATTTTGAAAATCTCATTCAGACTTCATAGAAACAAGGAGATTAAAAACTAGTATTAAGACCAAAGTAGTACATTTAAAAAAATAATATCTTAAGGCTATTACTGCATAATAAGCTTCAGATGTGATTATTAGAAAAACATATAGCTAACAATGGGAAAACATACATTTTTATTTCTTGAACAAATCTTATTTATGAGATAGGAAGTTACTAGTAGGATCTTAAAGAGAGTCTTGGTGAACACAGAGGATACATTCTACTATGCTACAAAAGAACAGCACAATGGAAGGTATTATTAACATTTTATACTTCACAAATGAAAAATAGGATTAAAATCAACTGCTGCTTGAGAAAGCTTGTCATTAAGTGGAATTCATGCCAACCCAATAATAAGAGCTTCTGGGCACACTATTCTTTAGCACCATGTTTTCTATCGTTCTCTAAAAAAATCACTGATTAAAGTTAGCAAGAGAGTTTGTCTGGTAATTCTGATACTAATTTATACTTGCAATCTGCAATGGGACACTTTTTTCTTTTAACAAATATACTGTACAAAAATATGAAGCCCCAAATTAAAACATATTCTTTGATATTGTATTCTTTCACTCAACATAGGCTTGAAAATCATTTGTGGTGAGCTATACAGATCCAGTGTTATGGCTAAAAAACTGGTCAGGGTAAAGATGGAAGCAGAAGGCCCTGTGGAGGTATCAATACGGTGTTAATACTCAATCTGGAGACCAATTATACTACAGACATCCTTACATGATCTAGGGATAACAGCTAACCTTATGAAAAAGGGGGAGATGTTTTCTAAAAAAGAGAGGAAAAATCTAAGAAGGAAAGGAAAAAATAGAAACACCTGCTCTCTCAGTTCTTTCCCTCAATCTGAATAAGTGAACTCTGGAAATACTTCTCAGTTGATTCAGTCTATCACATGAAAAAGGCAACAGCGCATCATAATTAAGTAGTAAGTCGTGTTCAGGCTCAATGGCAATCAGAAAGCAATCACAATCTCAGAGTTAGAAACTATCTCAAATACCCCAAGGGTAAGATTAGCTCATGATAACCACATTCCTTGTTGTTGCTTTCCCCTCAATAAACATAAAAACGTGGCCATTTAAAATAATGCAAAACAAAATGATTCAAATGAAATACAAGGTGGGGACTCTGACTATATAATCTGTGGTAATTGACAGTATTGTCCCTGGGAGACTATTTTAAACAATTATGGCTAACCATACAAAGATGTGGTAGAATCATTTGACACACACAAAAGTTCTTGAGTTACATCTAATATGCTAGAAGTTTCCTTTCACTTCTAAAACTTGGCTTATTTGAAATGAGTTTCAGAACTGCAATAATGCTAGAGATGAGTTACCAATCAATGCAAATATCTATTTTAGAGTGGATTTCAATGGTTTAATCTTTCAAACAACTCCTTTTTTTTTTTTTACAAATTTGGAGAAAGCAAAGGATTATTTAACTCAAATGTTTACAAGACCATATTGTCAGCATTTGAACCAAGAGTCAAAACCAAGAGTCAAACTGTGAAACAACATAATGTCTCCTAAACCAAGCTCAATGCCTCCTCTAATTTTTAATATTGTTAGTGCTTCTGAGGATGTTTGTAAATATCTACATGGAGTTCACAGTTCAGAAATAAGTTCCCCAAAAAGTCATGCTGCACTTCTTAGTTCTCACCTCTTTCCCCTTTCTCCCCCTTCTTTTGAATAAGGTCATCAAGCAAGGAGAATTAGGGGTCAGGGAGCCCTAGACCATCTGAAAGTAAAACAAAAGGTTCTGAAATTAGATAGTGGGGATGCTTGCACAACGTTGTGAATATACTAAAATCCCCTGAATGGTACACTTTCAAGGGTAAAGCTTATCTTATGGGAATTACATCTTAATTTAAAATTTAAAAAAGGTGGGGGGTGTTTACAAGGGAGGAAGGGTGAGAAACAGGAAAACAAATAAAACTAAATCTAAGTAAAATTATCAATTAGTTGACAACTCAAGTTTACATAATCATCTGGACCTTCACCCTTTTTCCTGAACTCATGTCTTAAGGTTACTCCTCATCTTCTCTGTAAGTGGTTTCCTACTGGCTCCCAAGTATGGCATCCATAATGCAGGCTTCCTTTCTAATCACCCCTAATGATAACATAACATTGAGCCATCACTGGTCTAAGTAGATACACTTATCTATTGATATTGCTTCACTACGTGGACTAGGATAAGCAAATGAACATTATTCATATTCAAGCATTAAGCTACTTAAAGCATTACTTTTGAGGAAAAATACTTCAACAGGTTCATCATTATAGTTCTGTAAAAGATTTTTAAAGAGTAGTGTTAACACTAAGAACTTCATGCTGGCCAAAGAGAGAGAATTCTGATTAAAGGGCCTTTTAGAACCAGCTCAATGATGTCAGCTGGGAGT
Organism: Rhinolophus ferrumequinum; assembly: GCF_004115265.2. Lineage (NCBI taxonomy): Eukaryota > Metazoa > Chordata > Mammalia > Chiroptera > Rhinolophidae > Rhinolophus > Rhinolophus ferrumequinum. Next base: position 30,004,828 of record NC_046293.1, on the reverse strand, counting down.
CCCTGACTGCCGTGTGCACGGTCTAGGACTATATTATCCAATATGATAGTCACTCACCACTGTGGCTACTGAGAACTTGAAAAGTGGTTAGTCCAAACTGGGATGTGCTAGCAGCATGAAATACACGTGGGGCTTTGAAGACTCAGTACAAAAACTAGATGTGTGAAATATCTCATTAATAATTTTTATATGGATTACACATCGAAATGATATGTTGTGGATTTATTGGGATAAACAAAATGCATTATTACAATTACTTTCACCTGTTTCCTTTTACTTTATTAATGTGGCTGTTAAAAATTTTAAATTATATATCTCTGTTGGACTGGTCTAGGGCTTCAATGAGACACCAAAATCTGTATTCACTTCGCGTATGCTACAATTGGATGTCCTTTTAAACTAATATCCTTTAAACGTTGGTTTAAATTTATTTAGCAGAAAGGGCTTAAATCTGCCTAGAGGTAGAGTAAGTAGTTCCCTGGTGACAGAATTGAACTATTCTCTTTCATCCAAACAATTCGGCTCTGTCCCCACATTTGAATACTTAGCTCACCAAACAAAAGCTCTGTAATTAATTGGGCCCGCCCTCCTTAGAAAGCAGATAATATATGTTTGGAGAACATAAAAGCATATTCCTAGAATGTCGGATGCCCAATCCCAATCACATATAGTAGAAGAATTCTAGTAAATGCAATTTCCTGTCTGAACATTTTCAGTGGTTTCAATGCCTCTTATGGATTAACACCCTGGGAAACTGGCCATCTGGCTGGCCCCTTAATCCTGTGTGGAATTGGCCTTGCTTTGAGTTTTCAAACACACAGGAATAACTCTAAACCACACTTACAAACTCAAGACTGCATATGACTTGTGCTCAAAGCACTGCGCTCAATTCAACTACTCTTTCCCAAACCTTCAACATCCATTCAACTAATATTTACTGAGCACCTACTATGTGCAAGTGGTGTTGTGAAAACTAGGGACACAGCAGTGCACAAGACAAGGCCTTCCTTAATGGGACTCTGCATGGGTAAAGTCAACCCTGACTCAGTAATAAGTTATTTGTTTTCTCCTGGTCTGGCTACCTAAGGAAAAAAAATCTTTGTCTGTCTTTATCACATTACCCTGTTCTTCAGAGAGCTGGTGGCATTACTGAAAAGAAAAAATGAGATTCATGACATTAGGCCAGTACTGGATGGTCAAAAGAAAATGCCAGAAATGGCTACAGGCATTGTTATTGTACAGGTAAAATGGTGTGGATAAAATAGCAAAGTGTTTTAGACTCAATATAAAATGAAAACATCAATTTGTAAATCAAGTTATCGATGCCAAATGCCTCGAAATCAAAATGCTTTCCTTATTTGGCCAGCCGCTACGGTTGAATTTATTGGTGTAGGGATTTATTATGTTAAGCAAATGTCCTCTATTGATATGGTAGTTTTAAAGTCATCTTATCTTAAAATGACACAACCATATCTAACACATTCTTTTTTCCTTCGCATTTGCTGGGAGAAAAGAGAGAGATGGAACCTCAACACTAAGTAAAATGTGATTTGGTATCACTATACTTTGGGCAAGGAAGAGTACAATGAAGAAGCATTTTAACAAAATAACAAGCAAGATATGCTTTAAACAACTGAATTTCATTTTGATTGTGCTTCCCATTGTCACAAGCAAGTTTGGAATATATAGTATATATTAACATTAAAAGTCAGGTATGCTAGTGTGGAATCTATTAACTCGAGAGAAAATTACTCAAATTGAAGAAATAGCTACTTAAAATGGATTTAGAAATATATTTTACTGAACAAAGCAAGCTAGAAAATTAAGCTACTTTATCAGGATTAGAAAGTGCTATGAATTTTAAACACAAAGCTTTTAAAAACAATGCAGAACATATTTGAGATTATCATACCTCAATGTCATCATAAATCTTTTTTTTTTCAACAATTGATAACTATGTAGAGTTACTTTTTACAGTGACCTGTCTTTCATAAAAAAATTGTGTTAATTTTTCTGTGGGGAGTTTTATCTCTAGGTGATTTCTTCACTGTACCTGGAGACTCATATGCTTTCCATTAGCAGATCTATAGATGCTAAACCTTGAAAAGGCTCTGAATGGAAACTATTCACCATGTGGAGCTCTCGGGTTGGCTATGGAGGTTACTGCAGTTACCACTTACCAACCACTTATAAAGACAATGCTGCCTCATTCCCATTGTTCACAAACAATTTTCAAGTTAAAATTCTGTCTCTATTTTTCAACTAGTCATGCCTTTATCTGTATTCCTTTCTACTCAGCCACCATCAGAGACCTTGATTCCTCAGCAAACGAGGCCCAGCAAATCTCCTCTATGGTAAGGGTCTAATCAGAAAGAGTCACCGCAAACTTTTGCCAAATCACGGGCATCATTGGTATATGAGAATCATTCACAAATTCCTGAAAACACATGAGGCAAAGAGAAAGGGCGGAGGGAGGAAAGAAGTCTGTGAATTGGGCAGGAAGAATGGTCCTGACCTAGACACCGAAAAAGTCATGAATTAATACATGCCAGCAAGCTGGATCCATTTTGCATATTAACTAGAACTCTATCTTCCTGGATGTTGCAAATTGTTTTTCAAGGCATTGTCTTGCCAATACATACACACACACACACACACAAACAGCGGGGGTGCCAAAAAATGTATGTCCATTTTAAGAGATGTTATCTATGCTCAAGCAGTAGTTTGCTGTAATCAGAAGTGTCTGGACACTGATGGGAACCACTTTGAGCACTTCCTGTAATTGCAAAAGTCAAATGTGACTTGTATTTATCTTTTGTTATCGGTATGTATCGAGTATTATAATTTTAATACAGTTTTTTCCTTTCTTAAAATGTGTATACATTTTTTATATATATGAAATATATATATATACATATATTTTATATATGTATATATATATATATATATATACATATTCATATCCTGTAGTTCTCTTGTAGCAGATGGTCTATGGGTTCCTTTTCTGACACTCTTAAATAGAAATTACATATAACCATATGGTAGTGATGTATATTTCAGACAAATAGTTTACACTACACACAATACAGAAGCTTTATCTGTCTCTCACAGAACATGCTATTATAAGACTAATAGGTTTGATTAAAGGCTATTCATTTTTAGCAGATTTTCCCCCATCAGAAAACAATATAAATAGTTTCTTAATATGTTTAAGTTAGATATTTACCTATCTTCCTTTCAAACCTACATTTAAAATTTTTGATACATATTTAATGTTTTTTATACTACCTATATAATTGCTTGGAGTGCAGTATTTATTTCCTCCTCCTAAAGTTCACGTTATATTATAGATATAATTTCTCCCAGGTATTTCAGGGGAGTTATTAAATGTCAAAATCCAAAGTGAATACATAGGTAACTTAAAAATGTAAAACCTCAGAAAAGAAAAAATTGCAGCTGTTAAGTTTATTACCAAAAATGGGAAATGGGAAATGGGATTCACAATGATAACCTATAAGGTAAAAAGGCACTTAAAAAACAGAGTTAGAGACAGCTAACAGTGGCAGCTTATGCTCGAGATGTATTTATTTGTGCTTCTGACACAAGTATCATAAATTTACTCTTGAGAAAGAAGGTTTTCTGGATTGACTTGGCCCGGTTTTTATATGTAATACATAGAAATTAAAGAACACAAAAAATTTTTAAGTATGAGGAGCAAAGAAGTGTTGAAATATGGAATGGACTGATAAGACGGGTTTGATCATGGCATTTTTCATCTCAAAACCTTCAACTGCTTACAAAATAAAACTCTAGAATTTCCACTCTCCAGAATCTGAATTTAGCCTAATATTCCATTGGTCCATTCTGCTACTCACCCTAAAGTATCTTGGACTCTCGCTCATTCTGATGATGGTGATGATGGTGATCTAACAACAATAACAACAAAAGTAGTAGGAGTAGATTAGGTCTCCTTTTTGAGAACTCACTAGGTGCTACGGGCTCCAACTTAACCCTTTATATATCTACTCTCATTTAATCTCCACAATAACTTAAAAGACAGGTACACTTATTATCTCCATTTACCAAAGACGAAACCAGGGGTTATAGATACTGAGGAACTCATCTAAGACAACAGTTTATAAATGTCATGAATGGAATTGAACACAGCTTTTTCTAAGTGTAAGTCCAGGCTTTTAACCACTGCACACTTCTGCCTCCTAAACCTGACTAGTCATTGTTTTGCAGAAATACCCTCTCCCTTATCAACTTTGAACTCTCCATCCTTTTGCTTCCTGTCAAAATCCTACCTGACCCAGTTCAACTGTTTCCTTCAAGATGTAGCAGCACTGATATTGCTTTCTTCCTATTTTGAATGTAAACATGATAAGTGGAGCTGTGGCAGCCATCTTTCAACCATGAAGGAAGTGCCAAGAGACTAGCAGAGGCTCCTATCCTGACATTGATGATGAACCAAGGGCAGTGACTGTCTACACCTCTGGACTTACTGTTCCATGATAAAAATAATTCCTTATTTATTTAAGCCACTGTTATAAAGTTCTGTGCTATTTGCAACCACATTCAAACCTATCTGATGCAGTCCCTGGACTGTTTACTGACACTCTGCTGACCTAGAAACCTAATGGTGTACTACATCCATTAATTTCCCTTGGGCATCACTTTCAGCAGACATGGACACAAAGTAGCATCCCCCACAGACACCCTGTGCTCTGCCTAGCTGCAACCCCTGCATACCACCAGCTATGCCTATCCAGGCCTCAGCTCCCCACTACATCTACACTGGTAAATCAGATAAAAGAAGTCAAGAGTCCACCTGAATAAAATGTGGAAGGAATAGCAGCAGGTGAAAGGGATCCTAGTAAGCTGTTTATTATTAGGAATTATTGGGAAAAGCTGAAACTGAAAAGCCGCAGAACTGCCGATTTCTGTTGGAGAAGCATCCATCTGAGAAACTAGTGAATGAAGCATCCATATCCCAATCTCTCTGAACAAGTTATTGAAGAAACAGAGAGAAAGGAACTGTTTTATCAACAAACAGAGATAAGAAGCTCTAGCAATAGTAGAAAATGGAGGAAGAAACTAAGTTACAAGTCTTAAAAAGCTAATTGGAGAACATACTGGGCCTGAATAAGATGAAAAATTTCTGTGTGCCTGACCCCACTCCCCATCCCAGTGAACTACGCACCCTTTGAAGGTCATGGCTCCTCATTCATTGGCATTATATTGACCATATACAGCTGACACAATGGTCACAGTAAAAAGTTAATAAATATACAAATCTAAATAAATTCAGTATTAGGCAAGCTTTAAAAAAGACTAATGCCTACACTAAAGACAACTAAACTCTTCAATGATTCCATAGCTGGCTACTTGTATAAATAAAATAGGGTTTCTGTTTAATTAATCTCTTTAATAAATACTTACATAACACTTACCATGTGCTGAGTACTGTTCTAAGAGCTTTATAAAAACCCTGATAAAAATTAAAAAATAGAACAGTTACCTGACACTTCAGGCTCTCACTGAAGCTATCTTGCTGAGAAAGTTTGGTTGTAACACACAAAGTAATAGGTCTATTTTTAAGGCTAATTGTCCAAGAAGGAATTTTGAGAAATCCTGGATGGCAGCACAGGTTTATGCTTCCCAGTTCTACGGACCTTTCCTTGACCTATTCAGTCCCACCACAAATATCTGTGAATGACGCCTGCATTCTACGCTGTGTGCTCCTCAATGATTAATAAGCTTTCCTGACTAGAAACTGCTCCATTCTAGAGAGGCAGCACAAAGTGGCGTATACACGAGTGCTGGAGAGGAGAGGAGACAGTGACAGATCTGGAGTCCACAATGGGGTATGATTGAGTGAATGGCTGAGGTTTCTTTCTTCAGCTAGACATAGTCAGAGAGAGCAATTTATCCAGCACACTCTTAAGTCACGGTTGCTCATTAACTAATTGGGAAAGTTTGGGTTTTGTTTTTCTGATTTTAGTCTTAGTTTCAGTCAGTTTAACTGAGCAAATTTTGTATTAAATTTCCTCTGCTCTCCTTTTGTATTTATTTATTTATTTATTTAATCAGAGTATTAATACAAAATATCTTGATTGGGAACACTGCTTTCAGCCTAAAGAGAAATTTTCTTTTCTTAAAGAGTTTCTGATTTTGGCTGGACAAATGTCCTGACTTCTTTTCACAGTGGGGTGGGACAGGGTACAGGGTGAAGAAGGGATTGTAACCTAAGGTTTCAACTCCATGGATGTTTTTTAATCAAATATTTTCACAAAATCCACATCCCGTTCTCTTCATCTATCAACTACCATATTTCCCCCAAAATAAGACTGGATCCTATATTAATTTTTGCTCCAAAAGACACATTAGGCTTATTTTCAGGGGATGTCTTATTTTTTCATGTACAATAATCTACATTTATTCATGTACAACAATCTACATTTATTCATGTACAAAAATCTACATTTATTCAAATACAGTGATGTCATCTTCTTCTGGAACATCGTCATAACTCTCCAACCCCGAATTCTGGCTTGAATTTCTTGCAACTCCATTTCCTGTAGAACCATTGGCCCCAATCTCTCCTTAAATGAGCACTTCTTGTCCATGTAGGCTGCTCATGGTGAATTGGCAACACAGCTGTCAGTGATTTTATCCCATGAATTCTTCACCCAAGTCACAAATGCTTGCAGGCTAGGCTTCACAAAGTTTCCACACTGATTTCTCTCCATTCTATTTTCAATGTAGTCATTGATTTCCATATGCAAATGGTCCTTGAATGGCTTGTTTATTGCAATATCAAGAGTCTGAAGATAGGCAGTCATTCCTGAGGGAATCATTATTTGATCTATTCTTCTCTCTGCAAAGAACTTCTTCATGTCTGTGGCGCTGTAAGTGCTGGCTGAATCCCAGACTAGCAGACCTCTTTGGCCACCTCACAAAACAAGTGGCAGCATTAAATTGACCCACTTCCTTATAACTGCTTGTGTGCACCAGCCTTTTTCGGTTTCAAGAACATAAATGCCTGAAACACATTCAACCTTATCTTTCTTGCCCTTAGTGATGATTAGAAATGGGGCTTTCTTTCCAGCCAGACGAATTGCCAAAATACAGGTAACACATGCACTTTCATAACCAGTGGAGGGAATACAGATTGACGAGGCACACCTCTGATCAATTGTCGTTTGAGATTCTTGGCCCATAAACACTGCAGTTTCATCCACAGCAATCATGCTGGAGAGCTAGTATTTAGAAAAGTCAATGCCATCAACAAAGGACTTGAATGCAAGTGCACGTTTAATAACTTCAGCATCTTCCAGCTTGAACAGTGTTGTCGATCTTAGAGACAGTTCATATAGCTGAAGGAAGCCATCCAGCCAGTGTTGTGATGTTTTGAATTCTTCTGGGGATACTTCTAACTGGTGCTATTGCAAGGGCAAATGTTTGAATATCAGCCCTCCGCACAACCAAAGCCTTTGCTCTCCTGTCAGCAATCCATTCACAGATGATCTCTTCCAGCTCAGGAAATAATGGTTGCCTACCTGATCCACACTTGCGCTTCTTAGCAGTTCCCTCATCCACCTGTTGACTGAGGTTACCGTACTCTGCTCGCCATTTTCAGACAATTCAGAGATCCAACTTCTTCTCTTTGCAGAAAGCCGTAAGATTCTTGCCCCCGGAGTCCTCCACAATTCCACTCAATTGAATAGCTCTTTCTTCTTGCACTCATCTTGTCTGGGTGTAAAACTATTATTCCCTTTAAATCTACCATTAAATCAAGTGTTAATTGAAGACTTACGAGACAGGAGTGGCAACAAAAATGACAGTTAAGAATGATGATCCACACAAAAGCGACAAAAAATTGCAGGCACCTAAATTCAGAAAACGTTTCTTTATTTCACACAAGTGCATTAAGTACATCCGTTACAACACACGATATTGAATTATGAAGATTCATATTAGACACAACCACGTCTGTTCGTTATCAAGTGCACACATTTTTCGTGTGTTGTATCTGTACTCCTGTTGGTCATTCGGCAATAAGTCTCGAGTTCATCTGTTTACCTCTCATCCAAAGGCGCCCACTTGGGTATTTACAAATACTTAATTATAATTTATGTTATCATTTATTTTAAGTATTAATGTCAATAATATTATTTACTTATATTTAATTATATATTAATATTATTATTTTATAACGTAATACGTCCGTCGTGTGTTGCAACGGACATAGTAAATGCGTTCGTCTGGCTGACAATCTTAACTGGGACTTATTTTTGGGGTAGGGCTTATATTATGAACATCCTGAAAAATCATGTTAGGGCTTATTTTCCGGTTAGGTCTTATTTTTCAGGGAAATACGGTAGTTTTGCTCAAGTAATGTTACACAGTTAGTGAACCTGTTACTTCCTTTAAGTGAATTTAAATTTTAACAGGCTTAATATAAAGAATGAGAATCTAACCATGGAGTTTCAGACAATAGTCATTGTCTGAACAATACGAACAGGAAAGGGGCAGTGTTAAAAGAGAGTGCAAGGGAGATTTTCTAAAATTGGACTATTTATACCGGCATGATTATGCTCCTATAGTTATGTGTTCATTGTAATCTTGTCTGCTTAAAAATTTATACTCCCACACAACCTTCTGTGTCTACAGATCTTGACAGAACCTAATAATACCCATTACTCTATTCTTTGGTTCAGTATTAATAATGATACATGAGAAAAATTTTGTCATACTTTAAAACAGGTTTTGTATGAGGGCTTATTAAAAATACATAATTTTTCTTTTTGTAAACTTTCAGGGTCTTTTCTAAGTGCATGTGCACTATGAATGGCTTACAGGGGTATATGTTACACAGTTTCCCCAAAGTTGTTTGACCTTTTGATCTCTTTGTCAAAGAAGTTTTCAACTGAAATACTGTGTCATACAGTACAATTTGGAAATCATTGCTTTAGCTGAAAATTGTCCACAAACACACAACTTTTCTTTATTCATTTTGTTGGTGGCAAACTGGTCTTTAGAATAATCTTTGTAATTCTAACACTACTTTTCTATACTCCAAATCATCCAAGGACATTTGTTATCAAGTTCATTATATTGGCTAGAAAATGTGTTTTGAATTAGACTGAATGAAAAGAAAGAAAACAATCTTTAAATCTGATTTTTGCAAAATTTAATTTGAACTCTATAGGGAATGTAACCAAATTATCAGTTGCTGTTTCTTTATCTAATTATTCATAGAATCTAATTCTTAAAATAGGTTCATAAATCATACTAAATTATGAAGATTTCTAACCTCTATTACTCAGAAACACACATATGAAGATGAGCTTTATAATTCATAAATCAATGGTTCCTAACCTTGATTTTGGAAACTCTCAAGGTATTTCTATCTTAATTTATACTAAGATTTTCTTTAAATCTCAAAAAAAAATAATAAATGTAATCCATATTCATTTTTGGAAAAAGAATGTAACAGAGAACCAAAGCCCCATTAAGTCATTTGTTGCCATTGTGCAAAGGATATATTTGTCAATACCCTCTTGGAAAAGAGAGCATATAATTTAATGTGTTAAAGAGACTAGTAATAAAAATTTAGGAAGACAGCCAGTTTTTTCTTAGGTCAGAAAATACTGTCCCCCCCCCCCCCCCGCTTCATTTGCTTCATTTTTTTTCAGTGCATTAACAAAAATGGAAATTGTTGCATTTAAAAGTAATCTTTTCATAAAGATTCCAGGAAGCATGAAACGTCTTAGATTCATAAATCAAATGAAAAAGAAAAAAAGCAAGATTTGGTAGGGAAACAAGGTTACCAGGCAGCAGTTAGGCTTATTTAGTTTAGTTTTGTTTTGTTTTGCTTTCTGCAGTGTTTCCTTTGCCTTGGGTAAGGTCTCTGGGGAAATTATGTGTGCTTTTTACTTTTTCTCTATCTATTTATGTATTTTGACTACTTAGTTTTCGATTTAGATTTAAAGGATCTGCATATATTAAACTGCTAGTTGACAACACAGATAAACCAGTTACATTTTTCTACCTTAATTATTAAATTGAGCAGTTTCATACACAATTCTCCAACCTAGAAATAGAACGCATTCTGAAAGCTTGTAAATTCATGGTTGGCTGGAAATTAAAATGTACTTCTCCATATAAACAATTTCACCTGATAGTAAGTCCTAGCACAGCTCAGAAAAGTATGTTTTACCTTTCCTGAACCGAAGTCCCATTAATACTATCCCCTCCTAAGCATTCTGCATAATAATGTTTTCTTAGGAAACAAGGAAGACCAGGATACACGTGACTGTCAGTCTCTACAACCCATCACCTCCATCACGTATCGGCCAGGTTGGGGATGGAGTTCTTCTGAACTTGAAATTACCAGTGGAGTTTGCATTTGGACAAGGAATCTCAAGATGACAAGGTGAGAAAGGCTGGGTATCCAGGTTTTGGGAGGAGTGAGTAGTGAGGAGTTATGGGAGCTGAGAGCTTCTCCGGCACAAATCATTAGAAATAATTCTCACCAGTGAGCCATGTCCTATTCACTCTTGCCTCCTGGCACACTGCCACCAATCACAGGCTCACTTGCTTTTCTTCCATCAGCCCTCTCCACTACCACTTACTGGTTGTTTTAGTTTGTGTCATCTCACGATAGTGATAGATTTATATAATCTCACTGCTTCTCTTGTACCTAAAACAGGCACCCAGCCCTTAGACACATGAGCAAAATGAGCAAAAAGTTCCTCCCTAAACTCTAGCTTTGCTTTCCTTATTTAGGACTCATTTGTTGTGGGTTGAACTGTGTCCTCCCTAAAATTCATATGTCGAAGTCCTAACCCCTAGCACAGTGAAATGTAACTATGTGGAAATAGGGTCACTGCAGATGTAATTAGTAACAGCAGCAGGGTGGGTCCCTAATCCAATACGATTAGCGCCCTTGTAGAAAGAATGCCATGTGAAGAGACACACACACACACACACACACACACACACACACACACAGGAGAACGCCATGTAAACACAAAGGCAGAAATCAGGGTGATGCTCCTACAAGCCAGTGCCCTACCAGGAGCTAGAGGAGAGGCCTGGAACAGGTTCTCCCTCTCTGCCCTCAGAAGGAATCAACCCTGCCAACACCTTGGTCTCAGGCTTCTAGCCTCCAGAACTGTGAGAGAATAAATTTCTATTGTTCAAACCGCTCAATCTATGGCACTGTTATGGCAGTCCTAGGAAACAATATAAGAACTTACTAAAAAAAAAAAAGAAAGACATCACATGCGTAGGTGTTAAAAGGTGAGTCTCGAATAGTTCAAGGTTAGGTCACTTATATTTCAGAACAAATCAAACTCAACTCTCCAGGATATTTCACCACAGAGCTGGGGCTAGGGAGGGGACTGATACAGGGGGGAGATGAGGAAGGAGGGCGCAGCCAAAAACATGGCACTGGGCCTAGCAGAGCAACAGCTGCAAGGGAAGAGAAGAGACAAACTGGACTGTTGTGTTGCCCTGTCCAAGACAAGCTGGTATTTCAGGAGAGGATAAGGAAACAGGAACAGCAGCAACCAGCCAGGAAAAAGAGAAGGAGAGAAAGAGGAAACTCCCACAAGCAGCTCTGAGGAGTAGGGTCATTCCCAAGTTCTCTGCCCATGTGCTGGCTAGTTGCCAGTCATGTATGTACAAGAGCCACATTTAAGTCAAGGTTATATACATTGGCTCCTACCTGGTATTTTTCCATCTGTATTTTCTCTGGCAAAAATTTAGAGTTTGTAAAACCATGCCTGGCAACCATTATCCTAATTGTACTTGCTTGAACTTATTTGGGGCACTAAGGAAAGAGACAGTTTGTCTAAAAAATCCACATTGTGATTTCTTTTCTAAGCTCCCAAAGCACCTGAACTCTCAACAAGTTTCTAACTAAAGGCTTCCTTCCTTCCACTTCTGACTGTGGGGAGCAGGAGGCAGAGTGTTCAGTCTTCACATTCTCCCAACTCATGACCACTTCACATCTCTGAAAATTCTTCCTCTAATACCATTTACTCTTCTTGTCCTTCCTCAGTTGCATGTTTCCTTTTATTACTCTACTAACACTGTAACTACCGTTTAGCAGATGTAAATTCAGGTAGATCCTCTGGAAATTAGTGGGATCCAATAATCCCATATATGCCTAGAATTACCCAAACATGGCATACCTTTAAGAGTATCAAATACAGGGGCAGCCAGTTAGCTCAGTTGGTTAGAGCAAAGTGGTCTTAACAACAAGGTTGCTGGTTCAATCCCCGCATGGGCCACTGTGAGCTGTGCCCTCCACAACTAGATTGAAACAACTACTTGACTTGAAGCTGATGGGTCCTGGAAAAACACACTTAAAAAAAAAAACAGAGGAGTACCAAATACAACATCACACAAGATCGTGAGACTACGGCTTCACAAGTGTCTGTCTCTCTCTGTTATTGGGCATGAATCTCTTTCCCATCTCTGTGTGAGTCGCTTTTCCTCCCAGTCAAGTGTCTTAAATAAAAACCTGAACTTTTCCAGTCTGGCCCTGAAGGAGCAACCAAAGAAAACAATTAGTGGAAAGGGGTGGGTTTAACTAAAAAGTATATTCAATTATAAGGGAATACTTGATCACTTCATGAGAGTGTGAACATTAAAAAGCAGAGCAGGAAGCAATAGAGTATCAGCTATGCCTAGGTGTGTGCTTACAGACAGAAGATGAAAATGAGAAATGTACTTCAAAAATAATTTCAGCAGAAAAGTATATTTAATAACCATTCAATTTAGATAATACCATCTATAATGAAAATGCCTCAAAGTAGTTTTAAGGGTTTTTATTTTACATTTTTGGAAGGCATTATACTAATGAAACTGTAAAATGAGAATGCTGAGAAAGGCAGAAGAAATGTGTTTTTTAACTAAGTTATCTAATCTACGATCTTATTCAGAAATCTCAACATCTGTGAATGCAACTATAGGTAACATTATAAATGCTAAGGTAATGTATATGCTTTTTTCTTTTTATTAAAAAATAAACAGGAATATTTTAATTATTCACTAGAATGTTAATATCAAACCAGTGTGATAGCAGCTAACATTCTACAAACAGCCTTTTGCTGGCTTTGTGTGACATGGATGATCTAAATTCTTTCCAATTTCATTGACTATTAGTGCCTCCTCTGTTGTCCCTGCCCAATTTAGCAGCTTTGTAGCATAGGAAACTTACTTTCCGGTGCCCCAGTTGATGATAATTTTTTTACAAAAAGCATACCATAACACTCATTCTTGGGTCACTAGTAAAACAAAGCATCACCCCAATAATTCAAGGAAAAGCATGAATTTCCTTTTCCTCCTGAATCATTAAAACAACTGCATTAGTTTTCGATTTTGCTTCATGAACCTCATCTTGCTAATGTTTTCTAAACAGAAAAATAGCCTCTCTTTCTTTTACCTTCATAGCTTTAATCAAATTTCCATAAAAATGTTCAATGTTTTTTCCTTGTTACAAGAACAAAAAAGGAAAGGACGAGTGGTGAGACTATGGTGCATTCTGCACTACGCCAACAGCAGAATGAACAGGTGAAAGTCTTAGAAAGGGAAGCTGAGACTGGGATTTCTGGCCTGGGAAAAAGCCTTGCTTCGGGTGAATTCCCTAATCTGACAAACGGCATCATTAGGAGTTGTTTTGTTCTCTCCCTCCTCTGCTCAGCATACAAATGTTCACGAAATTCTATTCATTCTGCCCCCTTAATATCTCCCATAGCTGTCCACTCCTCTCCATCCCTACTGCACCTACTACCACAATTCAGCTTCCATCATGGTCAGCTTGACCGTGACAACAGCTTCCTAAAGGGGTTCTCTGTCTCCAGCCTAAACACACTGACCAAAGGTTATGATTCTAAAAGGAAAGTATGACCATTGCTCCAATACTACAGAGTGTCTGGAGTGAGGGTATCTTAACTGATCTTTATTCCCACTGCCTGGCACATAGCAGATTTCAATAAACCCTAGTGAAGAAATGGATGGAAAAAGTCCTCACTTAATGTAAATCCTAATGTTGTCGATAGGTTCTTGGAAACTGCAACTTTAAGCAAAATGATGTATAATGAAACTAATTTTACCATAGGCTTATATAAACCAGAGTTAGGTTCCTAAGGCATATTTCTGGTCACAAAAAACAACACCATACTTCTACACAAAGACCCAAAACACTTCTAATATTAAACAAATAAAAGTGAGCTTTACATATACTTAAGAGAGATGAATAAAAACAAATAAGATAAATGATTTTCCACCCACTTATTCCAGCTCAGGGTTGCAGCCTATCCCAGCAGCTCAGGGGGCAAAATGAAAACCCACCCTGGACAGGACACCCTTCCATTGCAGGGCGTACTCACACTCACACCCACACTCATTCAGGCTGAGACCATTCAGACATGTCAGTTCACCTACCGTGCATATCTTTGGGATATGGGAGGAAACTGGAGTCCCTAGAGAAAATCCACTCATACATGGGGAAAACGCGGACATTTCACACAGGTGGTGGCCACAGGCCAGAACCTTTTTTTCCCTCTCAGTGTCATAAGGAAATGACGTTGAATAAAGCAATGTTACTCGACAACCTGCCGTACTCAACTGCTCATTTTGCAGGCTCCTAGGCCACTCAGTTTGTTAACTGTGGTCTGCCTCTATTCAAGTTTCCCTCCCACCCTAGAATTTGAAATTCTGTTTTTAAATAATTTCTAAACTACCAGTGTGAGAGGCAAGAACACTTGTCTTAATATCAGGGAACCTAGATTCCAGACCAGAGGTTCACATTCCTGCCTAAACGGTAGAAGCACTTGAGGATGTTTTATAAATGACTAATTCTCTTGGTTCCATACAAGACCAAGTAATATCAGAAGCTCTGGTGGTAGGATCTTTTCAACTGTTTATTTAAGAAGCTCTTCAGGAAATTCTAATGTGCAGACTGGAACGAAAACCTCATTCTAGACTGTGTTTTGACTTCAGCGCTTTGTCCCTGGGCAAATTCCTTATGAATTTGGCCTTTCTGATCTTGGTTCTCCCACCTGTAAAATAAAAGCTTTGCTATTAATGAGACTTCCTTATACTTTATAGTCCTTTTTGGTTTTTAAAGCATTTACAACTATTATGAGTTAACTTTTGAATGTTTAGTTGCTCCACTTCTCTTGGCTTATCTGACAACGCACAAATCAAGGAAAAACAGACATGAATTTATAAAGACCTTTCAGGGACAGACTAAAGGAGTGGCAGGCAAAATTCCAATATGAAAAGTATGTTTCCCAACATACTACCTAGTTCCTGAGAAGACAAAAGTTACATATACATCACCAAATATTATGGATTTTTCAGAGCCAGTATGTTAAAACTTTAAAAAAGGAAAAACGTTCCATACTGTAATAGTTCTCTCCCTCAGATGTGTAGTTTCATCATTCTAACAATGACATTTTTGCATATGCTTCCATTAAAGTCATGACTGCAGAATAAACTGATGATTTCAATAATGCCCCCTCCTTCCTTAAGTCTTTTTACTGAACAGCTTGCTGAGTAATTTAACACACAGGGTCCCTACTTCCTTTATTCTACTGATGGCAATGTAACCTTTTCTCTCGCTTCAATCAATTTTTCCCTCAGTTAACACATCTTTCCAAGTTAAAAAAAAAATACTTTTTTCATTTATTTGGCTTATAAAATAAACCCAGAAACCTGCAAATATTTTTTAAAAAGCAAATAAAATGCAGAAGAAAAGAGAACACAGGAGAATCGCTTGCTCCATTTTATAATATTATGGTACATTGTGTAGTCTTCTGTCAGTATTTATTATCAGTCATTTAGTTTATGATAGAGAATAACTTTTGATTACTGATGCTTGTAGCATTACTCACTCTGTCTTGGACTGTTTGAAGATCTGTATTTTTATTACAAAGTCTAATAAAAATAAAGTGAAAAACCCATAGGTCCCAAAACTGATTCCTGGCTTGTGCTGTATGTCACTCCTTTCCAATCTAAAAAGTATTTCCTTCTACTGTTAGTCTCTGTCTCTTGCTCATAAGCAAATTTATCTCCTAATGCCTCATTCTTTATTTTAGCCATTAATCTCCCATTGAGAACCTTACCAAATGCTTTTTGCAGATAAAAATATTTAATATCTACTAGATTTCCCCTACCCACAAAACCATCCAACATTGCTTAGAGGTGAAAAAAAAACAACTATTTTGTACCTGAATTTAAGTTTGCTGGTTTGACTCGAAGTATTTTTCTCTTACTTCTTCAGGTCTTTATAGGAATAACAGAACCATAGTGCATGAACCCGATTTCTCTTTGTTATGGGTTGAATTGTCCCCTCACCCTCCAAAGACATGTCGAAGTTCTAAGCCCCAGTACCTCAGAAAGAGACCCATTTGGAAATAGAGTCTTTGTACATGTAATAAGTAAAGAGAAGGTCTTATTTAGTAAGGCAGGGCATGGAACGACTAGTGTCCTTATATGGAGAGAAGAGTCACAGAAATACACAGGGAGGAGATGGCCAGGTAATAACTGAGGCAGAGATTGAAGCGAGGCATCTATAAACCGAGGGATGCCAAGGATTGCCAGCAAACACCAGAAGGGAGAAAAGGCCAGGAAGGATTCTCCACTACAGATTGCACAAAATCACAACACTAATGATTGCTCTCTTCCTAAATAAGATATCCACTTTCCATCACTCTTCACGGGAACATTTCAATTTTCCCGCCTTCTACGCTGGGAAATCCTTCTGCACAGGCTCCAATACCACGGCCACTCTCCCATACCCTTATCTCACCCCTCTGTTTCTTCATTCTCAGACTGCCTTCAGCTTTAACATCTCTCCTCCTCATCCATCAGACGGACAAGAGAAAGCAAGGTCCACATCCACTGTCACTCCCTAGCTACGCTCTCCGTACCCCAGGGAGGGGAATCAGAACATAAACAAGAACTTGAGTACAGAACTCCAGTGGCAGTTGTTAAGTAATAACCCTGCTAATGTTCCAAGTGCATCATCGTGGGACCATCAGCAGAGCAGGGAAACACACACACACACACACACACACACACACACACACACACAAAAGAAAAAACAACAGTGGAAGCTGCCTGAGGCGAGGCTGCTCTTGGCATCCTTCCTCTTCATTTCAACAAGGGTTTACTGCGGGTCTATGACGGGCAGGCCCCAGGGCTCGCTTTTGTTTCTCTTTCATGTTTATTTCACGTCTTCCTATAGTTTCCCCACCTTCTATAGTGTTTCTCCAAACACTGTGTCTCCCTATTATCCGACTTTTCTTATCCTTAATAGAAAAGTAGCTCAACATATAAATCTCCTTCAGTCATTCTAAAAATACATCTGTTTCTCCAAAGGTTAAATACAGCTTACATATTTAATATGTTACATACAGATCCAGTGCCGGATGGAGAAAAGAATTGTGCAATAACTAAAGCATGGAATTTGGAGTCAAGAGTCCTTCAGAATTCTGCCACATCCTCAGTGTGTGACCTTGGTCTAGTAACTTAACTTCTGAGTTTCAAGGTTCTCATCTACTAAAAGATGACAAGGTACCTCCCCTATTTTCCTCTTAGGACAACTGAATAAAGACTATGCAAACTACTAACTTCACATGATTTATTAACCTTTATTCATTTCATTATTCAATAAATATGAAGTATATGTATAAGAACTATAACCATTCAAGGATTGGTTCTACTTCTCCAACATTTAAGAGTTTGCTGATAGATCAGCATTTACCTGACACAGACATTAAAGAATAAATAACAAAAGTTAATGTGTTAAAGAAATTAAAGACAAATGAATAACAGGATCTCAGAGACAAGAGCAAACATCTACAGGTCTGACCTCTATATCACGTACCAGGATTTCATCGAGAAAAAAAAAAATTGCTTAAGGTTTGTTTTAATGGGAAAGTACAGATTAAAAAATTGAATTTTATACATGTTGCTTACAAATATATTTATTGATGCCCCTTTGCCTGAACCCATCAATAAGCATTTCCTAGGCTCTTACTATGTGTTAGCCCACGTGCCCTTGAATTTCTCTTATGCAACCTAGGTCTGGAGAAGGCAGTTATGTGATTTTGGAATAAAGTAAGTTACATGTTTAAAAATTTCACACAGTAAAGTTTTGCACAGACTAGTACACACCACATAAAAAACTAAGCTTACAAGCCTTTCTTTTCCTTTTCTTCCCCAGAAGCTCAGGCATGAGGAGGCAAAGAAAATGCTTTACGTTCATGTGTACAGACTTAACCTTTTCTTTAAAATGATATGCAGGTACCAAATGTACCATCAGTAGTTCCTTCACTGCCAGGCCAGAAAACACAGTAACTACTCTCTTTTGCAGAGCTCTTTATTTTGCACTCAACGAAAGATGGGGAGCGCATGGGTGAGGGGCAGTAAACTTTCTGAAATTCTTGCTTGGGGGTCTGAATTTAAATTTACTCCCTGAATAAGATGTCAAGGTAATTAGTTTTTACCCTCTAAGTGCTATAATTTTCAGGGCTAGTTTAAGGAACTGCAAATAAATTTACACTGTAAATCCTTTAACTCTTAACCTAATATACAGGCATATTCTTATGCTTTCCCCAGTGATGAACTTTCAATTGCCGCATACCTTTTCATAAATTAAAATGCTTTTCCTATGAAAGGGAAATTGTGTGTGTGTGTGTGTGTGTGTGTGTGTGTGTGTGTGTGTGTGTGTATACACATATATATAAAGCTGGAACACTGCAGGGGCCTAGATGTGCCATCTGGATCAATATTTCTTGAGTATACAAAGATTTGCAGCCTAAAATGAAGGACTCAGTGTGAACTTGTGGTAATTTTAGAAGAAGAAATCTATACTGTCATTTTTGCTACTATTTGATTCATATTTAAATTTTAAGTGTACTTTTTTAAAATAAAGATATTAATTTGCTATTAATCATGGCATCTTTTTAGGGTTTTTGTTTCCTTCAGTCATAACAAGTTTTCCACTATTTTTCTCCTTTATTTTATTTTATTTATTTTTTAAATGGCTTCCCTTATATTTTCTTTTATTTCTCTGCTCCATTGCATTGTTTCGGTATTACTTTGATCTTACTGGATTGAATTTTGAATATCCCTTTGCCTGGTTGCTACTTTTTAAAATTTTTTTTATTTCCTATACATTACGAAATCCCAACCAAGTTCAAAACTCATTTTGCATTCCTTCAAGGTGTGCTTTTCTCAAGCCCCATCTTTTTGTGTTAGTACTCTTCCCACAGATCTTCATCAGCAATTCAAACCTGATGACATTATGATTGCATCTTTAGTGTTTTTCTACTCCAACCTTATTTATCATGTCTGCATTATTTCCAAAGATAAGGTCTAGAATAACTTCAGAGCAGAGCTTGTTAACCGTGGCATGTGTGCGAACAGCTCACCGTTACTAAAAGATAAAGCCACTTTTCTACATTCTGGCATTATTCTTAATGTGTGCGTTTGCTGGGCTGAAATCCCTTAGCAGTAGATTGACTTTCTTTTAGACTTCTCTTTCCTGTAAGCATGTTTCCCTTTCTATCTTACTTCCTATCACCTTGTTCTCGCATAGTTTGATGAAAAAACTATGGCTCTCCTTTCTCTTCCCTGATTATATTCCTTTCAAATTGTTTACTCCGACCTCACCTTCTCCTTTAGTTGTACTTCTCTCACTTTTCCACTAATGTCACGTACCTTCACCCAAATATGGAGACACTAGTAGGGCACCTAGAAGTTCAATAGTCAATCACTGTTGTGATAACTTATCTAACAGAGGTTTTAACAGAACGCTATGGAGGCACACAGAGGAGCTAATGAACCAAGTGGTGGAGGAGGAATCAGTATTGGGAAAATATTCTTGAGAAGAGCAACACCTGTGCTGAATCCAAAGCTGTTTAGGAGTTATTTGGGCAAAAGGCATTGTAAGGCAGGATGCACAGCACAAAGACTCAAAAGGGTTGCACAGTGCCATCTGCAGAGAACTGCAAGTGATTCTACAGAGCTAGAGCGTTTGTGTATGTGTATGTGTATGCATATCATATGTGTGAAGTTTGAATGAGGAGATGGCAGAGGCACAGGGAGGGTCTTGGGAAGCACCATTTTAAAAATCAGGCTGAAGGAATTTACAGTTTGTCTTGAAGATGAAGGAAAGCCACTGAAGGATTTTAAGCAAGCAGCACCACAATCAACTCAGGATTTTTAAGTGATCATCCTGGCAACAGTGTGGAGAACAGATTGGAAGGGGCCAAAAGTAGAGACATGGAAGCTAATTAGGAAGGAGTCTGTTGAAGTGACCCATGTGGGAAACGACAGTGGCCTAACAGCAGCACTCAGCATGGAGAACAGATGTATTAGATACAGTCAAGAGGTTGAACTCTCAAGACTTGTTCACTGATTTACGTGAAGGTGAGAAAAAGAAAGAATCAAGCATGACTCCTGGGTTTCAAGCTTAGATGTATGAATGGATAGAGATATCCTGTTCATCGAGATAAAGAATTAAGTCAACCTACATTTGAAAGTCCCAAACCCAAGATACAGTACTAAATTTAAAAAGAAAGAATTAACACAGACAAAAGGACAGGTTGTCTTAGACTGCATGGTATACCATCTCTGAGAAAAATCAAACACTTATTAAATTCACAGAGCGGAATAAGTCAGAGTTAAAGAAATTCCTGTCTAACATATGTTGATGAATGAATAATCAAAGAATAACACAGGAGGCAATTCACTAACAAGAGAGCCATCTACTGCCTTACAAGGATAGTGCAGCAATGAAATGCCATCAAAAAATGTGGAAGGAAGCCAAGTGTTTGAAAACTTCACATAATGGTACACGTCGGCAAAAAACATCTGACCCATCCCACAAAAAACTTCCGAGTAGTTGGCATTGTTAGCCAATAGCCTAATGTTTTTACTTACTTCTTTCTCCTAACAACATCAATATATATTATCATTTGAATAGGCTTACCTGCCATCATTGCTATCATACTGGCTTTGTAGACATTAGTAAGAGATCCAAGTTCTCCTGTTGCTAAGATGGTTTTGAGATGAGCCTTCCCACAGGCCTTGCGAAACTGACGAATCTCATCATACAGGGCTGGGGAAGGAAATGATTGAGGCAGTTACAAAGCAGGCAAGTGGTAATATACCTTGGCAGCAGTTTAGAGATGGTAGGACCCATCTCAGATTTAGGAAATGTAAAACATTTGTCAACGTTCTAAAAAATCACCCCAATTTAATATTGCCTAGAGCATTCCGTTGCACTTCACATTCTGTTACAAGGAATGCTTCGTTTGCTACCAGGAAACAGTTTCTAAGCCCTGACCAGAGGTCTAGAGCCAAGCAGCTTTTAAAATATCATTATAGTGACTTGCAAATTACAAATAATTTTTACCTCTTCCAGGTGACTATTACTTACAAGAAAAAAGAAATTTATCCATACCATACATACAGGGGTGTACCATTTTCCAAACTAAAGAAAAAAAAATCCTCAGGTCCTTATAGTAATTCTTCCATTCACACATAAGTTCTCTTGTTGGAATATAAAGCAGCTCTTTCCTGAGAGCTCTGCTAAGGACAATAAAGACAGAACAGTTTGCCCCACTATCTGCCAGGGTATGTGTCTGTATACGTGTGTATATGTGACTCAAAAGTGTTGAGGTAGTGTTGGATGTATGTGCACAAAGCCAGCTGTAGAGGGATTCACAGATGCAGCCTTGAATCTATTAACCCCTGACCCCAGAACAACATCTGGCTTTCTAGGGCTCCAAATAATACCCTGAAAGCAGCTTGATTAAATATATATATTTAAAAAACAGTATACAACAAAGTAAAATTGAGGGGAAAACATTTCATATTCAAAGTAATGGAATTTCAGTAAACAAAAATCAGTATAATGAGTATTAAATTTTTGAAAAATATTTTGCAGTCTTTTTTCATGATAGCAGCGGATTTGGGCTCATCAGGTTGGCCATGTTCATTTCTTGAACATAAGCTATTGCTACATTATCAGGAGTAAGATCAGAGTTTTTTCTTTCTTCTGTAGGCATGTTTCATAGGAAGTAATTTTACAAGCACACAAACTAAACTGAGCAGGAAAGAAACACTCATAATAAAAGTTAGGGTTAATGTAAGCGTTTTTTAATACTAAGATGAGAGTTCATTAATTCATAGGTTTCCTAAAAGACTTAAAAGACAGTAAACACAGTCAATTCCATGAAAGTTATAACAAGAGGAACAAAACTTGTCTTCCCAGTCCTAGAAAATCTGAACTTAACTTGAAACTCAAAAGTGAAAACTGAATACAAATAAAGTCAGATATTCTATTACAAGATGCTTGGTATAAAGGTCAGTGTTTGTTGCCGCCAAGAGATGGTAACCACAGGTCTTTCAAGAAAGGGTTTAGTATTTTCACAAACCCCTAATAATCAGTAGGTTTGAGTACTAGACATGATCTGAGATGCCACACTCCCGAAGTTACGTTGCCCATCCTACGTGAGAAAATCATCTCACCTCTACATCCAATATGACAACATGTATGAGAAAGTATAAACGGTAAAAGACACATTCTGTGACAGGGATAACTTACATTCTTTTAACTTAGGGAATGAATCTTAGATGGAATGACATTTCTTGAGTTACTAAATCTAAACAGAGAAAGTTGTTCTCTAAGAACTAGTGACAAGGAAATCTCTTGATTTAAATCTCTTGATTTAATCTCTTGATTAAAAATTGAAGAATGCTAATCCAGAGTTAAACTGTGATTTAATTAATGACTTTTTCTCCACAGTGCAGTGTTGCCATCAAAAGCAAGCTTGAGAATCAGACAAATGTGGATCTAACACCCAACTCCACCACTTCCTGTGTGACTTTGGGCAAGTTATTTCTCTTAGCTTTAGGACTCTCCTAAAAGTGTCAATAATAATATTTACTTTATAGGGTTATTATGAGGATTATATATATATTTAAACTTTGTACATTGCCTGGCTTATTGTAAGCACTCAAAAAGTATAATTGTTATGAAGCTCAGAATTCTAGTAAAATGAGTTTCCGTTAACTGTTGTGTAATAAAAGTCAAATCTTGTTTCATGGGCTGATCCAACTCCTTGTACTGCACTGAAATTTTTTATATGGATTAGTGCTTACAATCAGTGGGCCATCACATAAATTACAAAAATATTTTATTACAGCATTTGTTAAAGTGAACTTTGGCCCATATAACAAAATTCTTAAAACACTGATCCTGATCATATTTATGGACAAAATTACCATCCCTTTTCTAAAGAGAATTACCTTTGGATATCCAGTGAATTTCTTCACCTACAGTTAAAAATCAACCAGAAACCCAGATGTATTTTATGACTTAATTATCAGCCACCTGGAAGTTATGCTCTTTAATCCATGATCCAAACAGAATAAACCAAAAATGATCACTGAGAGCTTACCTGGATTTAACAAATAGGCAACCAGTGCCTTCTCAGTCTTTTAACTGCCAACCCTTCAAATCATTTCACCGACCTATTTCAACACATAATGGGGTCAAGTTTTTCTGAGCAAATATCTTAAACTTTGAGGTTCAATATTGGGAAAGTTGTCATTTCTTTCTATTACTATTCTTCCCAGAGTACACCAGAACAATTATATAAAAAAAGAATACCAAATCTGGCCTTTAAAAATGTGGCTTGGGCTCCATCAAGCGAATGCTTCTACCTGGGCTTTTGAATCCTACTGAGTGATGCAAGATGCAAGAACAGTTAGAGATTTGTATTAGCATTGCAGCATCAGCAATGGCAGCAGATCCAAGAGTCAAGTGGCCCAGGGGCCACCAGCCAGTAGCAGTAGTACCCTGGCTGGCCAGGGGCAGCAGTACCAGCAGTGGCCCTGTAACCAAATTCTTCCTGTGGCTCAATTTGGCTGTATCCTCTGCTCCCTGGTCTTTCATGGTCCTGCTTGCTTTCCAAGCCTGGTTCTCCTGGCTTCTTACTGATGCAATGAGCTACTAGTGTATGTCCTCCTAATACATCCTTTTTCAGCTTAACTTAAGCAGAATTGGTTTCATTGGTTTTCAACTCATAATTCTAGCATAACAAATATTTACTGAGTAAGGACAGTACAACAGACAATAGTGTGGGTGTCCCGACTGCCTGAGTCCATATCCTGGCTGTGAAATCAATTTATTGTTTGATTTGGGCAAGTTACTTAACCTTTGTTATAGATGAGTTTCCTCATCTATAAAATGGGGATAACAGAGGTATGCACGTCTCCTGGAGTTATTTCTAGCATTACATAGGTTAATACATATAAAGTGCTAAGGACAGTACCTGGCACATAGTTAACACTCAATGAATGTCAGGTACTTGTTTTCCTGCTATTCGTAGTGGTGGCGGAGCTGTTGCTGTTACTGCTGAGTGCTTATTAGAGTCAGAGTACAGAGGGACTGATAAAAGCGAGGACACCAGATCTCTGTTTCTTAAAGAATAGAAGACAGAACTTTTTTGGAACACTCGAAGAGCATTCTGGGAGAAATAAGTTCACTATATTACAAACAATTTTTTTTTTTTTTTAACTCAAAGCCCATGTTCCCTTGGATAGCACAGACTCCTGGGATAATAAGATCATTTTGGCTACTTAGATTTGTAAACTTGTAGGAATTACTCAATTTTTCCAAGCCTAATTACGTAGGGAGTCGCAGTTTGCACACATATTATTGTGAAGATAATACGTGGCTAGGACAGCACTAGGCATATAATAGGTAGTTAATCATTCAATACTAGTTTTCCATATTTTTCTCACATATTTCCAGAAATGCAAAAATAACTTTAGAAAAAAAAAAGCAAGCAGTGTTCTAATACTTATGAAAACATAATTAGAATATACAGGTCTTACATATAAGAAAAATAGGCCACCTCATTCCAACACAAGCCATGAAAGCTACAAGAAACATTTTTAGAAGGGTCCGGGTAGTTTTGAGCATCTTGGCATTACAATGATAGACACCATAGAAACGAGATAGGTGATGCGAATCAAAAATCTTGATGGCTGAAATGTGAGCCAGTCCATTTCAAATCATAACGTCCTTTAACATACTCTACTGTCACTCTCTTTTCAATATAAATAAGTAAAACAATGGAAAAACTAATGGGTAGATTTTCCCCTACATTAGCAGGAAAGAACAGCATCAGGATGTAGATTTCTATAATTGCTAAACATGTGGGGGAAATTACAAGAGAAGCAATAAGTGCAAGAGATCCACTTTCCAAAATACTCCTGATGTGGAATAATTACCCAAAAGAATGAAAAATCCCTTCAGTTTTCAAAACATTTTCCTTCAAAAATTCTCAAAGTGTTTTCTACACATAAAGGGACAATCTTACCAGCATGAGCTGGGAATTCTGGAGGCCTTGGTGAACGTAAGCAGCCTGAGTACATGGTACTGGGCCAAGGAAAAAGCCCACGTGGTCAAGAGGTTGTTATATACAAGGAAATTGATCAAATAAATAAATATACTGAAGATAATGGGAACAAGATTTCTCACTGACAAGAAAGAGGGGCACAAATATAGAAAGGGATGGGGCAAAAATAGACCACGTGGTGTTGGCTTGTAATGGAAGGTATCAGTGTGAACTCATGGGTTCTAATAAAGATAGACGGATAGACAAATACAGATGTGTATGTGTCTATATGGGTGCATTGTGTATATGTGAATATTCATGTATTTCCTAGATCTGTCCACTGAGAAGACCTAGAAACAATAGCCCTGTGCAATCTTCCATTGCATGGTCATAAATAATTTATTCAATGATTTTTCTATTATTGGATTTTTAAGGTTTCAAACTGTTTGCTTTTATAAGTAATAATTTAGTAAACATCCTTATAGTTAAATCTTTGCATACATCATGACCTTATTCCCTAGAGCATTTATTAATTTTTCTGCTCACATACTCACATATAATACATATTCACTGCTAAAATTTCAAATATTACAGAAACTGAAAATCCCCCATGGGAAAAAAAAAAAGAAAAAACAATTCTTGCACGTACCAGAAAAATAATAATTTGGAAGGCTATTATAAAAGATGACTGACAAATGAAAATGGAATTCAAACACCCGACTGCAAATTAGTCAGAATAATGCAAAATTTAACAAAACACATACACCAGAGAAGTGGCTGGCACAGTGATGTCACATTAGAAACCTGGTAATAAATGTTTTGACTCATAATGAGGTTTTCAGGAGTAGTGAAAGTGGGTGTACTAGAAACCCAGGATATATTACATTGTAGATGCTTAATCAATACAGTGTCTCAACCAGCGGAGGGGTTGTCTCCTGTCTGCCCCCCCTTATCCCTCCTACTACTGCCACATTGATGAGGAGAAATGGAGGTCATAACCTGACCTTCTGCTCGTCACTCCCAGCTGAAAAACAAGTGAGGCCGTGCTAGTGGAGTGTTCACTGACAGGAATCAGAGAATTCAGCCACACTGGGAACGGCCTGTGTACATGAGAATTTAGATCCAAGGAGCAAAGGGGGTCATACTGCAGCTGTTTTAAGCAGCATCCAAAACAGGTTGAAACTGGCTCTACCTTCTGCTTCCCCATGTCAGCAGAAACTTGCATCATAGCATTTTACTTTTCTCTATTTCAAAATTAACTTGTTTCTCCCCAGTTTCCACATTAAAGGAAAACATGTTCTTAATCTTGAGGCTGGTGGCAATCTGTTAAGTTTTCTGGAAAAGCACTGCTATAGACATAGAAATCTATGTTAGTAAAGCTTCCATGTGTAGAAATTATGATTTAAGCAAGAATCCCAGTGTTTAAAGATGATATTTCCTATCTAAAAGTCATAAAGTAGATTTCCTTTTATATTACATACTATTCAAAGGCCCTTTAAAAAAATTGTTAACGAACATAACTAAGGAATTATTTTCTGAGTACTGGAAAGATGTTCAACACTGCATAAGAATGGCCTGAAAATAACTCTTAAGATAATTATATGTACAGTAAAACACTTAATATAAAATTGTACAGCAACCTTTTAAACTAAAAAAGTCACAAAATGTTCAAGAACAGTTTTCATCCACCAAGGCAACTAATTAATCTTGTACAACTAAAACAGAGATGAGCTAAAACACCAGGTGCTAAAATAACCTGCAAGAAATCAAACACACACATTTTTGTCAATAGTATTTGAAGTGTTGAAGAATCAGAGCATAAAAACAAAAACCATAAAAGCACATAGCTGCCATAAGTATCTTCGGAATTTTTCTGTTATAAACAATGCTCCAAACTAAGAAAGCAGAAATTATGGGTTATGTGATTCCTCCCCAAAAAGTATTTATAGATTTAGAGATTGCTTTTTTCATAGGATATGATTAACAGCTCTACAAAACAAAGCAAAATACCAATTTCTTTTAAGGGTGTTTTTATTTTTTTCTACCATTCTTCTTGTGTAAAAATAAGCAAATAAGAAAAATAAATTGTTGCCCCGATTCAAGATTTTCAGGATCCATTTGCATAAGATACCATAATAGACATTGTGACTTTGGCACAAATATTTTGTTCTCTCACCCTAAAACTCTTGAGAGCTGTGAAACATGTACTCTCCAAGCCAAGTTTAAGAAAGCAACTCAGGGCTGAAGAACTGAAAGGGGGTAAAAGGCACACCAGGCTCTGGATATAGAAGACCAACAATATTTCCAGTTGTGACTTCAAACATACTGTCTGAAACAATATTGCAGAGGAAGCCATCTTTGGAGTCATATCTGCTGGTGCTCCAGTGTGAAATGGGTTTCCAAATACTAGTAAAGTCACCTCTAGGTTCTGAGCTCAAGGAACTGGAACATTCTTGAAGGAAGCTGATTCTGATAGCACTTTCTTGTCATTGGCACTATAGTAGGTAAATTTTTGCAGCAGAGACAAGTCATAAAAAAAGTAAAAAAAAAAAAAAATTCTCTGTATATTGACAGAGCATGGAATGCATTTGATTTTCAAAACCTGCTCAGTAAGATTTACGAAATGATGCATCGCTTCTGGTGAATGCTTTCATCAAAGAACTGTTTCAGGAATGCAACTTAAATGTCAACTTCAATATCATCATTAAACAATACTATATTACAAGTACTTATCATTGGGCCAATACTCACAGATAATGAAAACACCAAATATAAAATCACAGGCCATTACAGCTCTAAAAGTCTGAAGTCTTATCCCCACAGGGGTAGCTTATTTAAATGGAGGCAGAGAGAAGTGAAGTGTCTGCCCAAAGACTAGGTGTAAATAAGCAATATTACGAAGACTAAAACACAAGTCCTGAATTGCACTTGATTTACTCAATGCATGTGCTATAGGGTTACTTCCCTTGACAACATACTATCATCAGCAGCAGGAGGAGAGGGAAAGAGAAGAAATTGCACTTGACCTGGAGGGAGTCATCTGGGCCAAGCAACAGGATGATCAATTTACATACATTATCTAATTTAATCCCTATTATAACCCTGTGAAGTACATGCCATTATTGTTATCTTACAGAGAGGGAACAGGAGGCACAGAGAAGTAACTTGCCCAAGAGAAAATAGCTAATAACGGTAGCACCAGGATTCCAACCACGGTCCATCTAATGCCAAGACTCTGCTCCCAACTCTTCCCATTTCCCAGTGCTATCTTCCCTTCTTACTCCACAGAGTCCATGTTCCAGGCCAGTTCTGGTTCTGAGTGGCTCCCATGATGACTGGCTGGGTGCCCCCCACCTCACGGTTCAGCACAGCCCCATCCCACCCCACCATAAACTGCTACCTTCATCCCAAAGCACAGCCATCCCGTGGAGAAGAGAATTGCCTTTTTTCCAAAGAGCATAGAAGGAGACGCACTTTCTGGCTAAACTCACCAGAGTAAAACTTTATTCCTTAGACATCTGTTTATAGCTAACTGCAGAGCCAGGCTAAATAAATAGAAATACATGAGAAATATGATATGTCCTAATTAATTAATATGTAAATTTAGCAATGCTTCAATTACCCTGTACCGAAACTATGTGGAACCAAGACTGAAAAGTATGTTTTTTTTAAAAATGTTCTAAATTAGTACCTTTCCACAGGACTACAGGATGGTGAAGGTGGGGGGTGGGGGTCTAGGAATCAAAATCACCTGAAGCGATTTTCACGGTATAGGAGCCTATTCTTCCCTTACATCCAACCCCCCAATTCTGATATTACACATACTTGCGGGGGGAAGGAATGTACAAGATCTGTACGGAGAAGAGATGGGGAAGTAATTTGAAAAAGCTTGTCAGGTAATTCTGAGAACCAGCAATACTACTGTCCCAAGCAATAAGTTAGATGGTGCACATTTTTGTGCGTACATGGAAAGGAGAGAGGGAAGTACTGGCAGGGAAGGACAGTGTACCATAATGAGCTAAACAGGATCTGGCAGTAAAAAACTTAACAGCAAAGGGCCAGGCCAAACAGCAATAACGAAAACGTTTAAATGAAAAGACATGTGAAGTCAAAAAGCACAACAGTATGGACCATTAGCTGTGGAGCAAGTCATCTCAGAGATTTCAGTAGCTCCTGAGGGAATCACTGTGTTCCAGGATAATACTGTCTTGGCTACAACAGTGCTGAAATTAAAGTATATTTAACTGAAAGTGTTCAAGTTAGGGGAAACGTAAACATTTTTAAATGAATTTCTTTCTAAAATGGTGAGTCTCTGATTTGGTCAAGATTCACTGATTTTGAATGTCTACTTATGTGAAAATGATCAATGAAAAGCAACGTGGTTTAGTTGGGAAATGGAACATGAGTTCTGGGGTCATGGGTTGA
The DNA here is from genome assembly GCF_004115265.2 of Rhinolophus ferrumequinum. Classification (NCBI taxonomy): domain Eukaryota; kingdom Metazoa; phylum Chordata; class Mammalia; order Chiroptera; family Rhinolophidae; genus Rhinolophus; species Rhinolophus ferrumequinum. The sequence goes on along the minus strand of NC_046293.1, from coordinate 29,974,955 downwards.
GGAGGTTTGGTAGTCTTCAGCATAGGAACTGTAGCTGAAAAAAGCAAAGAGATGAGCTTTCCCAGGGCGAGTGTGCAGAGTTTGAGGGGAAGATTGGCAGCTTGCGAGGATGGAACCTGAGAATCTCCAACGCTTCAGGGATGGCAGAGGAGGCAGAGAACCTTGCAAACAAGATGCAGGAGTAATCACAATCATGGAGGGAAATTCTGAAGAATGGGTGTCACCAAAGACAAGAGAGTGTTTCCAGAGGGAGAAATGACCCACTGTGTCAAATACTACTGAACAGTAAAGTTAAACAATTGAAGCGTATCCGCTGGGCGGAGTGAAATGAGAGGTCATTAGTATCTTGGTTAGAACAGATTCAAGAGAAAAAAGTAAATACCACTCAAGAATTTTCACCATGAAGGAGAGAATAGAAAGGGAAACTTAGCTGGGGACAAGGGGGGATACTGATTGGCATGTGGGTTTTTTTTTAACGAATCAGAAAAGCTTAAGTATGTTTAGATGCAATGGGAATGAGCTAGCAGAGAGAGGCTGAAAATACAGGAGAAAACACGGCCCATAAATGAACTGAGGCCTCTGAAAATGTGGGAGGAGATGAGGGCCATGGCACAACCGAGGGGTTGGACTTAGGAGGAAGGACGAAGGAAGGAAGCAGAGCTGAGGCAAGGACCTTGAGGGAGTTCATGTCTAATGGTTTCCATTTTCTCTGAGAAGTAGCTGGTAGGTCATCTGCTAAGAGTGAAGGAGCTTCAAGGTGGGTGGAAGGGTTAGAAGTTTGAGGAAAGTAGAAATTTTTTAATCATCACCATGGAGAAGCCAAGAAGAGGAATATGATCCCCCTCTAGTCTCCTCTTTGAGTTCATACTCTAAACTGTGGATCCCTGTAACCATAAGAAATGGTTAGAATCCACTCAATGCCAGATTTTAAAAATAGGATTTTTTCTTTTGTGCTTTAATCAGTGTGTTATATGCCTCAGTACACAGAGGAGAGGGACATAGATTTGAACGTGGAATAGCCCGACAGACACTTCCATCAGCAAATTCCAAGAAATCAATTTTAGGCTCATATTTTAGTAAACAGCTAATATTAAAACATGACACTGAAAAATACAATATGTAATCAAATTGAAAACCGAAACTAAGACAAAATACTGCAGTGGAAAAAGTCCTAAGTCATTGCCGATTTCTATTTAGAATTAAATTTCTAGTATTAAATGTTCCTTTTCAATTTGTCTTGGGTCAAGAGGTTATTAACACCATAAAAAAGGGTTAATAGAAAAGTATGGTCTAGGACAAAGATGTGTTATTACATTTTGCATGAATGCCTGTTATTGGGAAATTACCAGTTCTTAAAAACAACCATTCCTAGTTCATTAAGGAATTGCCAATTACATCAAAATCCATCTCCTATTGTATTTTATTTTCCAATTAGCAGTATCCTAGAGACAAAAGCCAAGTTATAATATAAACTATACTTCTATATCTACAACTCCAAGACGTAACGAGCATCTAGTTTTTTATCTAACTGAATCACCTAAGAGTTTATTTCCAAATTTATTTTAATGCTCACTCATTTTTTTTCTCTTATTCTAGCCTTAACTCATAACTGAAATCTGTGACTAAAAGCAGACAAGCAGAATTAATACATAGGGACAAGGAACATCTATTTAAAATAAGCCTTTTCAGAATAATTGAAATTGGATAAAGCACACATGGACCATACAAAAAGAAACAAAAATCAAAAGCACAGAAAGGTATTTGTGAACTGTCAAGAATTTAAACCTGGGAAGGACTAAAAATGTTGATGAGTATAGAGGAGAGTGTAAGGCAACGAGAGTGGCCTTGTATTTTTTTCTAGATCTTTCAGAACTGTTAAGTCCCTAATTGCATTATCCTGGAACACAGTGATGGTCTCAGGGTCTGCTGAAATCTCAGAATGGACTTGCCCCACAGCTACTGGTCCAGGCTGTTGTACCTTTTGACTTCCTCTATCTCTTTAATTTAAACATTTTTGCTATTGTTGCTTTGCCTGATCCTTTGCTATTAAGCTTTTTACTATCACATCCTGTTTAGCTCATTATGGCGCACTGTCCTTTTTTGCCAGTACTTCTCTCATTCCTTTCCATCTGGGCACAAAAATGTACACCATCTAACTTATTAAGAATGTACAGGAATGTAGCTAATATTCAAGAGAAAAAACTACATTTTCCTGCTTCATTCGCAGCCATGCATGGCCACGTAACATAGTTCAGTCCAATGAGGTATAAGCAAAAGTGTTGTGTGAGATTTGGAGATAGGACAAGCCCTTCTTTCCTGTTGTCTAGGGGTTGAGTGGAAAGGCAGGAGCTTCACTGTCAGAGATAAGGAAGTACCCTTGAACATGAGAGTAGAAGCCACACGCTTTGGAACTGGAAGGTAAAGGCAGCGTAGATCTCCAAGAACTTTGTGAGGCGGCCTCTGGAATACTGACCTTCAGACTTTAATCCTTGAGTGCTTAAACCCTTACTGAATCTTTGCTACTTCACAACCAAAAGCAATTTTTAATGGATAAACAATGGAATTAGGATTTACAGATGACAAGATAGATGGATCAATAGATAGAGTCACAGAAAGATATCCATGAGATATTGGCAAGTCCAATAAGTAGGTTAAGAAAAAATACAATAATTACAATCCTACTTTTAATTTAAACTTTTAAAAAGGGTGGGAGTTGCATGCGTATATAGATGAAGATAAAAAAGTCTGGAAAGTTGTACATTGCAGGGCTTTCAGGGGTTATTTCTAAACTATGAGATTACGTGGAACATATATTTGCTTTGTTACTAGTTGGAATTTTTGTTTTTAACAGTGAGGAGGTGTATCTCCATAATTAGAATTAAATATGTCTTTTATTTAGTATTCACATATCTAAAGAGACAGTATATTTTTTAGCTTTATATTAGGATATGGTTAAAAACAGTTAGTTAAAATACTTGTTATAATGACTTGTTTGAAATAGAGAAGTGTACTTGTTTTAGTACAATGGTCTCTAGTATACAAAATATATTTAAGACAGAGGTAAAATCTATTTCTTTGCTATCTAATTATAAAAACAATAGCTTGTTACTGGAATGGGCAACATCTTATTGTAATCAGTGATAGTAAATCAAGAATCTCAAAGGTGAACGTGAAATAATATTCATAGGAGCTTTGTGCGAGAATGATAGGTGGAAGAACAGACTTAGACTTATTAATAACTCCACATCCTAAAAATCTACAAAGATTAACATAAAAAAGGGAAATTTCCTCCATCACAATAAAATAAGCTTTTAATAAAAGAATTGTCTGTAGTGATTTATGTATTCAGTAACGAAACAATACAGACTAGAATAAGAATTAATAATCTACTGCATGAAAATAACTATTCACCAACCCACTCAAAAGGATCTAAAAAGCTCATGCAGTGAGATATGTTTTCACCTGGATTCACTCTCTGACCCAGTGACTTGGCAATCTGGATTCAGTGACTTCCAAAATATGCTGCCTTTTACCAAATCCCCACCATCGGATCCACCAGGGAAGAACTATGTCTCTCTTTTAGATAAGGACAAGCACCTACCTTCCCATTGGCCTGTCAGCACCAAGGTCCTGTTAATTACCACATCGATTTCCATAGCTCCATCTTCCACAGCCAATCTGATCTCTTCTAATCGTGTTTTTAAATGAGTCTGTGCAGCTGGAAAGCCAGTAGCCACTAGTAGAAAGAGAAGGAAAAAGGCAAAGAAGGAATTTCAATTCATCAGTATCTCAACAAAGAATTTCAGACAAAAATATCAGCATTCAGAAACCAAAGTATTTATGACACTTAAGAACAACATGAATATCCTGACAAGTTAAGTGTGAAGAAACAGAATGCTATCTTACATAGTACTGGGGTTAGGACAAATGTTAGTATTATAGCCTCTAGAAGACCTGAAATTAAATTGCTTCAGAGATCCTCATGAGGGTGCTCTGAGTAAATAGCAATTAAAAAATATGTTATCATCACACTGATACTCATGAAACAGTAACTATAGATAGTCCTGTCTTAATGGACACTGATATTTCTTTACCCTACTCTTGATCAGTGGACCATCACTGTGTCCTTGATTTACCATTCACATATTTAGCTATTATAATCAAATTTAGTGTAGGTTCCTCCCACTGCCTATCTTGAAACAACCTGCCAAGAAGATGGGTACAAAGGGAAAAGAATGCAGGAGGAAAGGCACCTGATTAGTCCACAAAATGGTGGCAGGGGCAGAGCGGGGAAGAGGAAGGCCAAGCATAAACAAAAGGAAAATGAAAACACAATTACACTTTGGAAAAAGGATTAAATTTTTTTTTACATATGCATCATTAATTCCATTCTAGTGTCTAAAGATAGCCTTTTGTGTTTCCTCGATGTTATTAAATTCCTTGGGTCTGCTACCTTAGAGAAAAGTATGTTTCCCTGTTGTATAAAGGAAAAGCTTAATTGACTGAAGTTGATGAAAAATTAAGGTCAATAAAGGTGTAGATGCCAAATATGAGTACTTTGGGAATCTTCACAAACGGGTTGTATATAAATACTGTACACCACGTTTCTTTTGATGTAGTTCCAATAAAAGAAATGAATGATCTTTATAGACTACTTCTTTAAAGCACCAAGATGTTCCTCCAACACCTTTTAAAAGTAGAATCTAATTATATGTCCATCCATCCATCCATCCATCTGGGAAGAGGGAGACACACACACACACACACACACACACACACACACACACACACTCTCTTACATAAAAAAGCTTTTAAAGAGACTTTTCTTTCCCTCATGCCAAGTCCAATTGTGTCTATCTTAATAATTGTTGAACATACCCTTTCTTCCTTATCTTCCAAGGTTTGGGATGGCTCTGATCATCTCCTGCACAGACTGCAGTACGTCTCCCAAACTCCACTACCATCCCTTAACTCAGTGCGTCATGAAGCCGATGGTGGCCTGCCTCTGCATAAAACCCTTCAGTACCTTCCCCATCACCAGAACACAGCCCAAATGCCACAGCCTGCCTGGCGTGGTCTCCTGATACAATCACCAGCTTCACTTTGTCCCGCCTTAGGATCAAACCATTGCAAACACTTTCAGTTCCCTGAACATGCTTCTGTGCTTTCACACATGCTTGTTCCTCTGTATAAAATGCCATTCCCCATCTTTTCAACACTGTAAACTCCTTACCCTTTAAAAGCCAATGCAGTTATTATCTCCTCTGTGAAGCATTCCCGTACTCTCCAAGTGTCATCAACCACTGCAGAGTAAATCACTCCTTGCTCAGAGCTACAGCTGTACTTCTGCATATCTTTATCTTACACACACACACACACACACACACACACACACACACATATATAATAATATACTACATCTCCTGCATTGTGATTTCAATTTGACTTTTCCTCCTAAACTAAGTTTCCTTAAGGACAGGGATACAGTTCTGTATTCTTGGGAATTAATATACCGTGTTTCCCTGAAAATAAGACCTAACCGGAAAATAAGCCCTAGCATGATTTTTCAGGATGACATCCCCTGAACATAAGCCCTAACACATCTTCTGGAGCAAAAATTAATATAAGACCCGGTCTTATTTTCAGGGAAACACGGTAATGTTTGCTACTTAGAAAGCAATTCATAAATACTATAAGAATGAATAAATACAACCAATTAAATATATTAAACTAATTAAAATAATAGTATAAAACTATATATAACCCTCCAAAGTGTCTTGTGTTGAAGAACTGGAAACATGTTGAGAAACAGCAACAGAAGCCACCCCAACTTGTACCTGATGCCACTGGGATCGTACAGCCTGCAGCCTTTAGTGCTTTCACTGCATCACATACGCGGGCAGGATAGACACAGACGGCAGCGGTAGTGATGTCTGTGAAGAAAGGAATCAGAGCAGCCTTCTGTATATGAAGTTCAATGTGCACCATATGCTTTTAATTATTATTGTGCTTGCTTCGACAATAACTATACAATAACTATTATTTACAGCACATTGGCAGAAATCAAAATGAGAGAAAAAAAATTCTCCTACAACACTGCAACAAATAAAAAGGTTTTTATTTTCCATTCCCTTCTAGTTCTTGAGGATATGGATCATTTCCTCATCGTTACAGTCCCAGAATAAAACAATTGTGATACATCGTTCTTTGAGGTTAACATCATACCACTTTTTAAAAATTCCTAAATAGTAAACTTGGTGGGCCTGCTTCAATGAAAATATTTTATTTCATGTAAATAACAAAATCCAGATTTTTACACCATTTAACCAGACAGTGAGTGAAGAAAAAAGTAACTGAACCTTACAGGGTAGTAAAGCAAAATGACATTTAACTAAGCCTAGCCCTTCTTTTACAAGAAATAATAAAATATGAATCTGGAAACCCCATTTTCAGGAATAAGCTCTTAAAAATAAAAATTAAAAAATCAAATAGCAGCTATAAAACAATAGCATAATCGCATAAGAGTCACACAAAGTTCTTAATTTTTTTAGCCCCTTTCCCCCAAAGTTGTTACCTTTAAGTCTATAAATAGGTGGTATTTTTATTGTCAACACAAAAGAAATATCATAAATATTTTTTTTAAAGCTGCAGATTTTTTTAGGTCTGTAAGTTATCTACAGATTATTTGGGATGAAATACTTTCATTGGGCCACTGCAACACCTTCAGCTGCACTCGTTACAGACAGGCACTCAGGAACAGGAAGCACGCCTTCATGGAAAGACCTGGCTCCTAAAACCAGCCCAGCAAGTAACAGGGCACATTGTCTTGGAAATACCATTTCGCCTTCCAAGTCTCAGTTTCCTCATTTAGAAATGAGGGGATCGACTCTCAAAGGTCTCCTCCATTTCTAAAATGCTATGGTTCTAAACTTATGGCAACTTCAGAAAGTCCTTTCTTTCATGTACACTAAGAGAGTGAATATAACTTTTTTCAAAAGATCTAACCTAATATGTAAGCATGCAGTGTTTCCCATCTGCATTTTATTCTCAAAAGTATTTCATTTATTCACAGAAAATACTTTATGTATGAGATGCGATTATTAAGTAATAAGACTGGCGTTTTCACATATGGCTGGGGAATCAGAATCAGTATTTTAGAGTCACTAGACAGAAAATCTCCAAAACTGAAGAACTGGCAAGAAAAATCAAGAAACTCTCAACCAGCAACTTTAATCCATGATGGAAAGAACTGACCTAAAAATGAAACTCAGGTTCTCTCCCTGCTGTTTTTCAGAGAAGAATCTCAATTATTTGTCTATGTACAAAATTCTATCATGGGTTTTATTGCTGCTATCATTTTAGCAGCTGAATGTTGCCTTCAGTCCTCTCAGATTTAGTAATGAGTATTGTAAAAAGGTACACACCAGACAAATTATATGCAACATTACCTTTATCGTGCATATTTAAAGCTTTTAAGAGATCCTCTCGGATTGGATACTTGGCTTTGTAACAGAGCCTTTGAATATTGGAGGATGTGTCATCGCCTGAAAGTGTAGTAAGATCTATAAAGGTAACAGCTTTCAGGAGCCAAGCAGCCTGGTTTGAAGAAAAGTAAAAACAAGGTTAAAAAAAATTAATGTCCAACCCAGTTAGTTAGTAGAGAATCATCAGACAAACATGCGTGTTAAAATCTGACGTCTATACTGTTCTAAGGCATTATCATTCTGATATATGATATAAACATTGCTCAAGAGTGACCAACAAGATGAATATAATATAGAATATAAAAGGGAAGAGAGTAGCCTCAAATTACATTTTTTCTCTCAGAGACATTGCAAATTGAAATTCCTACTAGATCGAGTCTCCCCACATTTGTCTTCTCCATCTTATTCACAAGGAGCCCCTCATAGCCATCCTGGCATGGGAGAACGTGGGTGGGGTCAAGAGTGTTTCTATCTTACCTTTTACCTCCAGCCCTGGGATCTCAGACGAGACATTATAAAAAGAGTCTCTAACTTCTTTGTTTGTTTCAACTTAATCCAATTCTATTTTTTAAACAATATTCATAGTTTACAACTCATTCTGATGAATATCCTTTATCTTTTCAATCAGAACATTTCCAAGGGTGAGCAAAATTTGTTCACCTTTTGAGCTGTCACCCAAAAGGATTCAATCACAATATTCTGTCTCACTTGTAAAATGAACTCTGAATTCCTTTTAGTCCTGCGATGTACAGCATGTCTTTGGTTGGTAGAATATGGAAGAACATGATTACCACAAGTACTCCACAAAACATCATTTTCTGAATTTTGAAAAATGATTTATGAAAATTAATACCAAGGGAAACACGATGGTCAAAGGAGGTCAATTATTATACCTAAGGGCTTCAACAGTGGGCACACCAGGTTTAGACGTTACAGCTTGAAAATTAAAATAGAAGACAACCAAAGAAGGTCTGTCTAAGAAACCGAATAAATGTGTTGAGAAAGTATGCCATTTAATTCACTCATGAATAAAGATGCCTCAAATTCATTTGCGGCTTTGCCACTCAAGAGTGATAAGATTTTTAACTTGTTTGGATAAATGTGTTATCTTTCTCCAACCCATCATCATCGTATATGAATTATTAAAATAAGTCATGGACAGCTGCAATCTTTTAAGTTTAGATGCATCTTGAGTGAAATTCAATATTGTGGCCTTGAGGGAAAGAGCCCAGGCATTGTAAACTACAGGAACAGAATGCTCGAGAAGAACCCTTACTTGCCACTCCTTTTTCACGGTTCTGCGCGCCTGGATTTGTTCTGCACGCCTCAGAACTGCTGGCTGATTCACCTGTATTTTGGAGATCCAGCTGAGGTCTAAAGGGGAATGAAGAATACTTTTTAAAACTTACAAGTTTTATTAACTATATTCACGTATGTTTTTACACAGTCCTTGACAGGATATATTTATCATTTGGCATCAAAGCTCTTTTAAAACTTATGTTTCTTTTTCACACGACTACAAATAAATAACCTTGTTGGAGGAGACGCAGTCATGAAAAGGCCTGCTTCATGTAAAATTAAGTACATTTGGAACCAGAAGAACCTGTCCTGATTCATTACATACATATGTCTAACAATGGGGTGAAATGTTCATGGAGCTTCCAAGTGCTACGTGCCTTGCTTCTGACAACAAAGACTTATGTGTGAGTGCCGAGTCCAGGAGAGAAAATGATTAATACATACTTAAGTGAATTAATGTTGGGGCTTAAAGGAATACTTGATCACCACCCCCTTACTGACAAGACTAATATCTACTAGATGCTGATATGATACAGCCCATTCTTTCCTCAAACGAGAATGTTTCAGAATGTATTAGAAATTACAACACTGACATAACAGAGGTTACAAAAAGGAAATTAAAAACAAACTGTTCAAAATTTCAGGGGACATCTCTGTTGCTTCGCTTTTGAAATGTTCTCTCCTATCTCCATCCCATCCTCCATGCTCTTCCAGTTGACTGTGATGTCTACTTGAAGACACAGCCTAAATGTGCTCCTTTGTGAAAATACTACCAGCTCCCCAGATAGCGCCAATATTTGGATATGCCTCTACTACAGAACTTGGATTCAGTTCATTATGGTAAAATTGTCTCCTGTACTTCCTATATTGAGATACGATCTTACTCATCGTTGAGTATCTAACACCAAACATAGTGTCTGGTGCTCATGTATTTCAACTTCATCCCCCAACACTCTATAATACAGGTGACCTCACAGTAAATTGAGCATGTACCAATTTACCTTCCATAACTTCATTTCTATCACCTTCTGGCAATCTCACGTTCTTGAAGAATCTTCTTAGAAGAGCTACTGTGGAAGACTTAAAAGACTACTGTGGAAAAGGTTATGAATGAAGAAATATGTCACAATTCCACAATGCTTTATAATGTGATGGGGAAAACTGCTGATTGCATACTGTACTATGTAACAACAAATAATAATAATAAAGTACTTGCATCCACTACAAAGATAAAATCACCACAAAAACCACTTTCTACAAAAGACATTATAATTTTTTCTCTCTCTCTCTCTCTAATTTCTATTTGATTCTTATCAATTTTAATGGCGTAGAAATCCCAAGTTAGAGTTTGAGGGATTAATAATGATATTCTTATTTAAATATCACTGAATAAGGAACAGAGTTTGGGTACTTTTTTTTTCCTAATTAAATTTTTTTGTTAGCTGAAATCACTTAACAAAACAGATTTTTAACATTTCAATCCATCTGCTCCTCAAAGACACTGTATGTTTTCCTGCTTATTTGCTGAGCCAACTTCACAGAGAACTGGGAATCTAAGGTCAGGCAAATGAAATCTGCCTCTTCTTCCCCACCCAGAGACTGATTTTGTTCTCAGTAGAGCCCAAGGGAATAATACCAGACAGACACAGTAGATTCATCCCACTTTACTTGAGACCGGTAAGAACCTCTCTCTAACCAGAAGTAGGGGAAGCTCTTTTTCTTTTTTTTTAAAATTACTAATAATGGTGATCAGGTTCAAGATAAAGACTCTTTCAGGCAGATAGTAAAAATGTGTGAAGCAAGGAGTCTGATGAAATACAATGCTTACCACCAGGCAGCAGTTGACAGTGGTCAAAAGAGGGAAGCCTGTGACAGTGGGGCAAGGCTTCGCGGGGCTGTCCTTTATTTTATATAACACTTCCTGGAAGCTCCTCCCCAGCTTTTCTCTACTCCCCACCCACTACCTCCATCATTGGAAGCACTGATCGCAGACAGAGGTCTCAGGCAATCCCAGTCTTCATGATCTGGCTTCCACCTCCTGCGCATGCCCCATCTTCTCCCTCTCTGCCAATTTAACCCCGTAGCACAGCCTTTTCAAAGTACTGGGAGTACTGACACATTACGTCATGTTCTGTCGCGGGCTTTGCATGCTGCTTATTCCTTCTGCTCAGAATGCCCTTCCTTATCTTGCCTGTATAGTGAACTGTTACTCAAACTGACTCAGTTCAAGAATCTGAATAGACATTTTTCCAAAGAACATATATAGATGGCCAACAGGTACAGGAAAAGGTGCTCAGCATCACTCATCTTCAGGGATATGCAAATCAAAACCACAAAGAGGTATCACATCATACCTGTCAGAATGGCTAGCATCAAAAACATGAGAAATAAGCGTTGGCAAGGATGTGAAAAGAGAACCCTGTAGACTGTTGCTGGGAATATAAATTGGTGCAGCCACTATGGAAAACCGTATGGAGGTTACTCAAAAAATAAAAAACAGAACTACCCAATGATCCAGCAATTCCACTTCTGGATATTTATCCGAAGGAAACAAAATCACTATCTCAAAAAGATATTTGGGGGCGTTCGGTTGGCTCAGTGATTAGAGCGCAGTGCTCATAGCACCAAGGTCGCCAGTTCGATTCCCACATGGGCCAGTGAGCCGCGCCCCCCCCCACCCCACAACTAGATTGAAAACAATGACTTGACATGGAGCTGATGGGTCCTGGAAAAACACACTGTTCCCCTATATTCCCCAACAACAACAAAAAGCTACCTGCACCCTCATGATCACTGCAGCATTATTTACAGACGCCAAGATATAAAAACAACTTACTTGTCCATTGACAAATCAATGGACAAAGAAAATGTGCTATATTTATGAAATGGAATATTATTCAGCCATGAAAAAAGAAAAATCTTGCCATTTGTAACAATGTGGATGGACTTGGAGGGCATTATGCTAAATGAAATAATTCAGATAAAGAAAAACAAATATTGAATGATCACACTTCTATGTGGAAGCTAAAACAAAACAGAACAACACAAAACAAAAAAATTGAACTTGTAGGTACAGAGAACAGATTGGTCGTTGCCAGAGGCAGGGGGTAGAGGGTAGGGGAAATGGGTGAATGGGGTCAAAAGGTACAAACCTACAGTTATAAAATAAATTAGTCATGGGGATGTCATGTACAGCATGGTGACTACAGTTAATAATACTGTGCTGTATATTCACAAGTTGCTAAGAGAGCAGAGCTTAAAAGTTCTCAGCACAAGAAAAAAACTACAACTGTGTGGTAAGGATGCTAACTAGACTTATTGTGGTAATTATTATACAATGAAACATTTATCAGATCATTATCTTGTACACATAAAATTAATACAATGTGATATGTCAATTATATCTCAATTTTAAAAAGTCTCAGTTCAAATGTCACCTTTTCTATGAACTTCTCTTAACCACAGAGGTTAAGCTATTCCTTTACGTCTTTGTGCTTCCTTGCCACTTTACAGGCTAGCTTTAGTACAATTTCCTCCATTCTGAAGGATACTGATTTGTCTGTTTATTTTCCCAACAGATTTTTAAAATCTCCAAGCAATGTGCTCATGAATACATGGGTGGCATTCAATAAGTAAGCTGAATTATTCCCAAAGTCCAGAAATGATCTAATTCTGGACGTCTTTCCCAGTTGCTTCTTTTAAAAAAAAAAATAGTGTTTCCTCTTTTCCCCCCACAGCTTTATTGAGGTATAATTGACAAATAAAAATTATATATACTTAAGGTGTACAACTTGTTGTTTTGATATACATTATAAATTAATCACCACAATCAAGCTAATTAACATATCCATCACCTCACACATTTACCCTTTTTTTGCGTGCTCAGAACATGTAAGACCTACCTTCGTGGCATAGTTCAAGTATCAATACAGTATTGTTAACTATAGTCTCATTGCTGCACAATAGATCTCCAGAATTTATTCATCTTGCGTAATCAAAATCTGTACCCCAATTGCTTCTGATTAGAACGGAGTTTTGGATCTCCCCAAGACAAGCTGGGACTAAAGCATGAGTGGGATACATGAAGACATTTACCTTAAAAGAATTCTTAGTACAGTCCCCCACCAAAGATTAGAACCTGCGAGGCCTGCTCTCACACTTCTCAGACATCACTTGCCATAAGTCCCTGAAAACCATCTTTTGGAGAATATAATAAGATTACTTCTCTCACAATATCACCCTCCACGGCTAAAAATATCATTAGTGGTCATAAAATTATCTAGCCCCATATTTAATCTAGCCACAAAATTTGCCTCTGTGACCTCCCATGGTAATGAATTATAAGTGACTATCACATTTTATTAGCACTTAATTTGCTACTCTTTAATTTCATCAAATAACCCTTGTTCTCATATTATGGGGTCTGGGGAAAGGAAAGGACTGATTGGCCTTTGTTATGCCCTTCATAATTTTTAATATTTTATTCGAGTACCCTTTAGCGTCTCCTTTCCAGGAGAAGTGATTCTAATGCACACAATCTCATCAGGACCATACAATCTTCTCTTATGGGGCCAGGAGGGATTTCAAGTACATGTGCCTCTGGGGAGAAGAGACATGAAACCATAATTGGAAGGCAATAATACTCTTTTCTTAAAAATTTCCAGTGAAGAAAATCCCACTGTTTCTCTGAGTATGTCATTTTGGTGGCTTTCAGGCCCTTCTGTCAGTTATAAATTTGTTCTCAAATACTCTTCTCACAATTTTTTGTTATTATTATTTTTTCCTGTTCGAGTCTCAGTGGAGACAGAGATCATTCTCCCCGCAAATCTACTTTGTAGCCTTTCTCCATCACTAACTACCATTTGTGTTTCTATGACTATTCTTGCACTTCTTCACAATATTCCTAAAACATGTAACATCAAATAACTCCAGGAAAGGAGGTTTATTTTGTACTTTGATTTTGTCCTTGTTCCTAGTGGAGAAAAAAAGTTGTGATAACTTTATCAGAGACTTTTTTCCCCCCAAAACCTGGGAAAAGTAAGAATGACTAAATTACCCATGTTTTCTCTTTTCATTCTTTCTGGCTTTTTATATGTAATTGTACCACCCAAATTTGTCTACAATCGATTCCTGATATGTGCTGTACAGTTTTAACCCCAGAGTCTACTACTGAGTCTCTTCCTATTATGGTGATCTAATTGTCTATTATTTCTATGTTGTTTATTTTCAATTCTAATTTGCAACTTCCCAGGAATCAGCCACATCCTCCCATGTGTATGAGTGCCTAGCATAGAAATAGTGGCTCAATAAGCCCGTTGTATCACAGTAAGTTTATTTTTTACTTCAGACACTGAAGCTAACGAAACATCAATTTCGTCATGTCTAGTCTTTCAACCTTAGCCCTGGAAAAGGTTAGCTTGGCTAGAAAAAAGAGCCCTTGATGTCAGTACATGTCTGATCCAGCCAGACTCAGAAGATATTTGATTGATATAAATGACAGACTCAGCCTCGCCCAGTTCCTAAGCCAAAATGATACACGACAGAGACTGTGCTGGGAGCCTCATCCTTACCAGCAGGTGGGTGTACAACTAGTCTTCTCCCCAAAGCCTAGTATCCAATAAACCCTGGGTGAGGCCACAAAGACATCCAGGCCCCCACCGGACATTAGCCAACTCCTCTAACATTCTACTATGTAAGCCCAGTCCTTAGAACCCACACAGATGCTCTAGAAATCAAGACCCCAGCAACCTGACAACATACAAGGTATGACAATTAAGTTCCAAACTCATCCTAGAAAAAGTGCTACTTACCTCGTTGCTGAATATCACTATGGTCACCTTCAAAGTACTCCCCTTAGGAGGCTATGCACTGATGCCAGTGCTTAGTCCACCCTTCAGAGAAATTTTGGAACTCCTTTTCTGGAATGGCCATTAGAGCTGTCGTGGTATTACCTTTGAAGTGTCTTCCTTTCAGTATTTCCTTTATCTTCGTGGGTAAAGAAAGAAGTCATTGGGGGCCAGGTCAGGTGAGTAGGGAGGGTGTTCCAATACAGTTATGTGTTTACTGGCTAAAAACTCCCTCACAGGCAGTGCCGTGTGAGCTGGTGCATTGTCGTGATGCAAGAGCCATGAATTGTTGGCGAAAAGTTCAGGTCATTTTAGTCTAACTTTTTCAAGCAGCCTTTTCAGCACTTCCAAATAGTAAACTGGGTTAATTGTTTGTTCAGTTGGTTAGAATTCATAATGAATAATCCCTGTGATATCAAAAAAGTTTAGCAACATCATTGCAACAAGTTCGCGAACTTAATTGTCATACCTCCTATATTGATTGACACAGCCCACAGAGCCTTGCTACTGTGACATCTCCCCACAGCCACTCTGCCCCTAATCTCTCATTCCACATACATTCCCCATCCAGATCATTCTTTATTTTATAGCTGGTTTGTTCAAGTCAGGACCCAAATAAGGACCATGCATTATATCCATTTGCATTTGTCTCCCTTAATCTGAACAGCACCCCCCCTTTTTGTTATGTCTTGAGTTTGATGCTATTGGGTTACCTGACCTGTGGATTGCCCCAACTTCTGGATTTATTTGCTTATTTCCTCATGATGTCAATTAACTTATTTCTCTATCTTCTGTAGTTCCTTTAATTTGGAAGTTATATCTTGTATTAGTCTGGGTTCTCTAGAGAAACAGCATCAGTAGTAGATACATATCGATACAGAGATTTCATGTAAGGAATTGGCTCATGTGATTATGGAGGCTGAGACGTCTAAGACCTGCAGTTGGCACGCTGGAGACCCAGGAGAGCCAATGGTGTAGTTCCAGTCCAAGTATGAAGGCCTGAGAACCCGGAGAACCAATGTTGTAAATTCTAGTCCAAGTCCAAAGGTGTGAGAAACAGGAGAGCTGATGGTGGGAGTTCCAGTCTTCTTGGAGTCAGTCATATCTCTATAGAGATAAGTCCAAGTGAGCAATGAGTTCACCACACCCTCTGAAATACTTCTACTTAAATCGCTGGCACCAAGTTGAAAGCCAGCTTGAACTGCCCATGTGATCCCTCTGCACCAATCTTTTTTATTCTCTGCTTACACTCCTTTTCCATGTGCCTATCATTTCTAGTATGTCTTGCTTCTACAGCTACATGGATTATAACATCCTTCCAGAATGTTAGAGGAGTTGGCTAATGTCCGGGGGGGCGGGCATGGATGTCCTAGAGGACTCACCCAGGTCTGACTACGACTTAAATTTATTCATTCCTTAAACTAATACAAAAGGGGTACCCATGAGGATGCCAGGCACTGCGATAGGCTCTGCGGATTCAGCAGTGAATGAAAATACAAAATCCTAGTAAGCAAGGAGGCAGGAAGTCGTAGATAAAAAGTCAGAGAGGAAAGCAACAGCCTTATCATAGTGTAAAAAGTTTTCCCAACTGAGGGTCATGACTCACAGATATGTCATGAAATAAACTTTGTCAGTTGCAGCCAGCATTTTAAAAACAAGAAGAAAGAGAATAGAAAATATTATGGTACACGTACGTAATACAGGGAGGGATTATTTATGGAAGTTCTGTTTTAATTACACATACGTAAGCATGTACTGTGCAGCAATATAAAATACACTGCCTATTGTGAGGCATGGCCAATAAGGTTAGAAAATCCCTTAACCTGGACTTTTTCAGCATGGAAAGGACTTCAGCATGGAAAGGTGTGACACGGGAAGTAGTTAAAAAATTCTGAGCAGAGGGCTGAAATGATCTGACATACATTTTGAAAGAATGCCTCCGGCTGTGGTGGGGAAGCCAATTAGGAGGCTCACACAACAGCAGGTGGGAGCTTGAACCAGAACACTAGTAGCGGCATGGAGAGAGTGGTCAACATCTCTCAGTCCACACCGACTATAGCATTTCTATTCTGCCTGTAAAATCTGCCTTCAAATAAATAAGAGCTACTCATTCTCTTGTGCTATTATTTGCATCTGGAGAGTAAATAGTTCCAGAAAAGTTAATATTCCAGAAGCAGTTCCAAGGTTCACACAGCATAAAATTCAAGGAAATTCCCTCTGTTCTCTACTCATAACTACCCTCAGATAAGTGGAAGCGGTCACAGATCAGAACCAACTGTCAGGGCTGCTCTCTCTGCCACCTCTCCCAACTACTCCACACTCTTTAAGTGACTATTGGAGTGAAATCCAACAACTCTTCCCAATACAGTCCATCTGCTGAGCTTTCAGTCCTCACTAAGGGACCACATCATCCTGGTTTGCCCAGGACATGCCCAGTGGACACCCCGTCCCATCTGGTTTGGCATTTGCCTTGTATTTTTCATCTGAAACAAACTTAAACCACTTTGGGTTTGGCAGGCTCCAGCCTCTACCATGGTCTCCAGTAATAGCATGTGGAAGACAAGTGCAGTGAACAGAGGTCTCACCTGAACAGGTAGCTCACTCTGCAAAAAAACCAAAACTCGACTTTTCCCCATCTTCCCAAATATAACAGAACTAACACTACCAGTATGCAGAGCATTCACTGATAACTGAGGGCATTTGGGAGATTTGTGGCTAGCAACAGATAAGTCCCTCCAGCCCTGGGTGGTGGTGGGAGAAATACGCAACGCTGCTGATTCTCAGCAGCCACTTGATACAGCAGCCAGCTGAGCCCTGGCCTGAGCCCAATCCTGCAAGAGATACAAACACACCATGCCACCAGTCAGTAGGCTCATGAGAAGCATTAGAAACTATAGGTTAGGTGAACAGGGACTATGTATGGGGAATCTCAAGATTCTCGAGGAGAACAGACTGAAAGTAATGTTTTTGTCATTTTTATATTCTATAAATATAAAACTATTTATTTGGCATGAGGCTTTTTTAATTTTGCAAAAAAAAAACACAAAAAAAACAAACAAACAAAAAAACCTATCAGCATCAGTGAACTCAAAAAAAGTATGTTTAATGAAAAATTAAATTCTGAATTTCCATGTCTCAGGACAGTTGATGATTCGCAATTTGCAAAAATTGCTTTTCAATGTTTATCACATGCCAACATGTCCCTATAGAGATATCATTGACTCCAAGAAGACTGGAAGTCACACCATTGGCTCTCCTGTTTTCTCACACCTTTGGACTTGGACTAGAATTTACACCGTTGGTTCTCCGGGTTCTCAGGCCTTCATACTTGGACTGGAACTACACCATTGGCTCTCCTGGGTCTCCAGCGTGCCAACTGCAGGTCTTAGACGTCTCAGCCTCCGTAATCACATGAGCTAATTCCTTACATGAAATCTCTGTATTGATATCTATCTACTACTGATGCTGTTTCTCTAGAGAACCCAGCCTAATACAAGATATAACTTCCAAATTAAAGGAACTACAGAAGATAGAGAAATAAGCTAATTGACATCATGAGGAAGTAATCAGATAAATTCAGAAATTGGGACAATCCACAGGTCAGGTAACCCAATAGCATCAACTCATGGCAGAAAAAAGGGGGCGGGGGGTGCTGTTCAGATTAAGGGAGACAAATTCAAGCGTATATAATGCATGGTCCTTACTTGGATCCTGACTTGAACAAACTAACTATAAAATACATTTTGGGGACAACTGGGGAAATTTAAATATGGACTTGGTATTAGATGATATCAAGGAATTATTTCAAACGTGGTAAATGCGACAAGGGTATTATGGTATTGTAAGAAAATATTTTTATTCCTTAAAGATACAAAGAAGTATTTATGAGTGAAATGGCATGATGGATATCATTTTAATTTAAAATATTTCAGAATAATATAGCCGAAGCAAACAGTAAATTATTAACAACTGTTAAGTCTAAGTGACTGGTATATACGGGTGATCTTCATATTAGTCCTTCTACTTTCCTGAATGTTTACAATCTTTGTAACAAAAAGAAAACTATAGACAAAGGCAAGCTGAAATAAATAACATAATGAATAAGGGAAACTATAGTATTCAGCCTCCACAATGGCCCACAGTGATTCCTGTCTTCTGGGTTTCATGCTCCTTCCACAATGAATAGGACTGTCCTATGTGACCAACAAGAAGTTGTGGAAATATCAGTGTGTGACTTCCAACATTCGGTAATAAAAGACATGGTGGTTTTTGACTTACTATCTTGGATCACTCTCTCAGGGAGAAGCCAGGTGCCGTGCCATAAGGACACTCAAGCAGCCCTGGGGAATATCTACGTGTTGAAGAGCCAAGGGCTCTCACCAGTTGCCAGCACTAACTTACCAATCCTGTGAAGCAGCCAGTTTGGAAGTGGATCCCTGGCTCCTGTCAAACCTTCAGGTGACTACAGCCTGGGCTGATATAACTTGACTGCAACCTCATGAGAGATCACCAAGCCAGAATGACCCAGCTAAGCCACTCCCAAATTTCTGACCCACAAAAACTGTGTGAGATAATAAGTGTTTATTGTTGTTTTCGTTCGTAAAGTTTTGAAGTAATTTATTTCAAGCAATAAATAACACAGAAACCAATATGAAAAACTTGCAATAGCAAACTGCTTCACAAGTATAACATGTCAATCTATGAACTATTTTACTTTTTTCTTTTCAAACTTTAAAACATAAATATTTAACACTCCACTAATGCAAATGTATAAATCAAATTACATTAAAAACTAAACTATCATTTAAAATTAGTGTACTTCACTGTATGTGTGGTTGTATATATGTATATATATGCATATAATATATGCACATATGTAATATATATATATACATATATATGTGTATGTGTGTGTTTATATATTTATATATATGTGTGTATATATATATAACCTTGCTATGGTCTGCATGTTTGTGTCCCCATCAAGAAAAAAAAATTCCGTATGTTGAAACCTAATCCCCAACTAGATATTATTTGGAGGTGGAGCCTTCAGGAGGTGATTAGGTCATGTGGGTAGAACCCCTATGAGTGGGATTAATGCTCTTATAACAGGGACACAGAGAGATCCCTTACCCATTTGCCATGTGAGGTTCCAGCAAAAAAACAGCCCTCTGTGGGGCAGTGGGAACTCACCAGACATTAAACCTACTCGCACCTCGAGCCTGGACTTTCCAGACTCCAGAACTGTGAGAAATAAATTTCTGCTGTTTATCAGTTAGTTACACAGTCTACGGCATTTTTTGTTATAGCAGTCTGAACAGACTAAGACATACCTCAATTAAATTTCTTTTAAAAAATTATAGTGATATTCTATGTTAAAATATCGTAGCGATAATGTCTGTGTTTTTACATTCAGCCCAAGTTTTTTACAAGGCTAGTGTATTTTTGGTTTTTCAAAGTATCTTTAACTTGATGTCCATCAATTGTTTCTCTAAGCTCTCCTCCAAAGAGTTATGTTAGCTTTGACAATATTATTTGCCATAATAAAACTGGTATCAACCAATGACTGACCTCTCTGGGGAATGAACAGCAGCTTTTCACTTGTGCTCTGTTTTGCTATTGTTTAAATAAGTTTAAATCTATGGGAAAGCAATACTTTTTACTCTGTTGGCATTTTTCCTAAACTCTTGGGGGAAGCATTATCAAAACGTTTTTCAGAAAGTAAGTATTTCTACCAGGTTCCCAGGATGAAGCATTTCATTACCTATTTCAAAGAACTCTTAACCTGCCAGGTTGGAATAATATAGTTTTCCTAAGCAACCCAAATATCAAAGCTGTTTGAGAAATGTACTCTTGGCTTGAATCTAGAAGTCAAAGAAAGAGACAGTTAAAATATCCAAGCTGTAGCAGTCAACATTTTGTTTATAATTCACTATAGTTCCAAGTGAGCTTATCGTAAAATGTTAACAGCACCGCAGTGTTAATAACCCATCCAAAGGGACAGGCCATCGACTGACGCCTAGCACTTGACTGCCAAGGATGGAGATTCATAGAAGCATGCGGTTAAAATGGTTACAAGAAAAAGGTAAACAGGAAAAAAAAAAATGACCAAATGGCTAGGCAATTTTGCCTTTGATATCAAATTATAATGTCAAATGAAGATCTAATAAAATGGGGGTATTCTGAAAGGATTTTAGAACAAAAATAACAGGTCACTTACACACATTCTCTAATCTGGGCTGAGAGACTCGAAAGAAAAGAGATCACAGGGAAAATAACCAGCAATCTGAATTCAAGTCAGCTAAAAATGAACTTAATAAATCCTATCACACTAGGTGTCAAACTAAGTTACATAACTTGCAGCCAAGAGATGTGAAAATAAGAGTAGAAATAAGGGGCCGGCCCAGTGGCTCAGGTGGTTGGAGCTACGTGCTCCTAACGCTGAAGGCTGCAGGTTTGATTCCCACCTGGGCCAGTGGGCTCTCAACCACAAGGTTGCCTGTTCGGGTTCGACTTCAGCAAGGGATGATGGGCTGCACCCCCTCTACCTAACAACGGCAACTGGATCTGGAGCTGAAATGCACCCTCCACAACTAAGATTGAAAGGACAACAACTTGACTTGGAAAAAGTCTTGGAAGTACACACTGTTCCCCAATAAAGTCCTGTTCCACTTCCCCAATAAAAAGGGCGTAGAATAAAGACTCTTATGCCTTATTCTGCTTATTCTGCATTTTTAATGATAAAACACAGTAAATGAGGCACACAGTGCTTTGGAAGTTTAAGAGAAAGAGAATATGCTTAGTGGGGTAAATGAGAAAAGAGCCATGTTGAAAGAGTTATGCCACCAGCTGTGAAGACAAGGTAGAGATGGGGGCAGAGGGCTACGGAGAAGGCACATTCTAAGCAAGACCCTGAGCTGGAAGAACTCAAAATTTATTTCAGGAAGAATCAAGTTTTGTTGTTGCTGTTTTTTTCCTGAAGAATCAAGTCCTTATCAGAGAGAAACAGAAACAAAGCGTGAAAGACGGGATGCGAGCATATCATGAAAAGGCGAAGATTGGTAGACTGAAACAATTAAATTGAATTCAACAGACAAATAAGAGAAATTGAGAGTTTTAAACCTGGGAAGTGCAATATAATGAGCCCCAGTATTCAAGAAAGCAAATCCAAAAGTTCTTCAAATCATTAGTTTGCCATCTAAATTCTCAGGTATAAGCAATAGCTAATCCGAATTTCAGTATCTACTTAAAACTATTCTCACTGGTCAGATTAGCATTAAAAAAACAAACAAACAACCCTCAAAAGACACTTGGAGGGCAAAGTCAACAAAGGACTTAAGACAATCTTAAAAAAACAACTTATGACTAATGAAACCATTAATCTCTTCATAAAGTAAAACTTCGCATACCCAATGTGAAAAGTTTACATCCTGACTCCTAAGCAAAAATATCACTTAGAACCTCACTGCCTTTATTTACATATATGAAAAGGACATGGTATTATTAATTAGCTAATATGATTAATCACCAACAGGTATTCCCTTCAATCTACCCTTTGGTTTTATATACCTAGTGCTATTCTTATAATTATATGGATCATTATAACATCTGACGCCTTACTTGCACCACTTCCCCAAGTAATACTGACACATCTACTCAAGCAAATTCATAAGCCTCGTGCCTAGAATACTATGCCCTCCATTCTAATTGGACTAGCTCCTTATTCTTCAGGTATCAGTTTAAACATCCTCTATGAAGCTTTCCCTGATGCCTCATCCATTAGGTGTCCCTGTTAATGTGCAACGTCAACACCCTGTACTACTTCTGCTGTCAAGATTATCAGAGAAAATAGAAGGAATAAGGGAAAGTGGATACTCAGTGCTCTCACCAGCTCCCTTCCGCTACTGAACTCTGAAACACTAGCATGTTCCCCCAGGCAAAAGACTGGAGGATTCATCTCTGCATAAACTGACCAACCCAAGAAATAAGACCAACAGATATTAAATAACTGGCAGTCTTACAATGAAATGGCCCAGCAAGATCATCCTATGTTTGATAACCTCCATCCATGCCCAGAAAGCTTCTAATGTGCTTTATACTGCTACAAAGTTTGGTGGAATTCCCCAGACGACCCTCAATTCTGACACCTCACAGTCGTAAGTTGTGGACAGGGGTGAAGGGGTCCCTAAGACCACTCTCAGGTTCGATAATTTACTAGAAAGACTTCCAGAACTCACTGAAAGATAGAAAGCTGTTATACAAACAGTTATGGTTTACCACAGCAAAAGGATACGGATTAAGATCAAACATGGGAAGAGACATATAAGGAAGAGTCTAGGACAATTCCAATCACAGAGCTTCCAGCTGCCCTCTCTCAGTGGAGCAATGAACAGTGTGGACTCCTCCTTGAAGCAATGTGTGACAATATGCATAGAGTATTGCCAACCATGGAAGCTCACCCGGGCTTTGGTGTCCAGAGTTTTTGATAGGTCTTGGTCACAAAGACATGGCCAACCCCAGGTGGCTGACCTCAGTCACCAGCCCCTCCAGAGGTCAAGCTAACGCCATATGACCCAAAGCATTCACCAGGAACCACATTGTCAGACTACCTGGTGTGGCCCAAAGCCCCCAGGTAAACAAAGCTACTTTTATCAGGCAGGACATTCCAAGCTTTAAGCTCAGAACTTTCCAATGTTCCTATCATATCTTGTGAAAGGGAAGGGTAAGTAGTTCTTATTGTGGCTTACTACCTTCCAGGCAGTATGCCAGTCGCTCTACATGTAACATCTCATTTAACCTTCACAATTACTCTGTGACCTAGCTTTTATTCACCCCATTTTTTAGGCATGAAAACTCAGAAGAAAAGAAAAATCATAGGTAGAAGAATCAGGATTTGAATTCCAGGGAATCTGCCTTCAAAGTTCAATTTTATTTCCAAAAAGAAGCTCTACTTATAATAATTAAATGGGTAACCATCCCAACATATATATTTATTTGCAGAAATTTTTAATCTGGATGGTCTAAACTACATAACCAAATTGTCAATCTTGGACAAGGGAGCCTCCTTTGAAACCGAAGTGTACTAAATTTTGAAAGAAAAGTAAAAATAAAAAAAGAAACATTTATTGTGTGGAAACATTTACAGTAGTGTATATTATACATGCTTTATGTCACTTTCTCACTACCCTTTGATTTGCAGAAAATATAAAATGCTTTCAGAACCCCTGCTTACCACAGGTTCATGCTCTCCAGTAATGCCTTTCTCTGTGTTTAAATATATATTTTAAACACATGCAGAAGGAGCTTAGAATGTAGGTACACCCCTTAAATAGCAGACATCTGACCTGTGCTAAAATACCCTGACTGTAAGGAGACAGGGCTTGAGTTGATACCGTCTCAACCAACCAACCAACCAACCAACAAACAAACAAACCGTCGCGACATTAGGGAGCACGACTACCAACACTGTCTGGGAATATCTGTTTAAAAACTGAATTAGAGTGGAAATCGCCACCTGCTGGGTGCTGATTCGAAACACGACTTCCCATAGCACCTGATCTGCTGCAATTTCTCCTCAGGAAGAAGTTCTTTTGTGGCACAGGTTTTGACAAGGCGGCTGGTTTTCCCTGTGCTTTCAGATGCTCTGTGACAAGTCATCAAAAACGTCAAAGCACCCTACTTTAGAAAAGAAGTCATTGGATGTGCCGACTCACAAGTTGGTCTGAGTCAGCTCTATCATTGTAACATCAACTCCTGGCCATGTTGGTCTGGAAACACGCGCCCTTGTGGTGCAACAGAGGAACACAGGCTCCGGCTGCCTGCTCCTTGGAGCCAGATGAACCCAAAGTCATTTGTGGGTCACGTGATAGAGTCGGCTCTCTAAAGCAGCAGGGTCTTGTCCCATTCTGTCTGCAGTGCAGGATTTAACAGCTACAGATCTAGAAGGCTGAGCGACTTATTTAAGGTCAACTATACAAAACACGGAGTGGGCAGAATTCAAAATGGTAAGGTTTCTGGCATAGCAAGAAGGCTTCGCGCCACCCAATATTCCCTATGGTTAAATATTTCAAATTGTACAATTAGAGTCATTCCTTGGTGCTTATTAAAGTTAACTTCCCCAGGAAAAAGTAGTTCTTTACACCATCAAACCCTCACACGTTGGTAGGAAGTGAATTTTCCACTCTCCCAGACAGCTTTTAAACAAGGGGGACAGGCACCCTCAAAGCAGACACCTCAGAGGTGGGGAAAGCATGCAGCAAGAGGCTGGTGCACCCTGAGGCAAAATTTCCCCTGTCTCAAAAGGAGTAGCCCTAACATCAGCTGACTCTCAGTTACTCAGGAGTTAATAACCCAAACAGGTTGATTTGGGCCCTTGGCCTTTTCCTGTTTTTTTCATTGCTTGCCCATGGCATATCTGTCATATAGTTCAAAATGCAAAAATATAGAGTTGAATTTTAAAGCAATCATTTTTGTTTCTTGTTTTAAAATTCCTAAAAGTGGAATCATGAGAAAGAAAATTTAAAGTTATTAATTAAAATAACACTTGGAAATTATCTATAGATTTCCTATTTATCTTCATTTTGAGTTCCTAATTAAGACAGGTAGTGAACAGTTGGTCATACATGGAATGTGAGGTTATATGAATAATAAAAAATATGTATAAGCATTGAAAGAATCAGTGCAATTTTCTGATTATGAGGAGACCCTAGAGTCACACAGACCAGGGCTGAGTCCTATTTTACGCCTTACTTGCTAGCTGTAAGACCATGGCATGTACTTAGCACCATGTCTTGCATACTGTAAGTGCTCAATAAATATCAATATTTATTGTAATATTCATATTATCATCTTCATGAAGGCAAGAGTATCTCCCTTTCAAATCTTTTAAAGAAGTCAATTTTAATTTTGTTAGCATGATATGATCAAATAATTATGTAACAATATAATGTTTTTCTACAGATACATGTCAAAGTAGCAGGGGCATAATGGCACGATGGCATTTTGAATTTACTCTAAAATACTATAGCAAAGAAAGAGGGCTGGTAAAGCAAGTGTGGGAAAATTGATGTCTGTTGAATCTGGGGGACAGGTATATGAATTCATTATACTAATCTCTCCACTTCTGTGAATGTTTGCAAACTTAAATAATTAAAAGGTTAAAAAGAATCAATTGGTCTGTCAGTTTATATTTATTGAGAACCCTCCAGGAGCCTAATATATAACTGGTGCCATGAAATAACAGTAAACCATCGTTTGAAAAAAAAGATCAGCAGGCATCAACTTTACCTTTCTGGCATGTTGCTAAGAACCAAAGAACGATTTCAGAGTCCAGAAGGTGTTTATACATCTGACTCATCAGAAGAGTCCCAACAGCCTTTCTCAAGTAGGGTTCTTCATCTGAACCAGAGAATTGAAAAACAATGTGAATGACTATTTTCTCATTTCTCCCAATGGAGAACTAGGACCCTTGCAGATGCATCAGAGAGAAACTGACTCATTATTTATAACGGCTGCCCTAGGGCATTAATGCTTAATTCTCTTCCAGACCCCAAATGTGGACAGATGGTACAACCTCCACTCAGAACCCACTTGCTCTTAGTTTCCTCACAATTCTAGTAACCTTGGTTCTCTTGTTTCTAGCCGAGTGCATACTGGAAACAGCATATCAGAAGGCAGGAATCTCTACAGGAGAAGAGTGACAGCCTGACTGCAGGAAAGGAACCACAAAATGTATTAAAAACACACTCAGTGAACCAAAGAAGCAAAACAGCCCAGCTACTTGATTAGAGGAAAGTGGTTCCAAAAGCCTCAGGAGTCTTTTATACCTTTTATACTAAAAGTTAATATTTCCTGAGTACTTATGATATTGAGCACTTACAAGGAGTTATGTGCTTGTAACGATGATCCTCCAAGTCACCAAAAACAATTAAATTCTACCCAGTGCACGCTAGCTCAGACAGGGACTAAACCTTCAGAGTTCTACCTCTCCATGGGACAATACTGAGCAATTTTAATTTCCTTCTTCATATTTAGACATTTTCAAAATTTTCTGTAATGACTATGTAGTACCTTTAAAATTAGGCAAAACAATTTTCCAGATACTTAATTTTAGAAGGATTTCATCCCGGTTGGCTTAAGTTTTAGATGTTTTTTTTTCCAGACTTAAAAGAGTTCCACATTGATTCATTCATTCTCCAAAGTTTACAGATCGGTATGCGTCATATATATTAGCTATTATTGTCCTTGGTGTTAAGGAAGATGTGACCAAAATGGTGTGAAGAAAACTTACAGAGAAAACAAAATCAAAATAATTCAATGTTAAAAGACATATACTAAACAAGAGGAATAAAAAATTTCATGAAAGTGAATTTAAGCTTGACCTCCAACGCTCAAGATATTTCCCCTAGGCAGAGAAGATAATGTGGATAGGTATTCCAAAAAGTCCAAGCCAGCCTGTCGGGAGTGGGAGGTGGTAACAGGAATGGGACTAAATGATCCAGGATCCTCAATGATAGTGAGAAGTGTCTGGGCTTGGCACACCAGGCAGTAAAAAGCCACTGTCAGTTCCTAGAAATGGCAGCAGTGTTTCTTGATTCTTTTATTTAACAAACACTGATAAAAACAAGTACTTGCATCATGAAAAGTACTGTTCTAAAGTGATATGAGGGATACAGAGAACTAACAAACACAGATCCTACCCTTGAGCAGCTTACTAATAAATCATCACTACAACATACAAACACAAGGCAGAAATCAGTAGAAACCATAAGAGAAGACAAAGGACCTCAGAAGATGAGTGGTGAACAGTCCAGCCGAGGAGATGAAGAAAGCCTTCCCAGATGAGAGGAAATAATGAGAGCAGCAATTTAGGAAGATGAATGGAATAACAGCTACCATTTATTGGTTAATGGAGGTAAATATGATTTAACTATATTCTCACTGAATATTCAAACGTATTCTGCCATGTAGGCTTTTGGTCCACTTGCAGGTGAGAAAACTGAAGTTCGAAGAGATTAAACTACTTGTCCAAGTTCACAAAGTATGAGTCAGGGCTAAGATTCAAACAGGTCTCTGATTCCAAGCCTAAGTTACTTCTCGCATGCTGTATATACAATCTTTAGAGTGAAAAACACACTTACTTCGTTCAACTATTTGACATACAACTTAACAGAATTTAACAGACATTTCTATTTCCAGTCTTGTGAGAATTCCTACCTGGCTAAACCCATTCATCACTTCCTCACAGCACTGTTTGACTATCCCCATTTACTCAATTCCTCTACTAAAGACAACAGTTATATTAATTTGATTAAGTAAGACTTTATGCTTTTCAGGAAATGGAAGTACGTCCTAAAGGAACCAAGTAATCAAAATAGCAAATCGGAGAAAATAAATATAATTTCTTCTATTTGAACAAACAATAATGGGAAAAAGTTTAACCAAATATGAATTTTCCTGGGACAGATGAGAAAGACCAGAGGTAGAGAAATAAGCTACGTATGAGCCTATCACAGTAATTCAGGTGTGTGATGGAACTAGCCAATCATAGGAACAGAACAGGAAGAGGTGAATCCACATGTTTTTTTCTTTGTTTGTTTGTTTGCTTCTGGGAAGAAACAGTAAGACTATAATTAATATAGTCTTGCAGAGGAACACATACAAAATAAAAGGCTCTGCTTACATAAAGATTTATGAAGTCAAGACATACACTCATGAAACATCTGGAGAGAAAGTAAATACAGAATAAATAATGCATTCAATCATATTCAATCATCAGAGAAAGGGGGGAAATGCAAATTGATCACTGGAACTTATAGCCTTAAAAGCCAGAGCAGACTGTGATGGCCAGAGCAGGAAGAAAAAAGGTCTGTATTCAAGCACAGGGAACAACCTCTAATTCCACAGAATGGTAAAATTCTAAGTGATAATCAGAAAATACAAAGAAGTTCAGAACTAGATGGATTCTCAGAGATCACGTCTGTTTTCTGTTTTGTTTTTTAAACAGGCTTCATTTGTTAAAGAAGTTTTAGGTTCACAGCAAAACAGAATGGAAGGTAGAGACTGCCCACGTACCCCTGCCCCACACATGCACAACCTCCCCCACTAGCAACACACCCCACCAGAGTGGTACATATGTTACAAGTGATAAACCTACCTTGTCATTTGTCTGTTTTATAGATTTGAAAAGTACAAGCCAGTGCACTGAAGTCCCCTGCCTAGGGTCACATGGCCAGATGCTATCAGAGCTAGGACCAAATTGCCTGGTCCTTTCCAGATAAACCACAGCGCATTCAGTGAAGCATACACGGCCAACTACAGATCCTCTGGCATTCATTCCACAGGATGCCAAATTTCTGCTTGTCCAATAAAAGTAACTGTTGTCAAGCACCAAAATGACTTCATTTTCTTTAGGGGGTAGAGAGAACTCTGTTTTTCTCTGAGACGTCTTCAGTAGTATTAGCACCAATGCCTACTGTCTGGACTTGACCTGCTAATCACCATGTCCCACAGCTTCTATTCTGTAATTACTAGTGTAATATTACAACCAGCCAAAGAGGATTCACCTGCAGGCAGAAAGTGTGGTATTTTTCTTCCTGGAGCCAGATCTATGAGGTGTTTTTACCCATAAAAACCCATGTTAGATCTTTGCCTAGCTAAAGAGATTTTTAAATGATTATCCAAAGGTTAATACTAAATACAAGGTTGGCTGGTTCATCATATGCAAAGAGCCACCTGCATATCCTGATGATGAACAAACTCCTTGAAGAGAGTACAGCAGCGTGCTTCCCAGGGATGTTTTAGTTGAATGAAGGGAAGTTTCTCCAGGGCGGGGCCTCCCAACTTCTATTGCTCTCTGGTCTCTTTCACAAAGAGATGGACAAGTGCCAAGTACAAAGTAGGTACTCTACATATACATGCAGAATGGCAGAGTTTGAGATTATAATTACCACTGCCTCCTAAAGAGAAACAAGTTTTTTAAAAAAAGGAAAACTCGTTTCTTCTTGGAAAATTATCAGAAGCATTTAAGTTTCCCCTACATACTAAAGAAAAAAACAAAAAGTCCCTCAAAACGCCAAAATACAGAGGGTGCCAAAAAAATGTATAGATATTTTAAGAAAGGAAAACTGTATCAAAATTGTTAATACTCAATATACATCAATAACAAAAGATGAATATAAGTCACGTTTGACTTCTGCAATTACAAGAGGTGCTCAAAGTGGTTACCATCAGCGTCCAGACACTTCTGATTACGACGAACTACAGCTTAAGCAATGTTGACCAAAGTGCCCCCTTGTATAAATTTTTTGGCACCCCAGTATAAAGAGTCTGAGCTCCTTCCCCAAGTACAAATATAGCGAGCTTTGCCACAACCTACCTTCCTCCCTGAGGACACAATACAAACTGAAACACGAATGTCCCTTTTTCCACCAGAAAATTAACTAAATTACTCTTTCCGATAGAAAGGGAGGTTATGGGAGATCTTTAGGGTCTATCGCCACCAGTCTCTGAGACTATGGAGAAGATACACTCATGTCAATTTCCAAAAAACATCACCATGAAGAACAGTTTGGTTTTATTTTCCCATCAGCCATTGGTATTACTTGAATAAAATGTGCTCCTTTTCAGAGTCAATGCATCTTTCAGATATATGGAACCGCTTTACTGTCTTATCTCCTGAGTTTTCCAGTTTTCACACTCATTTTACCACATCTTCACTGATTTTAATCAGAAAACAAAAGGCGAATTTCTTCCCCAAATTTGCTTACAGAAACTTTGCTAACCAAATATTAAAAACATGACAAAGATGTTAATATAAAGGTAAGAGTGACAGAGAGAATTTATCAAAAATGACACACAGTAATTAAGATTCTCTGAGTCTCTCGTTAATCTGGGTAACTACAGCTTATTGCGTGTTCTGAATCTGCAGTGTTCCTAAGAACCACCTCAGGAGCTTGTGAAAATGCAGGTTCCTGGGCCCTGAACTATACAGATAAAGTTACTGTGAGGCTAAGGAATCTGCATTTTTAACAATCATCTCAGGTGATCCTCCTTCAGGACTACATCCCAGTTGAGAGCCCAGAAAACAATGACAAGGAAGGTCATGCAATGCATTAGAATAAATCACCATAGAGAGTGCCAGAGTTTCAATTCCAGCACTGCCTCTCACCAGCCATGTGACCATACATTTACCTTGCCCAGGCCTCAGTTTACTCCTGTGTATCAGAAGGATATTGGACTGACAGGTAAGATGCTTTCCTGCTATTCCTGCTGTGAAATTGTGACATGTGTAAAAAAAAAAAAAAGAGGTAGCTTTATAAAAATAGTGTGTAAAATATTCATAAGTAATGTTTATTCAAGGATGTCTACATTGGAGATAGTTATACAGTAAGCATGTCGATACCTAGTTCATTGTCAAATGTTAGACATTTGAATGAAATCAGACACACACACGCACACACACACACTCACTCACTACTCACACTCCTACCTTGTGGCTCTGGGGGAAGGAGTATAACCACCAGGTGTTCAGCTGAAAAACTAACCCGAATTTGGATTACAAGGGCAATTAACTTAATTTGGAGGTTTTTTACCAGACTTTAAAGACCACAATTTTGACATCATTAACCGCATTCCTAAAGAACCAAAGCACCCATTATGAGGCACCTTTTTAGGAAGTAATTACCAGAGGCTACAGTCATCTCAGACTTTGCTTTAGGGAGGAACGCCTGACTATACAAAGAGAATCAGAAGTTGCAGCCAGACTGTCTCAACATTTAAAAAATCTGTATAGTTTGCTGGAGCTGAGATGAAACATTTATCCCTCTCTTGAAACCACTTTGGTTTCCAGGGAACTGACTGTTCTGGCGTAGGCAGGCTGAGGAGAGGCACCTCTGTAGACACACACACAACACACACCAAAGTTAACTGAAAAATTTCAAAGTGCCTTTTTATGCCTTTAACTCAAAGATGAACACATTTCAAGGTGACCCAATCCTCAAGTGACAGTGTTTTAAAAGGGCCAGAGCTCTCCACTTAAACAATTTCTAGTGACATGTTCAACTCGCATCCTCAAGGGTTCTATCTGCTGTCTCATTTACTAGTCTTTCTTTCCTGGCAGAGGCATCCCATTTTAAATGAGCACTTGAAGTTTTTATCTTTCTTTCTAACAATTAAAATCCATAGGGCTTAGATGCTTAAAAAAATTTTTTTTTTAACTTAGAGGGTACCATGGAGGACTTTTAATTATTCAATTTTAAAAGAAAACCAAATTATTACTTTATAGTTTTTTTCTAGTCATCAAAACAGTATCAAATAATAATAATAATAATAATAATAATAATAATAATAATAAATAGCCTCATCACTCCTGCTTATAAGCACACAGTAAAAGACTACACTATAATAGAAATCTGAAAACGGGGTGCCTATCGTTCATGAAACATGCCAGACTGGTTTTGCTCAGTTCCTTTGCAGAAACGACTCCATCAAAAATATCCTTTCCCAAGAAACCTCCCTGGATTGTCTGTGTAGTCCTCTTCCAATCTGACCACTCCTCTATGGTCACTTGTATCTTACTGTGAGGATTGACATGACTGTCTCCCTCGGCTGAGGTCTGGGAGAGCAGATAACAGGGTGTGTTCACATTGGTACCCTGGCCATTACCATGAGCAACAAGTAACGAGTGACAGGAACAGCGGGCACTCCACTTAAGTTTGTTTCTTAAAAAAAAAAAAAAAAATTGTGTAAATTTATAGTATGCAAATATAGATTTAAAATTTTATTCTGGTGCCCTCCCACTTCCTGAACAATTGTCCTAAATGGGTGTGGGGGGTGGGAGGGTGAGCAAGGTAGACATTTGAGCCAGGCTGGGAAGGGGGAGCCACTATGGCCCAGAGTGGGGTATGGGAGCCTAAACAATGGTGAGGGTACTCATCCATGGAGGTGGGGGCCCAGAGTCTAATCACAACACAGAGCGTATGTGCACAAAGAGACAGCCAGACATGGGCAGTCAAGACAAGTAGGATAAAGCAGCTCTCTACATGGAGGGGCAGCCTGACAGATTGCCATAGACCTCCTGGGGGTACCAATGATCGCAGCAGCCTGCTGCAGGGAGTTGGAGCCCAAGCAGGACAAGGATGGCACCCAACTCAGGGTGTCAGCCTGTCTACTGGGGGTGGGGTATGTACAGCCTTAGCATGTGAAGTTTCAAATATGGAAGGCAGAAAAATGGAATAAACCCTGTGGTGTTGGACTGGAATTGGAGGTATTACTGTGAACGTGTGTTTTTCACTATGCAGAGAGATGTAGGTAGATGATAAGTAGATAAATATAGGGGTGTGTGTGTGTGTGTGTGTGTGTGTGTGTGTGTGTGTGCACGCGCTACACACATTCTTCATCTTTGCCAAGTGAGAGGCTTGGGAACAAGAGACACTCCAGTCACCACGAGCATACCGACTACCCACATCTTGGCTTCGAAATACCATTATCCACTGAAAGAAATACTCTGGAGAAATAGCTGACTCCAGTGCTGGTACAGAGAATGTATACAATAAGCCTGGAACACCTTGTTAACCCAAAAAATAAGCGGCACATCAAAAAAGAGAAAGAAGCCAGGCTGAAGGGGATCCCATTAGCAAAGTTTGAATATGAAATGATAACAGTAACAATTATAACCCATTGGAAATACAGAAAACCTCAAATACATACTAACATAAACAAACAAATTGAAAGTTTGCAGAGTAACAGGATACTTAAATAATTTCAGAGTACCAACCCCAACAGAGCTTTCTAATTTCTTAAATAGACAAAAATAAATGAAAAATAACTGCATATCACATTCGTAATTATTTTCATTGTAGCTCTGGCTTGATGCCTAGCTCCTGAAGCAGACCTAGGTCTGTAAAGCAGGGACTGGACTATCCCTGTCCATCTTGTATCCCCGAAGCCCAGGGTAATACTACATAGTACACAATTGCTAATTGTAACCATTTGTTGAATGACTAAATGTGCTTCATAAAATACAAAATCCCATCATGGGTCTTGGTTTGGCAACAAGTCAAGGCTGATCTCCTTTATCATGTTTTAAACAGATAAGCTGTCCTTTCTGTTTGTTCTGACTTTGATTACAAAAAGTCTCTCTACAGAGCAAAATAGTCTTTACATTCCTCAAAAAATCATGGTCTCTGATGATTCCAATCTCTTGGAAAACCGAAGCCGAAAACCATCTCTTGTCAATTCAATCCAGGAAACCCATTGTATTGCCCCCATCCCCATCCCCTCCCAATTAAAAATCAGTCTTCAATTACTTTTTTTCTCTTGTTTTTCAGATACTCTTGAAATTTTCCTACACCTGTCTGTATATCTGAGCTTACAGATATAGAGCAGAGAGATCCTTAGAAGTCAGCTAATACAACCCTCCCATTTCCAGATGCTTATAAAAAAAATCACATTTGAAAGGAAGCCACACTATCAACATCCTTCATAAGCCTCTTGAGATCTTTAAAGACAGAAGTAACAAAAGTGAATTTTAATGACATTCAGAAAAGAGGGAGTGGGTGCAGCACTTAACAGCAGCTGCCCCACTGAGGGCATAGCTGGATGCCCCAATTCTCCCAAACAAGGAGTAGTTCTAAATTCATTCCTTCATTCAACAGACATGTTTGAGGGCCTTCCTTGAGCCAGACACTATCCTAGGTGCCAGGGGTACAACAGTAAACAAAAGAAAGATCACTGCCCATGTTGCACCTATATTTTAGGCAAAATTTTGGAGGGTCTAGGAGAATAATAAGAACATCAGTCCATTTTAATAGACCGGAAGCACTCTATAGAGTCACAGAGATCATTAGGCCAGTAATTCTCAAGTTTGGGTGTATTTCAGAACCACCTGGCAGACTTGTTAAAACTCAGAATATCGGGCCCCACCCCTGGAGCTTCTGATTCATTAAGATCTCAGTGGGGCCTGAGAATCTGCATTTCTAATGATAATGATAATGCTGCTGGTCCAAGCACCACATTGAGAACCCCTGACCCAAATCAAAGAAATCAATTAGGTTGACCAGAGCCACGGCCTGCCTACTCAATAGCAGGGCCAGATTTAGGGTTTTCCTTCTGACTCCAAACTGATCAAGCTCTCTCTCTGCAAGAACACAGCTGTTACCTACCCACTGAGGGCAAATATTGCCCAAAGGAAAAGAAACTTTCAGTTTTATGTTTGTTGGAGAAAATCAGAAATGACCACTGTTAAGTAGAAAATATACTAAACAGCAATGATTACAAAACACTGACATAAACATTAACCCTATAGTGTTCTTTCTTTCACACATCCAAATTCCATGATATAAGAATGTTTTCCTTGGGGGCGGAGGATTGTCACTTTGTGAGGGGTGTAAGTGTCCAACATTGTTTTGTACACCTGAAACTACTACTACTACTACTAATAATAATAATAATAGAAGAGAATATTTTCCTTAAAGGGTTTTTATCTTGAGTGTCAGGTTCAGTCTCAAATGAACCTATTTATTAAAAAAAAAAAAAAAAAGTCTTAACAAGAAGTACATACACTAAAATACAAATAACAAGGATTGGATTAGTAATAATTTTAGTTTTTTGTGCTAATTATATTTTCTAAACTTTTTACTATAAGCATGAATTCCTCTTGTAATAAGAAAGAATAAACGTTAATTTCTTTTAAAAAGAAGTTACAATACTTACTTAAAAAGACTTTTAATTAGAAAACTCAGAAAAGTATAAAAGTTAATATACTGCATAACCTAATAGTGAATTATTTTTTTTCCTACTACATAAATAATTCAAGTAAGTTATTTTAGCATTTTAGGCTAAACCACTGGATTAACGATTAATATCAGTGAAGGAAAAAAACCCTTGAAATATATCTGATTTTATTTAAACAAAGAGAATTATACAAAACTATGATTATTTAAATCACTGCATAAGAATCACATTTACTATTATTCTGCATAGCAATTGCTTTTTGTCTATACTGTTACTTTTCAACAAATAAATGGAAGTAATTCTAATACTTGCAAATAAGAAAAATAAAAATGTTATAGGTCAATTATATCAATTTTAAAAAAGAAAAGTAAAAATGGTTCAATTGTATTTCTAGAAAGAAAAATAAATAAACTTGTCAGTTTGGGGAAAATAATGCTGCACCCTCTTTGTGTACAAAGTCACATAGCCACATACCTGAAGATACCAAGGTAAGACCCACACCCCATCCCTATCCCTCATCCACCATCTTCCAGGATCTTCCAGTCTTGGGAATACTTCTTTATTACTAAAGTCCACATTCCAGAGATAGAACTAGAGTTTAAAACCATCTCCTAAAGGGCAGTGACTAAAGGAGAATCAATTTGGAGAAGAAATCATCTGTGTTTATAAAGACACGCTCTTACCATTCAAAAAGTTCTAGACCACCTCTTGAAGTCCAGACTATTTAATTAGAACAGACATTTTTAAAGGGAAAAAAAAAAGTACCTGTATGTGTTATATGTAACTTGTAGCAAATTTTCTCAAAATTAGCCCCTAAGAATAGAACTTTCTACATAATACTAGTATTTATTTATTAACACTTACTAGGTATTTACAATGTACCAAACACTTTACATCCTCTTATTTAATCTCCAAACCACTTTATGAGATAAATACTATTATAACCATTTTACAGAGTAACAAACTTAAGCACAGAGTGATTAACTAATGTGCCCAAAGTCACACAGCTAAATTGAAGATCCAGAATATAGATATCCAAGCTATAAGGCTTAAAATGAGATCTTTAACCTTTGGCCGGTCATGGTTTTGCTATATTTGAATTACAAATTTTTCCCATTACGGAAATCAGACCTAAATTTTCTTGCCACTAATATTTATATCAATGAAATGAAAAGTGGTGAAATAATTCAGGCACTTTTACAAATCTTTACACCTGTAAAATCACACAAAATTTTCAATAAGTTATATTGTACAGAGAACCTAACAACTTTTCTACCAGCAAGACCACTTTTGGGATACAGCTGTGTTAAAGTTATCTGTGGAAATCCAGTATTAAAATCGCACAGAGATTTTATTAAGGGTGGGTAAGGAAGGTTTATATCTGGTTTTGTGTGTTTCGGGTGCGGGGGGGCTTGTTTTTATTCTTTGCAACTAGAGAGCTAGAAGGAAAACGAGTAAATTGGAAACTGAAAGTCTAATCCTTCCTGTTCCTTCTGCTTACAAAAAGAAGGTTTGGGTGTCAAGGCTGGTGGGGTTACCATAAGTTAAGTGACCCAGATTTGGGCTTTGCTTGTGGTGGGTGGGAGCGGACCAAGTGCCACCGCTTTCTGGCCCGGCGAATACCTCCGAGACCATGCCCAGGGCACCGGGCGGCGGCGACCCCCGCGCTAGGCAGGAGACTGGGGGCTGGAAGCGGACGGTTGGGCGGGAGGCGAGGAGAGGGGAACGGACGACTCGCAGGGCCCTTACCGAGCTCTGTGCCCGGGTTCTGGGCCGCCATCGCGAGAGCTGCTGCAGCAGTTGCCTGCTCCTCGGCGGTCGGATCACCTCGGTCCTACCCTTTTTCCTTCCTGGTTGACCCGTGGGAAGGAGGCGATCGCTCCGCCCCTGTTCCCTATTGGGGCGGAGCCTCGGACTTCAGCCGCTGGATCAGGACCCCAGGCCCAGTGCTCTACAAGGAAATCCTGCGTCTCCCCTCCCCAGGTCCTCTCCATGAGGTGCAGAATTCTAGGACTGGCTCCAGAAAATAATGTTATCAAAACCCGTTTTAAAATACTTAAATAGCTGACTGCACGAAATAACAACGTTTAGAAACTTTTAACTGTAAAATTGCACACCAAAAGGGGAGGCACCTTTGTGGTCTGAAAAACAAAGGGGCCTAAGAATGAGAAGATCTGGTTTCTCAGCCTCACTCCTGACACTGACACTGGGCACATAAACTGACTATCTAATCTTCGTTTCTTCATCTATAAGAAATGACCTTAACGATTTCTTGGAGCTCTAAACTCTGAATCTGTGATACTAAGATTTTTTCCAGCCTGACTTTTCTGTGACTAGAGGTTTAAAATCCTCTGCAGTCACTCAACACAGGCTATTTGTCAGTTCATCAGTTTCCACAGAGGTCCCTCCTCTCTGCTGAAAGAAAACGTAGTTATGGCTTTGTCTACTATGAGCCGGTTGCTGTGTTAGGTGCTTTCAGATATATGCTAGCATTTGAGTCCCAGAACAGCCCTGCCACATATGTATGATATCTCCATTGCTATACCTACATACACTAAAGCTCTGTATGTAGAGCTTTATGAGAGGCATCTTGGTATAGTGACAATGGAGTAGGCTCAGAATGCATAGAAACCCTTAATATACCAGCAATTCCACTTAATAACTATCTAGTTCTAGGAATGTGATTGCTACTTATCTGTAAAAAGGGGTGATCAAAAAATATTTGCCTGGAACATTGCATGTATGTAAAGCTCCTAGGACACATCAAGGCTTATAGTAGGTGCTCAACAAATAGAAGCTGTTAATGTTATTGTCAGGTTCACAGGGCAATTATGGGGCTAAATAGGAAAAGTAATCCCAGTCTTATACCCCTCCACTGAGCTGCCTCTCAGCCATGTCAACACATAACTATTGCTAAATATTTTAGATATATCTAGATTCTATTCATACATGTAATAGCATGTTTTCCTTTATTTTTATTTTAACCTGGAGAAAGAGAAAAGCAGGCCCTGAAAGCTTGGAACTGGCCTGACACTCATAGCTGGACCATTGTGCTCTCCAGTTAAACATGTCACAGAATGCCGACATCAGCCAAGGCCATTGCAACCATGATGAATCAACAGAAACGAAGCCACTCATTATCATGTCTACACACGGAAAAAACGTGAACATTGAACAAATCACAAAAATGGCCTAAGAGCCCCCTATCCTGGCTAATATACAAAGGTCAGACAACTCAGTTCGTGAACTTGTTGCAATGATATCGCTAACCTTTTTGGATATCAGAGGGATTATTCATTATTAATTTGTGCCAATAGTAACCAAGTTTATTATTTGGAAGTGCTGAAAAGGCTGCGTGAAAAAGTTAGACGACCTGAACTTTTTGCCTACAATTCATGGCCCTTGCATCACAACAACGCACCGGTTCACACGACACGGTATGTGAGAGAGTTTTTAGCCAGTAAACAAATAACTGTATTGGAACACCCTCCCTACTCACCTGATCTGGCTCCCAGTGACTTCTTTTTTTAACCGAAGATAAAGGAAATATTGAAAGGAAGACACTTTGATGGCATTCAGGACATCAAGGGTAATACGACGACAGCTCTGATGGCCATTCAAGAGTTCCAAAATTGCTTGGAAGAGTGAACTAGGCACTGGCGTCGGTGCATAGCTTCCCAAGGGGAGCACTTCGAAGGTGACCATAGTGATATTCAGCAAAAAGGTATGTAGCACTTTCTCTAGGAGGAGTTCGCAAACTTAATTGTCAGACCTTATAAGTGACTGTCACTTCTTTAGCCATCAGTTTTGGCCTCACCCCACTCTTCTTGTGTGTTTAGATAAAAATTAAGATGGCCTGCCACAGCATTATCATCACTTCCTTCCAGCAATACAATTCAGAGCAATGGCCCACTTCCTTGAACCTTCCCCAAATCCCATGTCATTTGTAACATCCTCTTACTGAGAAACCTCACAGTTCCCCATGGTGAACATTCTCCCTTGTTGCACTAAGTCAATACACGCAAAATTTATTCAACTACAGGTGTATTCCTGGTGGTCCACGGCTGGAGAGCACTGCCATCCCTAAAAGATAAAGACAACAAATAGAATTCTATTTTTGGTGGCAGAAACAACTGTAAGCCAGATTCCAAGCCATTCATTATACATTGAATGTATACTGTACAATGTAAATTTATTAAAACAAAACAAAAAAACCTGTGAGCCTAACGTAGGTGAAAAACCAGAATCAGGACAGCCTCCTACAGCAAACATTTCAGCAATGCATCTGACAAGAATTTCTCAAGGACGTTTTCTAAAACTGACCTGTTGCACAGTGCCAATCTGGAATTAATCTCTACAGTTTCAAAGTCTGTTAAATTGGCAGCATTCGGAGATCATGGGGATAGCATGCAAAAAAATGAGTTTCTTTATTGGAGGAATGTTCCCAAAGTTCACTGAGTTTCTCTTTTATATTTATTGCCTTCTGAAACTTCTAAGAACCCCTAAGGCAAGGTCTCTCAAAAAAAGATCTATAGACCACCACTAGTATATTGGAATCTCCCAAGAGTTTTTTTTTCAAAGTCTATTCTAGGCTTCATCATAGACAGCCCTACTGAATCAGAATCTCTAGGACTCTGGAATCTGTATTTTTAACAAGTTCCCGCAAATGATGTTTATGCAAGCTAAATGTAAAGACTCAACCTAGAGGCAGAGAGCAAACTATGCATGCCAATAACTATAGCCCCAACTGGCTCTTACAAGAGTAAAACTTAAAACTGTCTTCATTATATTCTTTTAATCCATGCAAATTTTGCATGCCATTCCTTTTTGTGGAGGTTAATATAAAATTTAAACTGCCATATAAATTATTTGTCTCCCCCCAACTCCTTCTTCAATTAAAATTAAAGCTCTAGGAATATGTCATAATTATCTTGAAGCCTCAAGAGTCTACCTGTCCTGGGAGACAGGTGTAATCTATGTTAAATTCCAAAGGGCATTGACCATTTGTTTGGTGTGTCATATGCCTAGTGGTCTAGTACAGTACTTGGCACATAGTAGACTGTGAATATTGGTTAGATGAATGACTGTATATTACTGTCTGTGCTATTTTATTATAATGCCCATGCTTTCATTCAGTCCAATTTCATTTGAATTTAGTCCTTAACTCGATGATTTCTAAGAGCAGTCATTCCTTAGGTAAATATAGACGATGGATTGTCAACCAGTATTTCTAAGTTAGAGGGGGGATGTATAGAAGAAGGGAGGACTAGGGAAGAGAACTGAATTATTTCAGAACTGGAGGGAGACTTATAGACCACCTAATTTGCACTTCACTATGAAGAAAAATAAGAATTATACTGAGTCTTTCATGAAGCTAAATTTATTCAGTTTAAAGAACAGTCCTTCATTTTGAAATTATGGCCTTCAGTACAACTTGGATTTTAAAATGTTCTTTTATGAAGATGGTGGTGGTAATTATTTTTTCTTTTTTAATAGTCTTGCTTGGCAATATTAGCAGACCATTCCATTTTGCCCACCTCCCCAATTTTTTTAATCTATTGGTTCACCATATCTCAAAATTACGGAATCACTGGTAGCATGTTTAATACTAGCTAATATAAAGTGCTTCCTATGATGTAAGCCTTTTACATCAATTATTTGATATCTCCCCCCAAAATATCTGAGAACTATCATCTCCCTTTACAGATAAACAA
This sequence comes from Rhinolophus ferrumequinum, assembly GCF_004115265.2. Classification (NCBI taxonomy): domain Eukaryota; kingdom Metazoa; phylum Chordata; class Mammalia; order Chiroptera; family Rhinolophidae; genus Rhinolophus; species Rhinolophus ferrumequinum. The sequence goes on along the minus strand of NC_046293.1, from coordinate 29,933,879 downwards.
AAAAAAATTAAGTTTCAGAGAGATGGGTCTGTAAATGCTAGAGGATGGTTCAAAACCAGGCAATGTAACCCTACAGACCACACACTTACTATTCCCACTCTCTGAAGCAAAACTCATTAGACAAGCCACTTAATCTTTCTGAAATTAGGTTTCCCACATACAGTCATGTGCCGCTTAACAACGGGATCTGTTCTGGGAAATGCATCGTTAGGCAATTTCATCGTTGTGCAAACATCGTAGAGTGAATGCACTGACACAACCCTAGCTGGTACAGCCTGTTACACACCCAGGCTGTATGGTGTAGCCTATTGCTCTGAGGCTACAAGTTTGTACTGCCTGTTACTGTTCTGAACATGGTAGGCAATTGTAGCACAGTGGTAGGTGTGTGTGTAAACATATCTAAACATAGAAAAGTTACAGTATAAATAAAGTATAAAAGATAAAAAATGGTATAGGGCAGTTCCCATGAATGGAGCTTGCAGGACGGCAGTTGCTCTGCATGAGTCAGTGAGTGAGTGGGGAGTGAATGCGAATGCCGGGAACATTGCTGTACACTGCTGTAGAATTTATAAACCTGTGCATCTAAATTTATAAAACACAAGATTAAATCAACCAGAAGAGAAAATGATGCATTCAAGAGACGTAAGACATAAACATGAGATGTATGAGGCTGCTGCCAGGGTAACATGGCATACTGCTTTACAGCAAACTTTTTTTAAAAACCAGAAAGAGTACACTACAAAATAATGATATAAAGCATAGTAAACACATAAACCAGTAACAGTCGTTTATTATCAAGCATAATGTATTGTACATACGAGCTAATTATACAACTGGCAGTACAGGTTTTTTTATACCAGCATCACTAAAAACATGTAATGTGTGTGCTACGGCAGCTAAGATGGCTATGACGTCAATAGGCGATAAGAATTTTTCAGTTCCATTATAATCTTATGGGATCACCATTGTATACGTGGTTCATAAACTAAAAATCAGTTATTTTCCACTTGACCAAGTATCATTCTCTCATTAATTATATGAAGTGATTCAACCTATAAAATATTATTACTGTTCATTAGCTATCAGTTAGCTGCATGCTTTGGCCTTGTTTCCATGGTAAATTTTTTAGATGTCTCATTTGTTTCTTCCAGAACAATACTGATCTTACAGTCACACTGAAAATTGTGCATTCCTATAGATAAGCTACGAAAAGCTAAGCCTCCTGAGAATATTCTTGTTCCATTAATTCTTCCTCAGAAATACCCGTAGAGTAAGAGATCAACATGTCCAGTGATGTATATACCCCATTAGGAATTACTACCTTTTGTTTTAAAACATCCAGGTGTAAAACTTAAGTACCTACTAAAATATTTTCCCTTGGGCCACATGTTCAATTCCCCATTTTGTGGTTGCTGTTTTCTGAAAAATTACACCCATTTCCCCCCTACCTTGGCCTCAAAGGAAGCTAAATTAATAATTTCACTGAATTGGAACTATTAAAAAATGTAACCTGTACGTTATTATAAATTATGGTACATCTTTACTACTTTGTAGCCATTAACAAGAATGTGCTGAACTTTATTTCCTGACATGAAAAATTCTCGAGAACTGATGGCCCATAGTCAATCCTGGTTTCTTGGAAGAAATACCTGGATGGCACTAAAACTGAGAAGTAATGATTCATAAATTACGAAAACTTAGGCAGGAATTCGGGTGACCATGACCTACTGGACATCAGAAAATAGAAAGGAATGGAATGGGAGGGACAGTGGGTGGAGTCGAGGGGACTGTATCATACAAGCTGGACGCCTCCTAGGTAACTGGGAGGCTGTACAAGTGTTCCCAGGAGGGGCAAGGACTCTGAGTAAGTTCCTACCACATCTGACTCTTCAGAGAGGATGGTCTGTTCTATGGCGGATAATTAGGAAATAATCTTCCTGGTCTGTTAAGATTTGGTACTCATTTTAGGGACTTGTTTCAATAACTATTGAGTACTTTTGACATACCAGCCAGCTGTCTAGGCAAAGGTAATGTTGGTGAAGACAAAAAAATATACAAGTAACTTCAGACAGTGAACTATAGATAAAATAGAACAAAACAGCAAGTGACAAAAGAAGGGATGCAGGACTTGGGACCTGAAGCACAAAGTGTTGGCCATGCAAATATTTAGATAAAAGTGGACCAAGTAGCAGAAACAGCAAGCCAAGTGAAAAGGCCTTAAGACACAAATAAAGCAACTTTGGCTAGAGCCGTGCAAGCAAGGGAAAAACAGAAAGGTCACAAAAGGCTAGTGTAGGATGATAGTAAAAATATGGTATAATGGGAAGCCACTACGGATTTAAACAAGGCAGTCGACTGGCCTCTTCAAAGCCTAAAGCAATTACCTTTCTTACTGTGTAGATGAATGGGATACAGGGAGGGTAAGGGGTAGGGGCAAGAGAGAATAGTTAGGAAGGCATCGCAATAGTCTGAGAAATAAAGACAGCCTGGCCTAGGGAGCAACAATGGAGGTTAGGCAAGGTACAGATGCAGAAGAGCTCAGGGGACTTGCATATAGACTAGATATGGGGATTACAAAGGAGTCAGGGAGTTGTCTTTTATTATAGTTTGAACAAATGAGTATTAGGCAGTGCCACTTACTGGTAACAAGTTGAGAAGGAAACAGTTTTGGATGAAAAATTAAAATTTGTTTTATATAGGTCTAGAAGCTTATTAAAGGTTCAGGTGGAACACTCAACTATGCCTTAAACTCTAGTATTCAGGGAGGCAGGCTGGATATATAAACTTCGAGATATAAGATACTGAATGCCATAATGGATGATTTTTTTTTTTCTTTGGAGGGTGGAGCTAGAAGATATAGCCCAGACCTGAGATAAAGTAGGAAAGGAATTGGCAAATAGAGCAGTCAGAAAGGTATAAGGAAGACCAGGAGTATGGTTTCATAGAAGTAAAGGAAATAAAATATTTCAAAAAAAAAAAAAGGAAGTAGACAACTATTGCATGCTGCAGAAGGTTTAGTAAAATGAGGACAGAAAAGTAATCACTGAGTTAGAAACACAGGACATTGGAGACTTTCACAAGAGCGATTTTAGTAGATACATGAGGTGTGATAAAAAAATATAGTGAATGTTTAAATCAAAAAAGTTATTTTAGTAAAAGACACATTGCCATTATCCCCCCTCAAAACACTCCCCCTCACTTTGAACGTATTTACCCATTGTTCTTGCCACTTTCTGAAGCAGTTCCGGAAGTCCTCTTTTGTGTCTTTAGTTGCGCTGTCGTGCCTGTCTTGATGTCTTGAATGGATTCGAAACTTTTTCCTTTCAGTCATTGACTTTAGGAAAGAGCCAGAAGTTGCACAGTACCAGATCCAGTAAGATGGATGAGGACACATCGTAATGTTATTTGACAGAAATTGCCGTACCAGAAGCAACATGTGACAGGGAGCATTGACATGATGGAGGATGAGGTAAAGACACTCACAAAAGAGGACTTCCAGAACTGCTTCAGAAAGTGGCAAGAAAGATGGTGTGTGTTCGAAGTGAGAACGAGTATTTTGAGGGGGGTTAATGGCAATGTGTCTTTTACTGTCTAATAAATTTTTTAAACATTCACCGCGTTTTTCGATCACACCTTTTATATGAACTGTTTGCTAAATTCTACTGTAGGATTCGACCATTACAAAGTATGATACGCAGAATAATGGCCCCCGAGAGAGTCATGGCCTAATCTCTGGAACCTGCGAATGTCACCTTATATGGCAAAAAAGGACTTTGCAGATTAAATTAAGGATCTTGAACTGGGCAATTAGTGGGTGTGTGGGGTCCAATGTAATCACAAATATCTTTTTAAGGGAAAGAGGGTGGCATAGATTTGAAGATGCTACACTGCCAGCTTTGAAGACGCAGGAAGACCACGAGCCAAGGAATGCTGCTGTCCTCTAAAGGAAATATATTCTCTCCCAGTGTCTCCAGAGGGAATGCAACCCTACCAAGCACCTTAATTTTAGCCCAATGAGACTCATTTTGGACTTCCAACCTCATTAACTCTAAGATAAATTTGCGCTGTTTTAAGCCACAAATCAGTGGTAATTTGTTACAGCAGCAATAGAAAACCAATACACAAAGGATACCAGACACTGATTGTTTTCACACCCTGCCAGGTGGTCTGTATACTCAGTATATACAAGGCTACAAAGAAAAACAAGGTTACCTTTAAGAGTAAAACTAGCAAAATTCTTAAAAACATGCCCTCTGTTGTTAAAACAAAAGTAGCTAACAATCTTAAGCAACTCTATTATCCTGGCAAAGATGAAGCATACACTGACTTAACTAAGTAACCAGTACCTAAAAACGTGCTAAAAGCACGAGAACTTAGCTTATATATCAACCAGAGACCAACATGAACATCCTAGTCACACAAGTATAAGGCATATTATGACAGTTCTTCATGCCTGAAATTCTTCAACTTACAAACTCAAAACAAACTTACACATTCCAAGCCATATTCTACCCAGTGATGGTGTACGCACAGATAGGGTCTTTATGACACCCAAGTAGAAGAAAGTCCCTTGGATCATAAATTTCATAAATAACAATTTCATGATTCTAATCTAGTGCATATAAATCTCAACTTTATTTACGGTAAGACTCTGATTAGAGTCTGAGCAACCTGTGCACGTGGGTAATGCTGTTTCTACAAAGCAGAGGACCAGGCATGCAGCAAACTGCTATCATCAGCCACTGAGTCTGCGTGGATTATCCGCTGGCTCCTCCTCATGACACACCTCTCTTGGCCCTCTCAGGTGGTCAGCCAACAGTGCTTTCTTCTGGTTACCGCAAATCTTCAAACACGTATATTCTTTGGATGGTTATTTCTTTTCAAATTATCAAGGCTCATTCACAAGATGAATAAAGAGAGAAAAAGGAACTTGGCAGAGATGTTATTCCAAATTATATCCCCTCTGTATTTTAATAAATAAATACAAGTCTAAACTCAGCTGAACAATTTCACTGGAAGGTTGGTAAAAAGACTTTTTGAATGCCACCTGAACTTAAAGGATAAAGTAAAATAAACATTGCAGGTCTACAAATATCCCATTTTTGTGAAATCTATCTATCTGTAAATACACAGAGAGATGCATTTGTATGCACTGATATGCACTCAATTTTAATAGATTTTAGGGTGGTGAGATTTTGACTGATTTTTCTATCATCTTTCTGCTAATTCTGAATTGCTTTTCTTATAGCTAGCATGTATTATTTAAACAAGTCATTATTTTGAAAGTTTTTTTTAAAGGCAGGTGAAATCATTTATATCCAGTCTAAGAGGGAGGTAAATGCAACCCCAGTTAATTTCAAAAAAAATTCAGTGCAAGTGAATTTCAAAACTAGGAAACAATATGTTCATACAGATTGTTTAATCAGATTGTGTTTTGATATAGTCATTATACAGAAAAACTTACTGGTGATTTCCATTCACAAAACTCCAATCTATCAGTTTTTCCCAAGAAGCAAACATTGTTTTGTTTTAGAGGCATTTTATTTGACAACTAAAAACAATTAGATGTTCAGAAGCAGCATACAATGAAACAGAAATCAAACCAGTTCCTTTATCATGTATTCCCTCTTCTTTACAACCAAAGCAAAAACAGGCTTTCTGCTTTAAGGGAAAAGTCAGAAAAATATGTCAATATATTTTTGTTCTCCATAATAACATGAACAGCTACAAGAAATCTAATTGTAATAAGAGAAATTGGATGTTGGCTGGCACATATTCATTAAAAAGACAACACGCCATTGTACTACATGAGCATACCTCCTCTTGCCTTCATCTGATACTCCTGCATTTTCACTTACAGGTAACACCAAGTTAGTTCCCAAACTGGAGCTAATTAATATCCCTCATTATGTACTGCTCATGTTTGTCTTAAACAGAGAGTAACTCTGGAAAGCTGATGCTATTCTCTGCTTGCTTGTTTCAGTCCGCAGGTTGTATACTATCTGTGGCATATGCCTGATACTCAGGCCTTCACTTCAGGAGTCGAACTATAGATGGAATCTGAATTCTCTGAAGCAATTTCTTCTACAATTACAAACAAAAAAAAAAAAATCACATTAGTTAACTTTATAAAGAAGCAAATCTACATTTCTGTATAATGAAGAAATAAAAGTTTTTTTTAAGTGTCTGGTAAGGGGAAGCAAAAGAGAACAAGTGCACATGCCATTAATGACTAGACTCACGCCACTGAAAAAACAATGCAGAAAGAATTCATGTGTTTTACCCATTAATTCTTTTACACCAGAACTTAACCCCTAAGGGGCCCCTCTCCTTGGCTAAATTTTCAATGACTGACTAATAAACACTGAATTAAAAGTCATATTTTTGAAAGATCTGGCTTTATTTGACTTCAAACAATATATGATCAGGGCGTTACAATTTATAATTCTAGATTTGGGAATGAGCCCTTGGTATATAGTAAGTGCTCAACCAATGTTAAGTAACAATTACAATTGCAATAATTTATTTATTTATTTTAGCATCTGCCTCCTAAATAAGTTCATTAAGAGTAACTACATCAGTCATGTTCATAATACATCTCTGTGCCTACTACTATGCTATAGGTATTTAAATATTTGTTTTATAAATCTGTACATATATATTTAAACTTTACATTATTTAAGTATGTTCATACTTAATAAATGTCCTTTGTCAATGAGTAAAATCACATTACACTTCAATTTTAAATCCCCCAGGACTCTACAAAAGTTAATTCATTAGCATTTACCTAGCTCCTCTTCCGCTGTCTCTGGAAAACTGATCTTTGGCTTTGCCAACTCACCACTATCTTCTTCTATAAAAAGAAAAGCAATGATGATGACATGACTACAATATTACCAGTAACAGAAAGTATTTAATAAGCAAGAAGAGCACGTCAGGACTATTTCAATCAATGAGATACAAAACATAATAGGAACAATTTTTTTAGTAATTATAATAGGTCTTTCCTCAAAAATTACTTTTAGGCCAATACTTTGGGGCCAATATGAAGTATTTTTATTAAAAACCTGTCTTCCTTTTTAATAAGGACCAGTGAGTAATGTAACTCAGAGATTAAATATAGTATTTACTTATAAATTCTTTATTTTGTCCTCTAACAAATTTTGAATTAGGTCCATTCCGTTCACCAAATGATCTAGTGTAAAAATTTAGTAATAGAGGCACCGGACTTATCAGGGAGACCACTTCATGGACTGTGTAGATGCCTGACCACTGCGCTATACTTGTACACCCTGAAGCTGAAGTTGAATAGTACTGAATGTAAACTATAATTACATATACATAAATATATATATCTATACACACACACACACACACACACACACACACACACGTATACAGACAGACACACACACACAGTCACGGGATGTGGAGTACAGCCTGGGGAATATAGTCAATGGAATTGTAACAGCTATATATGATGTCAAAGGGTTACTGGATGGAGCGGGGGTGTACACCTGAAACTAATAAAAAAATTTTTTTAATTATTGCTTTTTATATTTAATAAAAATATTGGTTACTTAGAAAAAAATGTAGTAACAGAATAGATTACACAACAAAAAAATTTAAATAAGAACACAGCAGCTAATTTATGATAATGGGCTTCTCTTTGAATAAACCATATTATATAATTTAAAATCTATAGGAAACAGAAACACTGAAATAGAATTAATGATGAAAAATGACACAAAATCATAAAGTTTAAGTCGATAACTTTGACTAAAAATTCTTACCAGGAAGCACACATTTCCAAAGGCCGTATGTTTTTCCTACCACAGTTTGCCATAGTCTCAATGTTCCATCTTCAGAACCACTGGCATATAGTTCTCCATCAGGACTAAATCTCACACAGTGAATAGGACCAAAGTGTCCTTTGTAGGATTCTGAAAGAGGAGAAGAGCTATTAGGTAATTTAATAAATATTGGTTAGGTATTGATACACTAAAGAAAATACTGTCTACAATACTGGGAAGATGTAAAATAAGGGCAAATACAAAGACCTATGCCTAATCAAAAATAAAAGGATTCCCATTAAATGGCATCTTAATGTCTACCATTTCTCCGTAAGATTATCCCTTCCCAATTCTACCACACATTATGGTTTCAGATTGGCTCTATAAAAATAAATAAATTCATAAATAAATAAGGTTTCATGTCCCACTAGAGATGAAGGAAGGGAGTAAATGAAACCCTCAGTCTAAATTCTACAAAAAGTAGATCTAAAGTCTCTTAGTTCAATCCTAATTTCCACATCCTAAACTCTCTGCCTATTTACCAGGGAACCAATTCTTAATTACGACTATAGAGAACCACCAGATGGAGCTCTTTTTACACACATCTCTTAATTTCCTACCAGACTATCTAGAGTCCACTACATAGTCATTCTGTCATGAAAACATTAAGACATACAATCAATACTTAGCCTTACATATTTTAATCTATGGAATTTAATGAGAAAACGTACAGATTAGTAGTGGTGGCATTCTGTTTAAGTCATATCCTTATTTATGAACTTTTCTCATTTACTTTCTAATGCCTCATGACCTTATTAGTTTTCAAAGCTATTTACTGGACCAATGTTCCTTCCGTCTCCATGTCAATTCAAGTCAATGACCCTAAGCTCAAGGACCCTCATATATCATCTATCCCATCTCTGTCCTACCAGAGAATATAATGAGAGTAGAAAGAATACGAGGTTTTGGAATGAGAATGGCTATGTCCAAGGTTTGGTATTCACTAACTGTGACCTCAGATATCAGGCAAATAATTCACTTGTCTTTTTCTAAGAAAATAAAACACGTGGCCAAAACATTCTAAAGCTTTGAAAACTGACATTAAATAAAAACAATGAAAATGAAAATTATTTAAAAGTCATATTCAAGCAATAAAAGGTGAACTATAAGCAATTAGATTCTATATGGTCCATTCACCAAGGTTCCACTTATCCAACCCAAATCCATCAACTTTTCCACAGAAGCAAAATATAAAATTTTCATTTGTTCTTTGTGTATCATTCTAACAAGCTTAGTTCACAGCATATGGTAAAGCAGGATACCTAGAAACAAAGTGGCAACTTATAGACAAAAATAAAGTATAAAAACTAAATATATTAGTTCAAAAAGCGAAAACTATTTGGGAAGGCTAAAAGTAGATTATAAGAATCATACTATGAAATACCTAGCCCATCAGATAAATGTAAAGTTAGGGTGAGTATTAACTTCAAATTAATCCTACATGCGTTTCCCTTTCCTTTATTAAGGACTATTATGAAAATAAAAGCAAAAGTCAAGATTCCAAAAAAAAAAAAAAAATAATACCAAAAAAAAACCCCTTCAATTGATTTATTTATAAATCAATTATAAATAAATTGATACCTCAGATCCCTAAGGTATCCCTATCATAAGCTATAGCTGTTCCCCCCCGACACACACACACATTTGCTATATACAGCCTCAGGGATTCCTACGTTGGCAAAATGAGGGGGAGCCAGGCAGACAGGGCTACATACTTGCACTATACTTCAGAAAGGATAAATCTTCATCTGTTTAATACCACTTTGACATAAGATTACCCCTCCCCCCACTAAATATATTGTTCTATTGTATACAATGTCAGAATACCATGAACTTAAGCTAAAAGGAAAAGGTAAATTGAGTTCATCATACTGTGCTTATAGTTCTGAGAACATTTCTACCCAAAGTGGATAAAAATCCTTTACTTTTTCACTTGGAAGCTGTAAGCTTTGGTTAGCTAAAAAATTTGCTGAGATGTTAATTACTGAAACCTAACATTTGATAAAGGTAACTACATCATTTTAAGGGAAGAAAAAGAGGACAACTCACCTAATTCTTCTCCACTATTATAATCATACTTATAAAGTTTAAAATCTTCACCACCTGCAACAAGAAATTCTTTCTCACGATGAAGAGATGCAGAATTGATGGTTGCAGGAGCTTCAAAGGATTTAATTGGGTCCAAACTGGAAAAAAATTTGAATAATATTGATAACTTTTGAAGATTACATAATACAAGGAAATAGTTAAACTGTTCCTAAATTCTGAAAGCCAAGGAACAATTAAATATTCATTCAGTCAAACATAGTGATGTTAAAAAAAAAACTACCTCTAAATAATATTAGCAAAAGAAGTTCAGAAGTATACTATGCCCAGGTGAAGTTCACCCCAGAATACAAAGACATTTCTACAGAGGGATATCCACATTCTGTGCAGTGGATGCCTTCCTGGGAATGAGTATGCCGGCTAAGTAAAACAGTATGGCTAATATATTGAGATTTTTTGCTTTGAAAAAAATTTAATTCTGTATTGATTTTTCCATGACAAATATGCATTATCTTTGTAAACAGAAAAAGGTTTTACAATAGGTAATTAATATCTTGTTTCCCTGAAAATAAGACCTAGCCAGACAATCAGCTCTAATGCGTCTTTTGGAGCAAAAATTAATATAAGACCTGGTATTATATTATATCCAGTCTTATGTAATACTTTACTACATTATTTTACTATATTTTACTATATTTCACTATATTATTTTACTATAATATAAGACCTGGTCTTATATAAGTAAAATATAAGTATGTTATAGTAAAATAAGACCTGATCTCATATTAATTTTTGCTCCAAAAGATGCATTAGAGCTGATTGTCCGGCTAGGTCTTATTTTCGAGAAAACATGGCATAAAGTATTTTACATTACTCTCAATTGCTTAGAATTTATAAGTTTCTGCAATAGGATAAACCTTTAATCCCATAAAATATAAAACTGCTAAAATTGGCTCCATTCTTATTATCAATCAGTAAAAACATAAATTTGAGAATACAGCTATATAATAAAAATCAATGCATAACAGCTTCACTTGACTATCAATGAGTATGGATGGATATTGCCTCTTTTCTGGCCCAACTCTAAAAATCCTGAAAGGCCTCATGTACAAAACATTAGAGCATTCTAGTTCCTAAATGCCACCATCCTATTCCCATCATCACACACTACAAAGCATGAAAAGTTAGCCAGGACTTTTACAGATCACTGAATAGAACTTTCTGGCCAAAGGTTAAAACATTCAATAGGCCAACAAACCTCTGCCATCAAAATGGGACTTAAGACAATAGTCTATAGTAGGGCTGCATGCCCAGGAGTGACCAATTAACATAGTGGGGACAATGGAATGGTTCTGGGCAATAGTGTTCTATTTTTATCGACACACTGTGTGTGTATGAACCCCTTTACATTCTTAATTGTTCTTTTTCATTTTTACTGCCTTCTCTTTCCTTTTGCCATTCAGTGAAGCTTAATGGCCCTTTAGACAAAAGTTTAGGACTGCTGGTCATAGTATAAGCTTTACGGAAATCAATTAAATGCCATGTATACTAAGAGCTTTAAACATATTGCTACGCTTTGAATTGATTAATTCTACTTATAGGTTTCCATTCTAAGGAAACACTCAGAGATGGACCAGAATACTCATTGCAGTGTTAAAGTAGGGAAACTGACACATAATTTAGTGTAATCTATAATACAACACACCTAGTAAAAATGTTTTCCAAGAATTTTTAATGGCTAAGATCATATATTTTAAAATAAAAAATCAAAATTACACTCATTAGGGTCCTAGTAACCAAAGGGATTTAAACAAACAAACAAACACACAAAAAAATATACACACATATATGAGAAAAAAAGACTGGCAGAAAATAAAGTTACCATTAACATTCTGGCATCTATGGTTGTAAAATTATGGGTAATTTTTTTTTAAATTATATTTTCCAAATATTGAACAAGAGCATTTACTACATTTATAGCCATAAAAATTAAGTCCTTTTTTTTTTATATCATTAGGTCTTACACAACTTGGGAATAGAGAAAAAAAACACTATTTCTCCAAAATTTTAAGGGAAAATAATAGGAACATCACTATCACAGTTGTTGTATGTAGTAACGAACATTAATTACAGCACCAGTCCACTGATCCTTTAAAGAAAGATATAATTTAAAAGCTGTTAAATTTTACCAATAAATATCTGGAAGTTAATTTGATTAATTCCTCTGATTAAAGTACACTAAACTCTTTAAAAAGACATTATTAATGGGTATGAAAACATTCCCCTCCTTATTATATAGTATAGGCCAAGATTTGCCTTTACAAGAGTTAAATAGCTTTTCATATATGCCTTCTAATTTTTAAGTACCCTAGGTTGTCCTTTGTTGCCAAAAAAGGAAAATAAAGGTACTTCTTGGACATACCTTACTGCACTATGAAAAGCAATAGATCGGCCGTAAGTTATTACCAAGATCTCTCCCTCAGGAATATATTCCATACTGCTAACAGACATATTAAAATTTAGAGATTTCACTTCTGTCATAGTAGTGTGATCCCAAAGGCTGCAAAAAAAGAGGAAAATATGATGGTATTTACTCATTTAAGAAAAGAAGCTTAAATTCTAATTACATCTGCAGTTTAAGCAATAATCACAATTGTAAAACCACTTCCATTCCAATTCATAAATTACAGATACACAAAGGAGTCTTGGGTTTCTATAACAAGGTCAAGTTATTTGGTAGCTCGCTCGTGAAGTCAAACTTTAACACTTAAATACACTTCTCAAACAATTCAGCGAAACTGTTATTAAGACATTTAAGTACTAATCTGATTAATTTCAGTGCTGCTCCAAATAATGGTTCTTACACTCTATATTTGTGAATCTGATGATAGCTATGTCTTTCCACAAAAAAATACATGACATGTCAGCACACAGAATTATAGAGAATTTCATGTGTTTCACTGATCACCTATAGCCGGCCTGTCCCAGGTTAAGAGCACCTGCTTATAAAGGTGTCAAGTAGTTTTAATTAAGTGTCTTGTGAACTCGGCTCTGTTTATATTAGGTTGGTGCAAAAGTAATTGTGGTTTTTGCAATTATTTTTAACTTTTTAAACTGCAATTACTTTTGCACCAACCTAACAACAATAAATGGATAGCTCCAGAAGAACGTGACCTATGTATGGCTGAAGTCTTAATGTTCAGAGACTTCTTCCTACATAATAGCTTTGAAAAATATTTAAAACCTAAGCTGTAAGGTCAAAATTTTTTTCAAACTTTAAATTATTAAAGAAAGATTACTTACCGGACAGTTTTATCATCAGCTGAAAGAATCTGTTTATCCTCACTGCACCATAGAGCCTTTTTAATACCAGAGGTATGACCACTGATTTCCTTAGGTTCTTAAGGAAACAATTGAAAATACACTTATTAATATTTGATTTTAAAAAATGAGCGATATTGGAGCAATTAAATATGTAAAAAGAAAAAAACACATTTTAAATTGGAATGCGACTTTAGACAGCCCAGCATAATTCAAACTTGCTGTTTATATAGAATATTTAGTTTTTCTGTATTGAAACAAAAATTTATCTGCATGACAAGGAACCTAAGAACCATGATGCTTTATGTAGCCAGAGTGAATACATCACTCCCTCCAGGTTACTTTTCTTTCAAAATAATGCTTCCAAAAGCATACTGCGCGCGCGCATACACACACACAAAGATGAATGTGCCACAATTTAATAAGACTATGAACCGAGGAAAATGACAGCCTGAGCTAATCCTAGCACTTACTATCACTAACACTAGGACCCTCATCCAAGCCATTGTTGGTGGTACTAACAGAAAAAAAAGGGGGATAGTGCGGCTGGAAATAGAAACGGGAAATAAAAAGCAGTGAAGTATTCCCAAGAATAATTCTACACAGAGAACAAAGCATCAAAAAAATGGGTACCTGTCTTCTGTTGGAAACTTTTCCTTCAAAAGAGTTTTAAAAAAATAACACTCATTGTTATCTCTGGGCAAAACAGATGCTGGAGGCAATGCCATTCAACACCACTTTGACTTTAAGCAAGTTACTTAACCCTTTGAAGACTACATTTTTTCATCTGTAAAATGGAACAACAATAGTTACTATACTTCATAGCTTGAGTATAAGGATCAAATGAGAATATACCTCTAATGTTTCCAACCTGGTGTCTGGCATACAATAAAAGCTCAGTTAATTGATGTTATTTCTCTTTCCAGTACAGTGGAAGGACCACTTTCAAAAAGCAGCTTTGAGAAAGGCAGAAGATGAAAAATGTCCGCTTAAGCCCTGAAGTACCTTGTTGAGTCAGATAAGTACACTAATTTAGAGTACTTTGCTATGTTTTTTGCATAAAGTTATCAAAAAGAATAAAAAGAAAATGTCCCACGCGCCAATGGAGAATATTAATATAGTTTGTTTTCTCACCTTAGAAATGCTTTTAGAAAAAGTATTTTGAGAATAATTGCTTAATTTCCAACGTAGCTTTGACTTTCCTACAAACTTCTTGTTTACTGATTTATGAATAAACAATGCCCCGATACAAAACTTAAGATAGCAACTAATACATAACAAATACAACAAAATTCTGTTATCAAATTTTGGTAGCTTTAAAAACATAATGTAGCTACAAAAGCATCAATATTACTACAAAATAGAGGTGAATATTTGGACTTGGGAAGAAAGGTGTCTCTTACAAGTTCTGTGCAATGAGAAAATTCATAAAAGAAATAATAGATTTCACCACCAAAATTTTAAAAATGTGTATAGCATAAACCTTATTAACAAAATTTAAAAGCAAATGACAAATTAGAATACAATACAGAACCTTTAAAATCAGTAAGAAAAAGATAAATGTCACAACAGATAAATTGGCAAAGGGCATGAAGAGGCAATTAGTTCACACACAAAAAAGAAATACATTAAAATGTATTTTAATAGAACTCAACAGTATTTTAATCTCATGAATAATTTTTTAAAGTTCACATTAATACAACAAAATAATTTTCTTCTATTAAATTGGCAAAGATAAAATTATCAGTGTTTGATAGAAAAGGTAGGCTACAAATATATCTTTATACTTTGCTGGAGGGCACTTTCGTAATTTCACACGTACCCCCTTTTCTGTCCCAACGATTCTACTTCTACACAGCTATCCTACAGAAACAATGGTGGAAATATATGCAACTATCAGGATGTAGAGCATAACACTGCTTATAATATGTAAAACTTGTAAACAGCCCAAACAGGTCATAACAAGAGATTGGTTAATTCCCTCATTCAGAGGATGGAGGAACCACAGTCACTAAAAACAGTAGGAAGAATATTTAAAGACATGAACAAATTATTCATTGCAGATTCTAATTCTAATAGCTAATACATTCACATGGTTCAAAAATCTGAATTTATGTACACACTGAGAATTCTCACCCTTCTCACCTTCTACAGGTAACTGTTTTTTCTTACCAAAAAGGTAGTAACATTGTTATGCACCTTTTTCAACTTAGTATTATACCATGTACCTTGTAAGGCTATACAAGCATAATGTAGCAAATAAATCAATAGTAAAAAATATATGCATAGCAAAAAGGACTGGAAAAATCTGAACCAAAAACTAAAGATATTAACCATGATTAATACTGGATGATGGATTGTTTTAATTTTTTTCCAAATTTGAGTACTAAACGTGAACATGAATTAATCAGGAAAACTCACTTGATTTAAAAAAAAATAAAACCACAAACACGTACACATTATGCTTACCTGCTTCAGGTTTGTTCAAGTCATATATACGTAACAGTTTATCCTGTCCCGCAGTTAACAAGTAATTGCTG
Organism: Rhinolophus ferrumequinum; assembly: GCF_004115265.2. Lineage (NCBI taxonomy): Eukaryota > Metazoa > Chordata > Mammalia > Chiroptera > Rhinolophidae > Rhinolophus > Rhinolophus ferrumequinum. The sequence continues at coordinate 29,918,119 of NC_046293.1, read as the reverse complement.
TCCTGAAAACACACACAAGTAAAATGTTACTAACCATTTTAATGGTTATATCTCTTTGAAACTTCTTCAACAAATAAAATCCAAACAAAGCTCACAGATGTCACAAAGAGATGCAACATATGCTAATTACTTCTGAGAAAATACTATATAGAGCATTTATCCTTTTCATAATGCCAAAGCCCTTTAAACGTCTTAGCTCAGATGTATACCACCACCTACCAAATGAATTCTCTCAATCTGCCCTCATCTTGCTCTCCACCCTCCTGAGTAGCAATTCTCTGATGATCTCAAATTTATTCTCTCCCTCCTTAAAGTAGCCAGGAGACATTATTTGGGTGTTTTAGATATTTGTTGCTATTGATGGAGGATTGATGCAAGAGTTCCAGGGTATTATGAAAGCCTCATATTATTAACCAAGAAAAAATAAATCTGTATAGCTTAACCTACAATCAAATCAAAATAGAAGCCAATATACACCAAATATTCCCCGCCCCCAAGCCAAATATAAACCAATATACAAAACCGCATTTTAACTCCCTAAAATAAATTCCCTTTTCTGATACCTGCGTAAAATCCACACTCTTGACAATGTGTTTATGAGCCAGGGTCATCAATTCATCCCCTGAGACAGCATCCCACACTTTGCTAAAAGTGAAAAGTAAAATTGAAAGATAAATATAATGGTGAATTTTATGATTAATTACCAAATAAGTTACATATATGAAATGTTACAGTAAATGTATTATAAATCTCCATTATTTCCAATATCCCTCCACTGTTAAGAGTTCATTTGATAAAATATTTAAATGAGTCTAAAGGAAAAGAAATTTCTCTGTAAAAGCCATATAACCAATCTAATTTTGACAGTAGAAAAGATCTATGAATTTAAGTAAATGAACCAATGTACCCTTACTTTTATTTTAGCCTATAGCCATATCGTTTTAGCAAGACTGCAAAACATTTTAACCAATTTTTAGTTTCACCTTTCCAATTTTTTCTATTCTCTACTCTCGTGTACATGCAAAACAAAAAAAACCTTAAAAGAACTTACAGAATAAAAGGCTCCAATACAAGTTACATAAAATTTTAAATCAAGACAGTAGAAGAAAATATTCTTCCCACCTCTTCCTCAAAGTTGACTCTTAAATTCTCAAATCCTAGTCCAATTAACTTCCCCCCAAAGTATCAGCCTTTGATCATAAAATGCTAACACTAAGAATTTTTAATCTCTCAACTGTATGTTTCCCTGGTCTACCTCATCCCAAAATATATGTGTGGTTGTGTGCCTGTACACATGTCTGTATACATCACGGGATAATGGTCGAATAATACTTTACAAAAATACTGTAAGGGGTACCCGAATAAAAACGCTTAAAGAAGGAAAAAAACTCATTTTATATCAGAAGAGGTCATTAAAAAGTAAACAAGAAAACTTTGCATACAGGGAAAAGAACTGTTAAGAGTGAATAAGCCATTCTTCTTAACAATTTCCATTTCAAAGTAACTTATTTTTAAGAATAAAGTGAAAAAATAAACAGTAGAGGAAAAACAGCAAGAGATATCTTTTCTTCATTTATTCAATAAACACACAATAACTGTATCAAGTATTATGCCATTCTAGACTTAGTGCTAGGGCACAAAAGGGAGAGAAGAAATGATCTCAAAGAAAGTCTCTGCTTTTGTAGAGCTTTAGCTGAGGAGAAAAACATGCGTTAAATAACACATTTAATAAATATAATAAAAATACAAACATATGTGGCTATAAAAACAGAAAAAACATGCCACTAATCATGCCAGAAAGTCCTGAAAATCTAAGCAGTGGAATCAGTAGTCTTAAAGAGCAAGTAAAATACACCGGGGGGAAAAAAGAGAAAAGCTATTGCAGACAAGCATTAATAGCATGTACAACGGTAAAGAAATACGAATGACCATCTAACAGGAATAAATGCTGATGATACAATACAAACCTTGCGTATTACACACATGAATCATATGACCGGCTAAATAAATACATTCTGAGAGAAATAAAGTTAATTATGAGTAGTACTGCTACTGACCTCTCAAGTATTCACTTCTCCTTGCAAAGGAAACCTGCTTTAATCTCTCCCATTCCCAATTCAACTCTGACCCAAACTTCCTTTTCCAACCTCATTTCGTATTATTTTTCTGAATCTAGTCACACCTGATTAGAAACCATTGCTCAAATAAGCCATGCATTTTTCTTCCAGGCTCCTATATCTTTGTTGACATTGTTCTAAGTCAGTATTTTATATTTTCAACTATCCAAAGTTTTCCTCATCCTCAGGGCTCCTTTCAAATGCAATCTTTTCATGAAACCTTCTATGTACCTCACCTCCAGTAACCACTCCTTTCTGTTCTTCCACAGAATGTATACTGATTACTGTGCTTAATTTTGCTTTGCTTTTATTTTTAACGTGTTTACTCTTAATCACAGGGAAATCAGTGGTAAGAGTTTATAAATATTAGGATTCCATATTGCTGTGATGATAGGTGTCACAAGTTAAGAAAACATCAAATACAACTGAAATTTCTATCCTAGTTATTCACAAAGAAACTCTGGGCATTGTCCTTTTGAAATACTAATTTCAAGTATATTCAAAAATCTTCCAAAGACTTCTTAAAATCCTAAGATTCTCCTTAGACTATGTCTTCACTGGTGAGGAGGAAAGAACCGGTGTGAGCGAAGAACCATCCAACGGAGACTGTATCTATCTATAGTCTTGTTCCTCCTATTTAGAAACACTGCTAAAACTGAGAATAACACTCCGATAGAGCATATTCTACTCACTTGTACCAATTTGGGCATATTTCCATTACAATTAGTTACAATAAGAGTCCTAAAAAGAATCTGGAATAACCTAAATGTTTTCTAACATATTTTTCAATCTCCAGGCAAGAAACTGGTATTAACTAGCTGACTGCAGGACTCAAATCAAGTCAACTATAATTATACATATACATACACATACACACACACACACACACACACACACACACAAAGTGGAGTACAGCATTAGGAATAAAGACAGTGGAAATGTAATGGCTGTGTGCGATGTCAGAGAGGTAGTAGATGGAGGGAGGAGGGTTATCACTGTGTGAGGGATATAAATGATAAATGTCTAACTATTACAGTTTTGTACACCTGAAACTTAAAAAAAAAAAAAAAAGACAATGACGCATCATCACCAATATCCTTTCATCAGCTAATCCTGTAGCACTTATTTTTTGCACAATTCATGAAGTACTTGTCATCTCCCTAAACTACTGATACCTCTGTATGTCCAGTTTCTTGCATGCAATAATTAATACTATCTGTTCAATACTTTTACAGAGAAATAAAGTCTCAGTCTCTTTTACAGACTGAGAATGGACTTACCACAAGTTTCAAAAGAGGAGCTGCTTACCTTACTTCTTAAAGAACGAACAAACTAAACTATTTTAGGGGAAAAAATTGCCTATCTTAACATGTTGACCAAGTCATCAAAAAGGAGATAACAGCACCTTTGATTTACTGAGGACCTTATGCAGAGAAAACTTAGATCTTTTTATTGGCTTTTGTAAGAAAAAAATGGTGATCATACATGTTGGTTAGCTATAGATTCCTGGGCCCAACCCCAGATCTACTCAAGTACTCTCTGGACCTCTGCACAGGAACCTTCTCTACTTTTGGCACTCTCTCCAGATGACTTTGATGGGGGAAAGTGGAGGTGATGAGAAGAGAATCATGGGAAGTAATGCTAACATTAGCTTTATGAATTAAAAGATATAGAGAGTATGGCTTTTAAGGGATAGTGTACTCATTGCCTGCTTTGCCTAAATCACCTTGAGATAACATTCTAAACTGACCCACAGGGAGGCCCTGCTGAATATATCTTCTCCATAATTTCTTCACAAGAAACAAGAACAAAATTCCTCTCTGCATAAACATGACTATTAATGAATTTTCTGAGAAACATGAGAATGAAGGGTAAAAAAGAACTTGCTGGAAATGATTTATACCAACCATGATTATCAGGTAAGTTGAGGGACTACTCTTTAGCTGGATCAACTTCCATAATAGCAAGTCCCAAACAAGTCATTAAAAAAGGAGAATATACACAATAAATCCACACCTTTCCACACCTCACAGACAGACACAGAACAAATGAGGGGTAAGTCTCAGCTACCATTTACTGAGCACCTACTATCTAACAGACACTATGCTAGACTCCAGGAATGTGAGTGGAGAAAGAGCTCTGAGATTCTTCCCATAACCACACTGGTATTACACCTATTTTACAGATACAAAAAACAAAGTTTAAGATGCATCTCATGATCAAACTGGAAATACAAAGCGTGGCTAACACATGAATTAAAGTCTGCCTAATGCAAATGCTTCCATTTTCCCCACTGTATCATGGCACCTAACAGCCTTAATTGAAGGGGAAATAGTATTCCTTCTTAATATTTATATTCACTCAACCTTCCTTGCATGAAACCAAAAGGTTTCATGGCTTTAGCCATGTAAGTTCCAAAATAATATGTATGATTTTGGTCTAATGGGAGTGGTAGCCATTCATCACTGTTACCTTACACATGTAACACTTACATAGCTATTATATTTTAGGCATTTTTCTAACTATTACAAACATCAACTCACTTAATATTCACAATCAACATATGAGGCAAGCACTATTACTATTCTCATTCTTACAGATGAAACTGAGCGAGACGTTCAAGTTCCCAAGGTCAGAGACGTTAAATAGAGTCAGAATTCAACTCTAAACCAGCGTTCATGCTTTTAATACCTCTTGTAAACAGACACTGAAACTTGAAATCTTAAGAAAGCACAAAAACAACACTGAATAGCTATCCACACATATATCGTCAAATGTTTGATTTTGGTTATTAATGCTCTGAAAGAGATCTAAACAAAGTTAACTGTTCCCCTGGTGGCAAGATAAAATCCTGACCATTCTTTTCATGACTAGGTTAAGTATTTAAAGTGCCACTTTTTCACTCCTCTTTCTCTTCATTTCAGAGTAATTATCACATAAATAATTTCTGTCTAATGCTCTTTATTTCTTTTCCTGAGGACTGGCATTACAATTTGGTCAAATGTATAAACCTAGATAGAGTCTTCACAGATTTTATAGAGACGGGCATCTTTCCTAAAAAGCTTTTGCACAGGTCCCTTAAAGATCAGAGCAAAACCATCAAGTAGGAGGTGACAAAGCAGTTTGCTCACGTAATTGATGCTGTTAAGGCCACATAACAGAGAACTGAGGTTAACAAAAATGGATCTTTCCAGAGCTGCAATTCAAAAGCTTCTCTCTTTTAGTCTAATGTCCAAAGTGTCTAAAATCACATTACGTTTATAACTTAATTGTATTTCATTTAAAATACTTTACTAAATATTAGTTTACCACCACCAGACTGAGACCTAGTTTCAGTGATGACATTGTAAAAATCCACTTACCAAAGTGGAATTTGAAATCTAGATTTATTAATCCCAATTTTCTACCTGTTACAAAATCCATGACATTCATTCCCAACGATGAAGTTCTTACTGGACTGAGCAAAAAACAAACTCTGGAGGAGTTGAAGAAGAAAAAAAGCTAAACTCATGGTAACCAACCATAAGTGTTCCAGAAGCAAAACGAAGATATATAATTCATCCATCCTTTATCCTTCTACTTTAGAAAATTTCCTCGTTTTTTTATTCAACAAGCATAAGGTACTGAATAAACCAAGAATACGTAAAGTATAGAAATTATAAGATATGGCCCCAGACGTCAAGAAGCAACTTAGAAGTCAGCTAAGTTCTATAAAAGTGCCAGAAGTTCTAACACAGGGAATGGTGTGAGCACAAAAGAGGAAATAGACCTCAACCTTGTAGAACTCTGTAAGTAATCCTTGTCCAAGCGTCACTTTTATTTCCTATTTTCACCTCCCTTAATGAACAATCAAAGGAGTCTCTGTCACCTTATAGGCACGCTGACATCTAAAGCAACATATGACCTAAAGCTGTCTGTTGACATAAAATGAACTTATATAAAACCAAGCATTTCCCTATTTTATCAATATTACGTACAATCGCAACAGGGCTCAGCACAAGCCTCATAGTGGTGATGCCTAAAGACATAATAGCAATCTACTCATCGATGACACACAAAAAAGTTTAGACTAACACAACTTTTCTTACTGATCTCTTACCATGTCTAATTTAATCCCATGTAAGCACTACATCTCCCTCTCATTTTAAATTTTCATTTTTAAAATTTGCATACAGTAAAATTCACTGCAGTATAGAAGTCTTTGAGTTTCAACAAATGCAGTCATGTATCCACCACCATCACTCTGCCTTTGTTTTTCATAATAAACTTGGTACGTTAATTTGTTCAAAACAAAGGAGCAAAACATTTACAATTGCTCCTCAGTGTGAAATTCTGTCTTAAAGACAAAAAACCAACAAAACCACTTTTACTCTCCTGACTCTTAAGTCTTACAAAGTCTATTTTATACGAACGAGTACAATAGATCTTGATATTGCCTTCATTAGTTTAAACATTTAAGTATCTGCTAAGTCACAAATACACTTAGAAACTGGAAATGCAAAGATTATACAAAATGATACACGCCCAGAAGGGAAAAATGGGTCATTGCAAGTCACTGTAATAACATATATGCAAAAACCAAAAATCAAAATAGGTAATATAGCTAGGTTGTAGGGCATATAGTATGCAGTACCAGATGATGCTAATGAACTAGGATGCGGCCGAATCTTAAAGTGCCAACAACTGAAATTTAATCCTTAGGCCAGTGGTTCTAAAGCTGCACATCAAAATCACCTGTGACAACTTTACGGGGGAAGAAACCAAACTGATACTGGGCACTCCATCCCCAGACTAATTAAATAAAAAATTCTGAGACATATGCATCTGAGTATTTTAAAAGATCCCCAGGTTATTCTAATGTACACCCAAGGTCATGAACCATTGAAATAGCAGAGGGAAGACAGGAAGATCACTAGATAAAGAAGTGACATAATGAAATTTGTTTTTAGAAAGACAACTGGAAGCACTATGGAAAATGAATAGACCAGAGACTAGTGACAGGGACCTGAACTAAGGCAGTGGCAGAGGCGTAAGAAACATTGTAGTCAGGAGGCATTAAGATGGTATAATCAACAAATACGAAGATAATCTGGATATAAGGGAAATATCAAGAACTTAAACTTAGAAAATGAAGAGCAATTGATGGAAGTTTTAAATATGTCTAAAGCCAGTTAACAAAAACTGAGAGTGAGATCAGGCTAAAAAGTCTGGGGCCGTTAGCAAGAGAAAGTCATAGGAGTTTATAGGTATCACTCAGGAAGCACAGGTGGAGCAATATTTCTAAACATGACCCCCAACATTTACTATCTGCAGTGCTCGTTAATAATGCAGATTCCCAGGTCCAGACAAGCTAAATAAATCACTTAAGTCTCTGAAAATTGTTAAGAACCACTGAAGAGAAAGCAGCAGACAGGACCACGGTGCAATTTTGGTGAGAACAAACATTCATATGCATTGAATTAGAATTTTATAACAGGCTGAAGTTTGATTATTTCAGAACACAACCCACAGAGATCCCCAAAGCTGGCCATTTTGGCTATACTTACGCTGTGAAATCTGCAGCTGCTGTAGCTGCTTTGGTGGCATCCTTATTCAATGTTGCACCCCAAACAGCACCCTTATGACCCACAAATGTTCCAATCCAGTCTCCTGTATCTCCCTGGCGTAGCATAGGCTTACCGTCTAAAAAATATTTAAAAAGACTTGTGATTTATAAGTTCAAATTACTTAAAATCTATGATTCAAACATAAAATCATGATGAATAACCAAGTGGAAAAATTGCTTTTGTTGTCTAAACTATTTTCACTGGGGTCACTAAGGAATGTTCAGAAATAAATTACAGGTAACTACATACGCGTACAACTAAACTAACTTCATAAATTAACTGAAGAACTGAGCCAGAGATTCTCTCTGGGATGCATCTGTAATTTGGTTAGAATACTGAATTGCAACAGAACAATCTAGAATCGAGTCTTATTTTGGACAAACTTGTTAACTTAAATCTCAGTCTCCATTTGAAAAATGGGGCTAATACCACAACGGAATATCCAATGACATAATATGAGGGACAAGTCTTGGTAAAGTATTCCTTCATCTGGTCTCGTTTCCCCATTGCCGAAACCCTTGAAAGATATTTACAGTTTGGCGGCCAAGGTGTCTAGGCAAGTTTACAGTTCTGCTTCTCCAGAAATAGCAATAAAAGTAAAATGAGCAGCCTTAGTTGGAGGCAATACCTAGCCTTGTCGGAGGTGTCAGAAAAGCTTCCTCTGGCTGCCGCTACGGAACCCCTAACACTACTCTTTGACCGTCATCTCAAAGGTTGAGATGCCCACAACCCCTCCGGCACTGTGGAGTTCCGGCTCCATTCCGTTTCGGCCCAGTCCCAGACGTCTGGAAACCAGGATCAGCAGCCCTGCTCACCTTTACAAGCGCTGATTAAGAAGTAGCCATAAGGCGTGATACCACTGAAAGCCAAATCAACCACAGGCCGCGTGTGGCCGGAGCAGGTGAGCGGGGTCTGCCTCATTGCCATGGCGGCGGCGAACCAAGCTGGCGGGCTGGGGAGCCGGGGGTCTCGTCTCCTTCTTTTCTCTCCTCAGTTGCAGCGTCTCTGGCTCCTCAAGGCCCCCGCCCTGACACTGGGGCTGGACCGGAAAACAGAAAAAGGAGGCCAATCCAGTGACACCGAAATTAGGAAAAGGTTAGGGATGGGTCAGGGAGTCTGCGACGGGCCACCCACAGCCGCAGAAAGAGGGAGAGGGAGGGAGGAAGGAAAACAGGGGAAGGGGAGACTCGGAGAAGCCCGGCCACGGCCCGCACCGTCCACACCGCTACCGGCAGGAAGTGACGATTCCAATGACGCTCAGCGTCCGCCGGAAGTGATGATACAGAGGGAAGGCGAGTTTGCCGGGTAGAAGAGCCCTAATGAGCCAGTAGGACAGCAGCGCGCAGGCGCGAGATCAGCGCACGTAGGGCACGTGATGCTCGCCCCGCGCCGGCTTCGTACGGCGCCTGGAGATGGTCTAGTCTAGGCGCTTTCGCAAAGTCCCACACGCTGAGCTCTGACCAGGCGTAAACGGCCTTGTTATCGCCGTGTCGAGTTCACCGGGTACGAAAGGTGTCCCTGCTTCGCCGAGACCGTGGACCAGCCGGCTCCCGTGGGTTACGCACCAAGCAACACCACCAGTGGGACTGTGGTCGGTACCTGGACAGAAGGACAGTAAAACCCGAGTTTCTCCCCTTACGGCGGCCGGCCAAACCTGCAAACAAAGTCTAAGAACTTTTTTTTCAATTTTTGTAACAACTGTATAAGCAGCTTCCTCTGGGATTGTCTACAAGTAAGGCCCTTAAAAAAGTAATTTCCCCAGCCACTCGTTCTGTTATGTGACATTCCTGTATTGCTAGTGTCTTAGACATGAGTGTTATGTCGCTTTAAATACAGTTAAATTCCAATTACTTTTCCTTTGAGGAATTCGGAGTACCCTAGAGCAGTGGTCCCCAAACCTTTTTGAGGAAATATTCGCATTAATAAAAGTTGAGCCTGCATTCCCGATATACAGATAACTGTAAATTACATATACATTATAACGAACAAAAGAGTAATATTAGAAGACTGGAAAAACTGAATATAAATGAACTCTGGTACTGTCTTCCTGCAGGCAGCCCGATTCAGTATTGCTGCTCCGTGTATCAACCAGAACTGTTGATTGATTGCTCATACAAAAGCTTTCCTAAGCAGGAAAGTTGCTTTCTTTGGGAATGGTGTTTCTTTCCATTGATGATATAATTTAAACCGGAAATAGAGATTTTTGTGAATTATCCCTGCTTTATCCCCAAGGCCTTAATGTCCTGGCACATACCAATAAATATTCAACTAGTACCAACGTCTGTGAATCTTTCCTTCTCCACCATCATCTTTTTTGTGCTGAACATGTATCATTCACGATTCAAGTCCAATGACTTGAATAGGGACTTGAAGTGCTTCCCGAATTTAATTCCTTAATTAAATTCCACAATTTTGTTCATTTATTGTGCCACACTTACTGTATGTGTTTCTACATGATATTTTAGACACAACACACCCATACACATACTCCATTCACACACCTGAATTATGAGCTCTTTAATGGCAATGGTTATGGCTTTGTCATGTTTGTGCTCTAGTACCAGAAGAGTGAATGGCATTTATTCATGGATAGTGTGTCCTTAACAAATGCTCGTTTACTGATTGTGTAAATAACTGCGTTACTGATGGAGGTAAATAAAAAACACAACGCAAATTAAAACAACTATTTGGTAAACTATTAATATTGCCCATATATTGCTCATTGTATGCAGGTAAACATATAACTGATAACTACTTTGCTCTAAAGAATGTATAGTTCCTGTTCATTTGGATTCTGAGTTCTAAAAGTATGTATAATGATTAACTGGCTTCAAAGGTCAGTTACTATTAGAAGACAGATTAATGCAACTAACATAGTTACCACATTAGAAGACTAAAAGAAAAATATTAATATGTAAAAAGTTTTAGATCGAATTCAACCTCCATTCATGATAAACTTCTAGATATTAGAAATAGGAGGGACCTAATAGAAGATCCTAAGAAACATCACACCTAATAATGAAACACAAAGTATTTCCTATTAGGTCGGGTACAAGTGAGTGCTGAAAGGAAAAGGGAGTGAAGTAGGCAGGGAGAGCCTTCAGGCCATAATGCTGGCCTGATACTTGTGAAAGGGTGAGAAATAAAAGAGAATCGCATAGAAAGAGACTCAGACTACAATGCAAATCTGAAAAAGTCTTGTCCAAGCAAATGTCTTGCCTAACTCAATAACACATTACATTGGTGAGATATGGGACTAGTGACCACACATAGCCACAAGAGGGTTTGGAAAATATAATCTAGCTGGGCATCCATGTCAGGAAGACCAGGAAAATAATTTGAGTGTGTCAAAGTCTCAGACAGTTACCTATTTTGATTTACTTTCTTCCCTTTGAGTTACATCTTTCCTACTGCACTCGGTGTTTTTCCCACTTTTTTTTTTTTAACTGTTGTGAGTCAATTATTTTTCACTGTTTCAAATGTTCTTTTCATATTTATTAACCTAAAAAGTTACAGAGGCAGGAAGCATTTATTTGAGATTAAAAAATTGCAATTCTGGGAAGCAGTGATTCAGGCAGATATCGCAACAGTGTTACAATTAGAAAAGGAAAGCAAGGGTATTTATGACAAAAGGAGGGGCAGTAATTACATGAATAGAAGGACAGATTTTCTATGGGTGTTAAGTCCAGGAAGAAATTTGTATAGGTACACATATACTAAGTTATTCTTTAACTACACATGGTGGTGCTAATTCTAAAAAATGTTTTTAATTTTCAGTGTGGTAATCAGGATGTATACTTTCCTTTTAGTTTTGCAAACACTTATTTGGAATACAGTGTTGCTTTGGCTCAGTCCAAAGGTTATTTTGCCCATTTCGAACATTCCGAAGGTTTGAGGAGTAAGACATGCAAGCAATTCCTCTGGGATGGTGGCTCCAACTCTGTTTTGTAGTGGCTCCATTTATATTCTTTTTCACACATTCATGCTTTTATTTTTTTTATTCAGTTTTTTTCCCTTAACTCTGTCTTTGTATCTCCATTTGTTTTCACATTATTATTATTATTATTATTATTATTATTAATATTATTTTGGTCTCTTGTTATAGAGTTCATCTTTTCATATTTTTAGAGAGTGTCAGGAAATTTTTACACATTTCACCTTTTTTCAGTAATTATTTGTCATTTACATTTATGTTTATTTTGTTTAAAAACAATACTTTTTTAAAGGAAAGATCCCACGTCACTCATCAGTAGATGGTGACAGTTGCATTAATTTGGTCTGTTACTTGTATAAGAACAGTGTCAGTGTATTCTTTTTGATTCTCCTCTGTTATTACAAAGTGTTTTGGCTATATATTTAGAACTTTAGCTAGAAGAATGAGTATTAGTTTATGATTTTGAAATGAAATCAGCCTCTTGTGGGGTGAGAAATCTCAAATTACATGTCAAGTCAAAGACAGGAGACTGAATATGAATACTTTTGGTTCTGCTTCTACCCTAGAAAGATCAGCTGTCATGGTTTTGTGGATAGAGGTAGAGATAGAGATACAGATAATTTGATGGGATAAAATGCGATCCCCCTACCCCATCATCCACACTTGCCTGAGAGGAAATATTACATTGTCAGAAAAGAATCCATTAGAGCTGGTACCATTTTCCCTAAATGATTCATAAAGAGTGATTCTAAACTAAAGTGATAGTTCTAGTAATATGGATATGCTCGGGGGAAAAAATCAAAAGATTCATATCCAGGAATTCAGGTGTTATTTTTTTCCCAAAAGAATAGAGTCAAAGTCACATCAGTATGAAGATTATACCTTCCTCATATAATGCTAGGTCATGTTGTGTTGGGAAGAAAATTAATACCCATGGAAGAGAGTTGCCCTTGTTCTTACGTTAATCAGGCGAAGAATGGCAGCAGCACTCAGTGATGGAGAGATCAATCTGGAATCATATCACTCACCATCTTTATCTCATAAAACCAGAGCCCATGGTGTCACTGAAAAATTCCTGTGTTTCTCTGGCAAAACCCAGGCCAAGGAAAACTCCATCACCATCTGGACAAAGCTTGTGTGATTTACCATACACAATGATGTGGTTCCTTTCTTATCTTGGGAGAAGTTGAATTTCCCTGAGAAAATAGGTGGGGACCCCTAGATGGTGAAGGGTTAAGCAAGGTCTGTAGGAGGAACGTTAGAGTTTGAGGAAATAGAGTTCGAAATAAGTGGCGGCCATCTGAAGGCCTAAATGCTGAGGGCTTTCCCTCCCTCTCTCCATCGGTTGGTACAAGAAAAAGTCACAACTCCTAGGTTCTTCTATTTTGTACTTATTGGGAGTGCGTATTTAACTCTTCTATAAAACTAGCTGCTTCAATGGCCATTGTAGCTCAAACAGGTAGGAAGTCACCAAGAAGCAAACAGGAAAGAGTAAATCCCTTTTTCCTCTCCAGTGTTGTAGCTTCTCTGTCATGCCTCCTGTTGGAAGAGCCTGCTGGACCAGCCTTGAGAAGCAAAAATGTGGTTTGCAGAGTCTGGGCCCCACCACCACAAGCAAAGGAGTGAAAGGGTGAGGTGAAGCTGAGTTACAGTATCTGGCCCAAGGATTTACAACAGGGCAAATAGAAAATATATTTAAATGTGTTTATGTCATTGGTGAAGGATCTAAAAGAAAATAGCAGCTTTTTTTTTTAATTAGTTTCAGGTGTACATACAAAACAATGTAATAGTAATTAGACATTTACACTCCTATAACCCCCCTTCTCCAATCTGCTACCCCTCTGACATCCTGTATAGCCGTTACAGTTCCACTGACGCTATTCTATTCCTTATGCTGTACTCCATAATATATATGAAATTATAGGTAGCTGCTTTTTTTTTTTAAGATTTTATTGGGGAAGGGGAACAGGACTTTATTGGAGAACAGTGTGTACTTGCAGGACTTTTTTCCAAGTCAAGTTGTTGTACTTTCAATCTTAGTTGTGGACGGAGCAGCTCAGCTCCAGGTCCAGTTGCCGTTGCTAGTTGCACCATCCCTTGAGGGACTCGAGGAGTTGAACTGGCAACCTTGTGGTTGAGAGCCCACTGGCCCATGTGGGAATCAAACAGGCAGCCTTTGGAGTTAGGAACACGGAGCTCGAACCGCCTGAGTCACCAGGCCGGCCCCACATAGGTAGCTTCTTAATTGACATACTTCTCACCTTCCACACACATGTCCAATCCGCTGTATTTCCTATTGACACCACCATTTACCAAGGCACCATTAGAGAGTAATGTTTGCTTCTTGTTTTTCATACCCTGTATTCAATTAATTATCAACGTGTCAATCTACTACTTAAAGAACTTCTCCATGCATACTGTCACTCACCGAGTTTAGGAATACATTTTTTTTTATTGGCATCAGGTGTGCAGAACAACATAGTGATAGGAATACATGATTTTTCACATCATCTAATACTAACACACTTCTACCGTGTTTACCCAAAAAGAAGACCTAGCCAGACAATCAGCTCTGTGTCTTTTGGAGCAAAAATTCATATAAGACCCGGTCTTATAGTACTATAAGACCGGGTCAACAACTTGACTTGTAGTAAAATAAGACTGCGTCTTACATTAATTTTTGCTCCAAAAGACACAGTAGAGCTGATTGTCTGGCTAGGTCTTATTTTCGGAGATACACAGTAAGTGGTATTTCTGTCTCTAATTACATCTCTCTTTAATCTAGTAATTCTCACCCCACGCTGTATAATAATATCATCTGGGAAACTGTAAAATAACTCATTCTCAAGGATCCTGATTTAATTGGTTTGGACTGGAGTTTGGGGATCAATATTTTTAAAACTCCCTGTGTAGTTCTAAAATGCAGCTCGCTTTGAGACCCATTATTTTTGTGTGTCCTTCATGATATTAATATTGAATTATTTTATTATTATTTTGTGGCAGGAAAATCCAATAATGTCAGTCCATTGCCCCAAGTTCCTCAATGCTTATCCATATCAACAGATTATGTATCCAACGGGCATGCCCGTGGCTCTTGGTCTGGCTTCCACATACTTCTCCAACTCCTGTTAATTCTTCTTCCTAACACTCACAGTGAACTGTCCACTTCTAATTTCATTTTCCAACAATGCTGAGGCTCTTGCAATTTCCTGAACGTAAGATATTCTCTCACTTATCCACGCATATGCATATTTTATTCCTTTCAGGAAAGGAACCTCACTCAAACCACAGCAAATTTTCATCACATGGTTAAAAACACAAAATGGAACTTTAATGTTTTAAAGCATCCTTCAAAACGTTACTCTTTGTGGTGTCAATTATGAAAAATTGTGAATGCATAGACAAGAAGTTGAAAGAAATTCATTAAGATTTTAACTATGGTTGTCACTTGGTGGTGGGGTTATATATTTTATTTTCTTTATCACTTTTCTGTGATTTAGAAATCTTCTACAATGGAATATATTACACTTTAAACACAAAAAAAAAATTGGCAAAATTATTTATGTATTTAAAAAACACCAGCTATATCTCCATATGTAAAAGTCTTTGATTCCTGCATTAGGATAGAAGTGCTTAAAAAATAGGATAGTGAAAAACGCTAACATTTGCTTAAGAGTTTTTGCCTCCAGTCATACACACAAAAATATATTTTTAGCCACTAGATGGCCATCCATTCACATGTATTGCCCTGTGTATAACTTGCTGAAACACCTTTGTAGGGATTGTGCATCATGGTCTTTATAAATATTTTTATTTTTCAACTAACAATTATATTACTTATGTTTAAAAGATATTTCATTACACATTAAGAAAATTGCTGGTTTTAATTACCTAAAACTTCAATTTCCTTTTATACACCTCATGTTTATTGGATCATCCCAACCAGTTCTATCTAATCAGCCCTACCTCAGTACTTAAAAGGTGGCAGAAATTCCCTTCAGCCTTGAATTTCATTTTGCATTTATTTGTGATTTAGACCTTTTAGGCTTGCAGATGACACCCACAAGAATTAGTCTGGTTGGTGTTATTCAAGGCAGAGGAGACAGCCACCTTCCATCTGTGTATGCCAACTCTGCATTGGCAGAGGCCTAAGAATTAGGTCAAATGGAATCAAACTTCCCAAAGAGAAGGCATATTGCTGGGGAGGGGGGCATATCCTGATGGCATATCTGTGGAAGAATTATTTTAAATCTTGTCCAAAATAATATATTCAGGGATATTGAGGAATATTCCTAAGATTTTAGAGGATAATAATAGATCCTTGGCAAGATTTCAAAATTTAACTTACCCAGTTTTTCACTGCTGTTTGCATATAGCATATTACACGAATCAAAGAAATCTCAAATCCTCTTTATAGTTTCTCCTTCTCTATTCCTTTCTTTCCAAAATCTGATTGCTTGTGAAAAATTATTCCTCTCTGTGTTTCACTTTAGTTAGATGATGACTTATCCTCCTGGCATTACACTTTCAATTTACAATAAACAGTACTCAGGGAATGAGTCAATTTGGTAGACTCAGAGCTGTTTTTCTGCCAGATCAACTGGGCCTTTTGATTGCAAACACGTGAGGTGCATTTCTAATGTCTAAGTTTAAGGGTTGAATATTATATTCAAGGACAATCACTCTATATTAGAAAAGAATATATAAGCACATTGTAATTTTTCATAATTTTTCTCATTTAAAAATTACGTTTTGTACAATTTATGAAAGACTAAAAGCTCAAAGAAAGAAAATTAAAATCACTCGCAATTTCTCTATTCAAGGCAAGTGTCCTATAAGTGCCTTTAAAACCAATTATAAGCGTTTGTATTTAGAGAAACAAGTCTAGAATTTCTGCTTTCTTATTTTCCTTAGTGAACTTTTATTATTTAGAGTTCTGTTGCTAGTGCAAATGATTTTAAGACAGTAGCAAAAAATACAGTGTGTTTCGGTCTTAAGCTAGATGTCAACTTATATTTAAAAACAAACCACTTTTCTGAATTAATTTATTTTCTTTATATCATGTCTAGGTTAAATATTTTTCTTAATTTATGTTAACACTTAAGGCTACAAATGAACTCTGAGGCATAAACTGTAGCTGTTTGACTGAATCAATCTTTCTTAGGATAATAGAAACTCCAAATGCTGTTCTTGCTACTCCACAATTTTCTGTGGGGCCTCAGCAAGTTAATTATCTTCTTTGTGTGCTTAATCCTCTTAGAGTGCAGCCCTCATCACTTCGGGGAGCTATGCCATTCTGAGGATGAATGTTTCTCTTTATCCTCTGTGTATAGAAATGAAAGAAAAGAGAATTAAAATAAGAGAACAGGGAACCTAAGTTTTGCATCAAACTAAGAAATATGGGTTCAATGACCAGAGAATTCAAATTGTCTGCCTCTGTCTTTTAGTACATTTCAGAGCATAATTTGAATTTTAAAATAAGATTAGAAGTCAATATTCAAAATGAATATTGCTTGCTTTTCAATTATTTTCCTCATCTATCAAACAAACTTACAAAATAACACCATCTGTGCCTAATGGTTGCTATTTGGTGTGAGTATAAAGTGAATTTTAAAATAAATGGAATTATAGATTTCTTTTCAAAACATTTCATATAAATTCATTTAAAGAACATTTGTGAAACACTGAGATAGATTAATAAGACACAGCCTTTACTTAAGAGTCCTTTAGTGAAGGAGTCAGAAAAGTGTGGAATTACAATATATCAAAAAATTTTTGATTTGGTGCTGCTGTGCTCTAGGCAGTGCCTTAAAGCTTGGGGATAGAGCAGGGAACAAAACATACAAACAGGGCTGGCCCGGTGGCTCAGGAAGTTGGAGCTCCATGCTCCTAATGCCGAAGGCTGCCTGTTCGATTTCCACATGGGCCAGTGGGTTCTCAACCACAAGGCTGCCGGTTTGATTCCTCAACTTCCATAAGGGATGGTGGGTTCCGCCCCCTGCAACTAAGATTGAACACTGCACCTTGAGCTGAGAGGCTGCTGAGCTCCCGAATGGCTCATGTGGTTGGAGTGCAGGCTCTCAACCACAAGCTTGCCAGTTCGACTTCCCCAAAGGATGGTGGGCTGCACCCCCTGCAACTAGCAATGGCAACTGGACCTGGAGCTGAGCTGCGCCCTCCACAACTAAGACTGAAAGGACAACAACTTGACTTGGAAAAAGTCCTGGAAGTACACACTGTTCCCCAATAAAATCCTATTCCTCTTTCCCAATAAAATCTTAAAAACAAACAACAACAAAAAAATACAAACAATTTGCTTAATGGAGCTTAGTTTTAGTAGGGGCAGACAGAGTAAATAATCAAATAAATATATGGTGTAGAACATGATGATGAGCGTTGTGGAGAAAAATAGTGGTATATAAGGAGTGTCATTGATAAAGTCACAGTTTAGCAAAGCCTTGAAGGTAATACAGGAATAAACCATGGGATTACCAGCGTGAACATTTTAGGGGAAGGGAAGAGCAAAGAGGCCACCAAAGCTTGAGTGGAGTGATCATGATGGAGATTGGTAGGAAATGAAGTGAGAAAGGTAATGGGACGAGGGGTGGCAGAGGTCATATAGGTCTTTGTGACCATTGTAAGCATTTTTGGCTACTACTTAGAGTGAAATGAAAGCCAACTGCAGTTTTGAACAAAAGTGTGAGATAATCTGAGATTAACACAGGGACACAAATTAGAAGGATATTGCAGTAATCCCCAGGACAGATGATAGAAACCTGTACTAGAGTGGTAGCAGTGGAGGTGATAAGAGGCGATCAGATTCTCGATATATTTTGAGGGAAAAGCTGACAAAAATATGCTGATGGATTGTATGAGGACTGTGAGAAAGTCGTCTTTTTTTTTTTAATAAATGTATATTTATTAAATGCATATATTATGTTGTGAAAAATATAGCTCCTATCCTGCTTTGACTACTGTTGGTTCCAGCAACTTCCTTGAGGTTGGTTTTAGTTTTCTAAAACCTACTTACTTACAGTTTTATGTGTTTCTTTTTCATCTCTTGTATCACTTACTTGTTCTGCTAAGTCTTCATCCTACATCAAAACTTTGCAATTCTGATGGAATACAATTCCGAACATGGGGATCTACCTTTTGTCAGAAAAGACAATGTAACTTAAAATCCTTACTCATTAAATTATTCCTGGAAAACAAATGAACAAATTCTCTTCTTATTTTATACCCAGATTATGTAATAAACATTGAAGGCCCTTCTTTTCATGTGTATTTCTACGATTTTCGCAGAAGAGAACATGCCCCAATGCATCCTTCTTTAATCTTATCACACTGAGCAAACACGACTGAAAATGTATTCAATCTTTCCCCAATCAGAGACAACCCGGTTACTACAAAAAAAAAAAAAAAATCCTCTGAGAACCAAACCATTTTTGTGCTGCTTTCCCTGTGAAGTGAATGCTTTGCTCAGAGGAAAATTTTGTTACTATTTGGTTGGTCTATAGATGGGGGGATGGCATCATGTAAAAGAACGTGTATTATAATAGTTTCTCTGGGCTGCCACAACAAAGTACAACAAATTGGGGAGCTTAAAACAACAGAAATTTATTTTCTCACAGCTCTGGACGCGGGAAATCTAAAATCAGTGTGTTGGCAAGGGCACAGCTCCCTGTGAAGTTTTTAGGGAAGAATCTGTTTCATGTCTTTTTCTTAGCTTCTGGCTGATATCGTCAGCAATCCTTGGCAGTCTTTGGCTGTAAATGCATCCCTCCAGTCTCTGCCTCTGTCTTTATGTGGTGTTCTCTCGGTGTGGCTTGTGTTTCAGATTACAGCTTTGTCACAAAAGGATGTAATTCAGCAACAGCCAGATGGAACGATGCATAGGGTAAGGGATGTGGGGAGGGATGAAGAGTTTCCGTGCCCTTTCTAGGCATGCCACTCTCCCCCGCACCTCCACATGTTCATCAGCCTGGAAGCTCCAGAGTCAAGATTTTTGGTCCAAGTACTCATATTTTTAGTTAATGAAAAACTGAGTTGATAATTGTATACTGTGACATAGCCCATATAATTTCTTTAACACCAAAATCAATAGATTTCTGCCAAAAAGGATTTATTTCCTTTCTAAGCACTACTATATGTCACATTCCATACAATTGGTTAGGACTCCTATAATCTTCAATCAGGAAAAGTACAAGAAACCTTTGTTCTGTAATGACTGTCAGACTTCAATATTTCTGCCACAGATCCCACCGGATCTTTTGGATCAATTTCAAGGCACCAGATTATTCACCAGACCAGGATGCAAATTTGGAAATGAGCCAAGTTGGAAGACCATCTCCATCTATTACATTTAATAAAGGTAATTCAAATTTTTGGTTGCCTCATTCAAATGGTGCAATGTCCTAGCTGTTTCTGAGTGCGCCAGAAAGGCATTCATTACCTGTACAATGCTTGCCCGGGGGAGTATGATTTGGCAGACCTCTCACGGAAGCAAACCTTGTCTAAACCATCCAGGTATGACAGAGGCCTACCAATTCAGTTTCTGTCGTGGCTCCCACAGAAGCTTAAGACTTTCTTTTCACCTGCCATGGCTGGTTTGGCAATTCATTCGGGTTTAAACCTGAATGCGGTGCTCTCCGTGAGTAGAGGTCACTGGGGATGGCAGAGGCAAAGGAAGTGAGGAGGGACTGCCACCTTATTCCTAGTTGTTCCTTTTTATATATTCACCTTTTTATATCACTTTTTTAAATATTCAGAAGTCATCACCAACTTTACAAGTTTTTTAAACCAGAGGCACTGGGACACATCACTTCTACTGCCACTGTTATATCTGGGCCCTAGGACGTGTCAGGATTCATTTAAGAAATACTCCCTGAATCCTTAAATTGATACTTACTGTCCTGGAGCTAAGGATTCGGTAGAACAAAGAACAAGGGTTCCACTCTCATGGTACTTACATTCTGTCGGGAGAGACAAACAATAAACAAGGACATATGTTAATTAAATAATTTCCCCAAATGATAAGGACTGTGAAAAATAAACAGGGTGATATGTCATCAAGTTACTTTCATAAGGGATGGGTAGGATGGAGAGGCTTCTTCAGAATGAGTCAACAGAGAGGTGACATTTGACCTGAAACCTGCAGGATGAGAAAGAAACTGTCATCTTCATAGACATTCATTTAAAGTCCAGTGTGTATAAACTTGGTATTAGGTATTGGGAAAAGTGTACTGAGAGAAAAATATAAATATGAAATATCCAAAATTCACAACAGAAGTGTTAAAAAAAAGAGAGGTAAACAAAATGCCAATGTAGTACAGAAAGGCACTGACAATTCTCACTCAAGTATTTGGGAAGATTTGAAAGATGGGCTTCACAGATGAAGTGACAGTTGAGCTTGGCAATAATAATAATGGCTCACAGGCATCACTCCTGTCTATGAGTCAGCCACTGTGCTAATGGGATTTACAAGAATCCTCTCATTTCATCCTGTTAACCCTAAAAGGCAGATGCTATTAATTATTCTCATCTCACAATAAATATATGAACTGGGATATGAATTAAGTATGGAATTTATTCTATACACATACTATGCACCTAAATAAGAGAATCAGTTGGTTAGCTAAGTTGTTCTCGTTGTAACTTTTTAAATTTTGTTGTTGTGTATTATATAAATAATTCTCACCACATAATTCTGTATCAATTATAGTATCATTCCATAATATATGCACATAATAAAAACATTTAAAATGATGAGAGAAATGTTAACGCTCTCCAAACTTAAGAATGGACAAGTTATTAAAATAAAGTGCATCACATATATCTTGGTTTGCTAGCTTATAAACAGAATTTTATTTTATTTATTTCACCCGAAATTGATGTTATAAAGTAAATGCATATGTGTAGACAAAAAGGGAAAGTGAATCACTTTTTCAATTCTTTCCCTGTAAACTCGTAAAGCCACCAAAAGGTTTATAACCTGGCTATAATACTAGCAGATAGAATTTGGACTCGTACTGGAAATCTATTATGTGAGTTTTAGGCTCAGGCAAGTGCTTTCTTGGGAAAACAAGATGACAGTTTGTATAATTTGTATTTGAAAGGAAATAACACTGGCACGTATTATCTCTTCTTTTGTCTTTTACGAAACAGTAATATATTTGTGACCCTGGAGATGTAAGAATGTCACATGTTGATTTCTTTGTTGTTTTCTTCCTGTGATAAATGAGAGATGATTCTAAAAGTTACATTCTGCCATATTTTAGGTAGTGATGCTGAGTCAAAGATAAGACTATATTAAATTTTGAAAATGAGACATTGAGTATTAATTTTGAAGGTCTCTGGTTTAAGTTTACTTCAGTGCGGATTGTAATTTTTTTCAATCTTTTAAAATTTATGTTCTTGCAGAAATAAACTAAGGAACGCAGTTCATATTCTAGGAAATTGATGTTCACTTCTAAAAACTGGCCATCTCAGCAGAAAATAAATAAACTGAATAACATTGTCTGTTTGATTATCTCACTTTTGTAAGACTTATTTTTTGAAGATGTGTTAGAGAGTTTTTTGTTTGCTTGTTTTACTTTTATCCCCTCTTCAAAAGCTGGGGAAAAAATATGACATATTGGCAAGGGTATAGGTTTGATTATCAATCAGATTTAACCTAGAAACTCCTATGGGATCTAATTTGATATCGTTATGCATGAAATTATATACGTGGTATGCATTATTACATTATGTATATAATTATTATATAATTCATATTAAATAGCACATTATATATAGTACATATATATGCAATGCATATATAATGCATATTTATATACATATATCACAATATATGATATAATGTGGAGTGATTTGATATTATAATGTATAAAAACAATTTCCTTATATCTTTAACCCTCTGGGGAGAGATAGAAAAAAAGTTACACTGATTAGAATTGGAGACATATGGGTTGACATTTGGATTATGTGAATGATACAGAATTAACGTATAGATACTAATTTGGTACTTTAGTCCCTGTAACAGATTGTGATTTTTAAAGACAATTGCAATGGCGTCTCCTATCTACATGCTCTTCAAGACTTACTACTACTGCCCAAAAGGTGGAGTCTAGGTGCCTTCTCTTTGGACCTCAGCAGGCCATTGTGACTGC
Source organism: Rhinolophus ferrumequinum (assembly GCF_004115265.2). Lineage (NCBI taxonomy): Eukaryota > Metazoa > Chordata > Mammalia > Chiroptera > Rhinolophidae > Rhinolophus > Rhinolophus ferrumequinum. The sequence goes on along the minus strand of NC_046293.1, from coordinate 29,895,294 downwards.
TTCGAGTAAAGTAAGGTCATAAAAATGTCGTTTATATCTCCTTGTTTTTTTGGGACATTCGTTATTGGAAGAATAACTATGCTCTGAAGAGGCCCAAGAGGGCCACAGTGGGACCCATATGAAGAGGAACTGAGGCCCCTGGCCAAAGCCACAGCTGACCTCCCAGCGGACAGCCAGCACTAATTTGCCAGACACATGAACAAGCCATATTGAAAATTGATCCTCCAGCCCCCTATCAGGACACCCCAGCTGACACTACGTGGAACCGAAAGGAGCCACTCAGCTGAGCCCTGCCCAGATTGCAGATTTGTGAGCAAAACAACCGTTTTTTTTGTTGTTGTTTTAAGCCACTATCTTTTAGTATGGTTTGTTATGAGGCAATAGATAACTGATGTAGTGACCTGAAAGTTGCTCTGGAACATGATTTTGGAAAAGAGCTCTGCTTTTCGTCCCTGAAAACGGTTGCCAGTGAATACCACGTAATTTCAGTATTTCCTGTGTAGATAATGTTATTGGAATCCCATATTTTGACAGTGTTGGAGTGTTAAAGAATTTGCAGCCATATTTTAAAACCTCCGTACTCATGGAGAAGACAATGGAAGCTACAGAAGAAGAGAAATGATCTAAAGTGAGAGGAATATGTGAGAAAAGAAGACCTAGACAAGGTCCCAAGGAACCCTGATATTTGAGGGCTGGGAGAGGAGGAGTCAGCATACTTGGCAGAAAAGAAGTTATCTGACAAGTAACCGAATGAGCACGGTTTGTAGTAACTAAGAAGCCAAGGAAAGAGAGTGTTTTAAGAATGAGACATCTGTCTGAGTTGATCCTGTTTCATTTTTGTTAAAAGTTAGAATTGAAAAATAAAGATGCTGGGAAGAAAATGTTATGTATTATTAGGATCGAGATAAAATCAAATTGATTTTACATATGAGTGATATAAAAAGGTAGCTAGCATATATACCAGCCTTTTAAAACTACAAGTACAGTTGAGAAATAAGCTATATGTATAATGGCAGAGCAGTATGACAGAGAATATCATTAGATTAGGGAATATATGATAGTCGTTGGAGGTGGGACTCGAGTATTTAGAATGTAGTAGTTAGATCGGCAGAGAGCAAGACAGGGATAGAAGGGTAGCAGTGAGCATGAAATGCATGTAGATATTACGTAATAAATAGCATTTGGAGCTAATATCACCAAAGATCAATAGAATAGCACAAAGAATAAAGATTTGCTGCAAAACTGAAAAGCCTGTGGGAGATCACCTAATAGAAGACCTTTCAAGACATGGACCCACATCTTTCTGGTTGAGTAGCTAAAGGATTAAAAACAAAAAAATCTGAAAACAATTGAAACAGGAAATTTTACAGAGAGGTAATCTACATTATCCGGAGGTAGGTTGCATTAGTGAAAAATTCATTATCTCTAGAAACTGTTATTTTAAGCATTTCAATATCCAATGTTTATTAATAATTCTGTTGCTAATGAACCATCAAGTTTGAGCACTACCAAACCAAGTATTTGGTTTTTTTTCATAGCAAAGTTTTATATGACCCAAACTTTCCATGTAATCTTTCAACCCTTTGTGCATAAATAAGTTGTTACAACTTTTCTAGCTAGCACTAATCCTAATTTTCCACTCATTTTAACTGTGAAAAAATGATCAGAGAATATTAATTTTTCTAAGTCTAGCATTTCCCCATGTGTTTCGTTCTTTTTTTTGATGTCAGAACTAATCTTATTGTCCTTACCTTTTGCTCAGGACTGGGCTGTGATCCCATGACTGGTCTGGCCAAGGAAACTCCAAATTCATTGGCTGCCTTTCAAAAGATCAACAGATGTTCCTGCTAACATTGTTTGTTAATCTCCTGAGTCAAAAGGCATCCAATAGAGACAGAATTAACAACAAACTAGATTTCTAAACCACAGCCTAATGCAGAAGAGAAAGTAAACAATTCCTAAGAATGTGAAGAAACAGAAGTCCATTGAGTAAAGGCTTAAAGTAATATTTTCTTGAGTAAAGTAATATTTTCTTCAAAGTTAAATTCTAATGTCTGAAGGGATACACTACCGAATCTGTAGCAACCAAAACAATAATTCTCTATTTACATTGGCCTTTGTAATACATCAATAAGCCTGAAAACCATAATTGCTTGAATGATTTAGATCCTAGCCTAATTATTGTATTGATTAAGCCATCTTGTTTTGATTGATTCTAAACCATACCTTTTTAGAGAGCATGAATTTTCTTTTGAAACAATGGTAAGAGAAACCTTAGATTATTTACTGCTTGCAATCAAAAAGACCTTCAGTGTTTACTAAATTGTAATATGCTATATTGGATGGTCAGTCAGATAGTTTTTGTTTTTTTTTAATGTATTTAACCATCTTGTTTATGAAATATATATGTATTATTAGAATTTGTTTTTTAACATTAGAAACCATTACATTGCTCAAAAGTTTAAAGTATCACGATGCTGAAGAACAATATACATGGACGTCCATCTTTCTGAGCAGCTGGAAAAGAAATTTAGTTACCTAGGGTTTTGCATTGCCGCAAAGGTCACTCTTATCTGTGACTCCAACTCAGTGACTCATAACTTTGGGATACTTACTGGAGGTTAATATATCCACTCACTAGAATTTCTTATAATGATTCCATCTTTCCCCTTAAAATAGTCTTTTCAAATATAAATGCAGAACATCATCAATAAAAGATGTAACTTACTAAACATAATTTTTTATTTTATGAGTTAAACTTAATAACTTAATATTGCTCTAATGATTCAAGATTTTAGAAAATTTTAAGATCATCCTTTTGAACATTAATTCTAATTGTACAAAATGGCATATAGAATGTTTATCATCTTTTTCAAATAACTATTGGGTTAATCTAGGTGCTCTGAAGGAGGTGCCATGACAGCAATAGATAGGGAACGATTTTATAGCTGGTATGAAATGGCTGTGCTAAAGAAAATTGGGAGAGAGCCAGAGAGGGCTGGGAGTCAGATCAGACCCTGATGCGGATCTGTTCAGAAGACTGGGAAGAAGGAAATTTGGGTGGGAGCCTTGCAGGCTGCAGTATAGTTAACGGAAGGTGCAGCAAAGCTGTTGCTGAGTCGTTGAGCCAAAGTTGGCTGACAAAGGAATCCTTTGTCTCCCTCGGCTGATCTGTGTACTTACTGGCTAGAAGCCACCTGTGAGATGCATGTTCTCAGTTCAAACACTGAGGTGAGTTTAAAGTCCAATAGCTGGGGACCTCACTTTCCCTGTATTAGGAAATTTGTCAAGCACTTTCTCATGGCTGCCACAACCACCAAATCAGCATTTCCAAACCTGGCCACTTTCCTGATTTCTGCTCCTAAATCGTGAACTGCCTTCTGGAAAGCTCAATCTGAATGATCTGCTGACACCTCAAATTCAATGATTCAGTGCATTCCAAACTGAACAGTTAGTTCTCCTAACTCATACCACCATTCTCCCAAGGACCAAGGGCAATCTTTACTTCTCTCCTTTGCCGTCCAGATCCAAATACCTAATGAATTCTGTTGATCCAGTCTCTACCCCATTATTTTCCTTCTGTCTCTTCTGCAAGCTCCAATGTTACTACTTATAATTTTGATCCCCATTACCTTTATGATTCATTATCAATAAACACTGTGGGCCTGTCTGCAGCCCCCCCCCCGCCCCACCTCTCAGCTCTTCTCTCTAATCCACTTAAAGTGCTGTGCAAGGTTAATCTTTTTGAAGGGTATCCTTGCTTGTATCATTTCTGCTCTTAACAAAAATAAAACAAAAACAAATAAAACCCTTCAATGGCTCCCAATTTCTTATAAAATGAACTTCTGTGTCCATGGCCTGTCATTCAAGGGCCTCCATCATTAAACTTCAAGCTAGCTTTTCAATTTTGTCTCCTAAAATTCCTCTTAAACACAATGGTTAAAGTCTTCCTGAATTACAGCAGGGCCACAATTAGGCTGTGAACTTTCCTATCGTCATGAAATTTCCTCTAAGAGTTGCTTTTATTTTCTCAGTCAGTCTTGTCTGTTTTGCACCCAAACCATCCATCACAGCCCAGCTCAAATGTTACTTCCTCCATGGATCTTTCCCCAAATCCCTTAACTGGAAGTATTCTATTTGCTGACATTTGCTGGAATATAAACTATATAAACTATACTTCTAGCTTATAATGAAATTTGTGTTATGGGAGATGGGGATGAGTGCACATTATCAAAAATGTATAGAAATTGTTTTTTTGAGGAAAAATGTATTTTTTGGTTCATGTAAATACTGAATACTGTAAGGAAGGCATAAATTCTGGGCATGCTGAACTAGTAATCTTTAACACTGAAAAATAAAAATTATAAGCTTCAAAAGAAGTGTTTTGGTGTCGTCAAATACTGGCATACAGTAGGCAGTTATACAGCAAATTTACTGCTAATTAGAGATCACATAATACAGTAAAGCAAATGCCATTACAGTATTTCAGAGAGTACTCTAAATTCCAAGCCACAGTATTAAGTAAATATGGCTGAATTATTGTATAGATAACCAAAATACATTAGAAAAATATTTTATTAAGAACCAGAAGAAACTATGAAACACAATAACAAACCTGAACAAATTTCAATATCATGTTCATAGATGAAGTGTTTGTTGGATATTGGTACCTAGCAGACAAAACAAAAAAAAGGAAAGAAAAAGTAAATATGTTAACTTGTATGTGATATTATAGCAATAACTTTGTTGCACTTATCAGTGTTTTGTTAGTAATAAATTTAAATACGAAATGTTTGGGGAATAAATGAAACACTATATTGGATCAGCCTGTGGTATGTGTTTTTTAAATTTTTGCAAAAAAGATGCCAATAGGAAACAAATGCAAAAATCTGTGATTTTGTTTCCCTCTTGTGAACTCCCACAGCACAGCCCTGTACGTCTCTTGCTGCATGTAGCCATTTCATCCTGCTGTTATATCTCCTCTGAACTCCACTGGACTACAATATTCTTGACGGTAAGCTGTATGTTGATTCAGCTTTATATCTTCATTTATTTGCTTGTGGATGAAAGAAAGAAATGGGATCAGCTGAATAGTCAATGAGAAGAAATAGAATGAAAAGTAGAGGTTGATCAGACAGACAAGGCTGAGAGAAGAGCAAGCGTGTGGGAAAGACATCAAAGCATGAGACGTATGTTCTGTATATGGAGGAACTGTGAGAAAAGAAGCTGAACTAGTAGAAGCCAAACCATGAGAACCTCACATGTCATGCTAAAGAGTTGGGACTTCAGGCAACGGGAAATCATTCCAGGAAATGAAAAGATAAGACTTGTATTTTAGAAAGATCCTTCTGGCAGAGGAGAGATCCTCTGGGAGTGTGGGAGAGGGACAACCCTTGTGAGGGGGGTGGGGGCGGGGGCAGGGAGACCAATTAGGAGGAGACTGTTAGTTACAATGTTTCACAAAGATGTGACTAGAGTCTGTCCTAAAGCCAGAGCAATGGAACGAAGCAAAGGGGAGTGAGCTGATAAATATCAGGAAGCTTTAAACAACAGGACTAGATTGACTGTACAGGGGCAGTGAAAGAGAGTGTGTCTAGGATAATTCTTAGATGTTTCAGTGGTGGTGCCATCATGACAGGAATGCTTTAGGAAGGATAATGAATTCTGTTTGGGGACCTGAGAACTGGGATAATAATGGTGCTCATAAAGCAAATAGAAGGAATTTGATTCAAGAAATAGCTGGAGAACCAAGAAAGAGTTGCTCATATATTGTGCTATATATTTCCATAGCGTGGGCCATCATTCTTCCCCCTCAGTCATGTTTTCAGTCTTTCAGAATCTCTTAATATTCATACTATCTGTGGAAGAGCCTTTTCAGAATTTGCTATTTTTCCCCACATATAAAGGCCCGTTGATCTGGTGTATGTTTCATGTATTTTACTGATCCTACAGAGCCCATCCCCATCCCTTCTGCTCCAAGTATAAAATTTAGAAAAAGACCTCGTAGGCCACTAGGTCATTCTAACAGGAGATTATTTTTCAACATATAATGAGAATATCTTGGATATTTCAGAACCTTCAAAGAGTAACACATTTCCTTATATTTTTATATCAAATTTTTTGTATATTTTTGTATCAAATGAGACTTTTGGGTAAGCATTAGTATAAAACTTTATAAAATTGAATTTGTAAATTTCTAAACAGCAGTCAAAATCTCCAAAGATAATATTTTCACAAGCAAAAGATGCCACGCCCCTTAAAAAACAATGGATTTCTACCTTTTTAAAGTAGTATATTATCTCTCAGAACAAACAGAGAGTTGTTTCTAAGGGCAGGACTAGAGGTTTGGATAACAAAGGTAGTAGATATTTAACAGTTAAAAAAACATTCTTGAACACCTAACTGATTCTCCATTCGAAAGCAAATGTGCCTGCTTTAAAAAAAGGTAATATTAAGTATGATAAACTCACAACCAATATAAAACAGCACACACATACTGTCTCAACAATTTTACTTTATTTATAAAGTATAATTTTATCTCCACGGGGGTTACAAGTAAATCTTTTACATGAGTAAAAATTTTGGGATGTCTCACTTCATCCTGCCCTTTACCAGTACAAACTTGAAAAAGTACCTTTGTTCATTGTTCAAACGTGTTTCTAATGAAAAAGAACTATTTTCTTTACAAGGTGCCTTTCTGTAATACTCCTATCAATGGTAACACTGCTGAAAGCAGCATGTAGCTTGCTGAATCTTTCTTCGCTATTAAAGAGTAAATTTTAAAAGCACTCATTTCAATCGTAATACTTGGCATCTTGACATGGTCAAGATTACTTACAAATTTTAGAAATGAAGGGGCTAAAATGACCCATATGTATGTGAGAATCATTTATTTTTAACAGTTCATATGAAACCAGCTCTGGGGCCATACAAACAAATCTCAAATAAGTACCAACTCGATGCATAACTTCATTTAAAGCAGAAAGTGAGAAGCTTTAAAACTACAGGAGAATTTCTAAATTTCAGACAATACATATTTAGTTTGGAATGTATCCCAAAACCTTGGAACTGATACTCAAATTATCTATGAAACATAGGCCAGAATTTGAGCATTTGAATTCTCAACACAGAGATCATCTTATATAGATGACAAACAAATTCACAGCTGCCAAGTTTTATGATTCATTCAGGAGACAATTTATTGAAACCTTTTCCATGATCTCAGTATCCTTGGACTTCAGTAAGTGAAAGGCTGGGAAGTCGGAGAAACAATAAGTTGTGGAATGATTTAAAATATGATAAATTAAATTCTACCTTTTATAAAGCAGGATAGTAACTTGACTTTTTGTGCTCCTATCTGTGATGTGAAGGTAAAGTTTACAGACTGACTTTTATTCTCTTTGTTTTAGTTCCTGGATAGTCATAGATGTCCAAAGGATAATTTGGATGTGCCATGTTTCAACAGACTGTTGCATAGTCCTTTTCGTTTATTCTAGATGGTGAACATTTTTTCTTGCAAATGTTACTGATCACTTTGACGATGATGGAAGGAATTCTGTATTTCAGACGCTCAGTAGAAAAAGTCCCATAAATATTTAGCGTCTCATATGTACCGATCACTCTACTGTGTAATTTCACTTCTACTTAATTGAAATGACTCATGTCAGTTCTAAATATGAGAAGTGTATTAGTTTCCTATCACTGTCATTTCTATCACAAATTTAGCAGCTTAAAACACCACCCATGTATTACCTCATTGTTCTGAAGGTCAAAAATCCGTAACGGTGTGACTAGTTCCTCTGCTCAGCGTCTCACATTGCTAAAATCAAGGTGTCAGCCAGGCTGTATTCTCATCTGGACTTCAAGGTCCTTTTGCAAGCAGAATCCAGTTCCTGTGGCCATAGAAATGAGGCCTGCATTACCTTGCTCTCAGCTCACAGGGACCGCCTGTATTCTTTGCCACATGGCCCTTCCATTTTCAAAGCTAGCCAGGGACAATCTTCCTTGTGTTGAATACTCACACTTTCTCAAGGAAAGTCCTAGTCCCTTTTACAGGCTCACCTGATTAGGTTAAGACACCTAGGATAATCTCTCTCTCATAAGGTTAGCTGATTTGAGATCTTAATTGAGTCTGCGAAATCCCTTCACAGCAGCACCTAGAGTAATGTTTGACTGAATGACTAGGAAAAGATGGGTGTATACCTGGGGATGGGGAATCTTAGGGACATCTTAGAATTCTGCTTATCAGTCTCCCAAATGTGGAATTAAAGTGTCAGGTAAGCTGTGTTATCATCGGAAGTTTGACTGGGGAAGAATGTGTTTCCAATCCGATTCAGGTTGTTGACAAAATTTATTTCCTTGTGTCTGTATGACTTAGGACCTTGGATTTTTGTTGGCTATTAAGTAGGAGCCACTCACCGGTCCCAGAGGTTACATGTAACCTTCTCCATAGGCAGTTCACAACATGGCTGTTTGCTTCCTGAAGGCCAGCAAGAGAATTTCTTTCTCTAGTCTGCTAAGATAGAATCTTATATTACAAGAGCTAATCACTGGGGTGACATCCTATTACTTTTGCCCTATTTTTTTGGTTAGAAGCATGTTGTAGTTTTCAGTTTGTACTCAAGAGGATGAGATTATGAAAGGTCTTGATCTTAAGGTGTGTCCGCCACAAAAAGTCTATGCTCAGAGCAACTGTAAGAGAAGCTCAGATCAAAGTGGTTTCCAGTTTTTTTAGAGTTCAGTGATGAGGGCCTGGAGGTATGTTGACTGTACAGTAGTTGACACCAGAATGTCCATTCAAATACTTAAAAGAATATCTTATCTTCAAACTCCAGATCTGATATCAAATTATCTGGGTTTGAATCCCAAATCTTCCATGGATGAACTGTACAATTTTACCTCTCTGTGCCTCAGTTTCCTCCTCTACAATATGACAGTATTGCCTCTCAAGGAGGCATCGTTTCAAAATGGAGCCTGACATGGGTGAAAAAGGTGAAGGTATTAAGAAGTACAAAGCGGCAGTTGCAAAATAGTAACGGGGATATACAGTGGAGCATTGGGAATATAGTCAATAATATTATAATAACTATGTATCATGCCAGGTGGGTACACTTATTGACAGAGGGAGGTGTCATTTCATAAGTTATATAAATGTCTAACCACTATGCTGTACACTTGAAACTAATGTAATAGTGAACATCAACTGTAATTCAAAAAAAAAAAAAATTAAAGAGTAAAATGGAGCCTGACATATAGTAAGTACTCAGTAAGCATTAGACATTATTTTATATTCCTTATTTCTCTCTTTATGATCTGTATTATATCTGTCATTCATGAATTTATCAAATTCTATTCTTAAATCTAGGTATTTTTCTTTCTTTTTTTTCTACCTATCCAAAGCTACTTTATTTTATTTTATTATTTATTTATTTATTTATCTTTATTAGTTTCAGGTGTATAAAACAATGTAATCTACATCTACACCCCTCACAAAGTGATAACCCACTCCCCCAATCTACTACCCCTCTGACATTGTACATAGCTGTTACAATTCCATTGACTCTATTCTCTCTGTGCTGTACTCAACATCCTGTGACTATATATACATATATATATATACGTGTGTGTGTGTATATATATATATATATATACACATTCATGTATATATATACACCCTGTTTCCCTGAAAATAAGACCTAGCTGGACAATCAGCTCTAATACGTCTTTTGGAGCAAAAATTAATATAAGACCCGGTATTATATTATATTACATTATATTATAAGACCCGGTCTTATATTATAGTAAAATAAGACCGGGTCTTATATTAATTTTTGCTCCAAAAGACACATTAGAGCTGGTGGTTCAGCTAGGTCTTATTTTCGGGGAAACACAGTAGATAAATAGATGGGTAGATAGATAGATAGATGGATAGATAGACACATAGAGATATATTTATTTGTTTACATATTTATATATATATTTAATTACAGTCAACATTCAATATTATTCAGTTCCAACTTCAGGTGTGCAGCGCAAGCATCTACACCATCCATGAAGTGGTCTCCCTAATAAGACAAGTGCCCATCTGACACCCTACAAAATCTTTACAACATTATTCATTGTATTCCCCAAAGTCTTTCATATCCCTGTGGCAATATTGTGACTACTAATTTGTACTTTTCTTGATATAAATATTTTGGTAGATCTTATCTCTTCTCACCTTTAAGAGCACCTCCATACTTTTTTCATGGATTTGGTGAAGTGATCCATATTTATTATCTGTTCACATAGTATGATGCTGATTATATTTTCAAAAACACTTTAATTTCCAAACTATTAATAAGTCTCTTGAGGGAAGTGACTCTTAATATTAGACAGATGTAAGATGGCATAGGATTTTATTAAAATTAGATAAACGAGTATATGGATATAAGTGATATAATATCTCCTAGGAGGGAGGAGGGATTAGAGAGGGCTTGCTAGAGAGGTCTGAGAAAGTTTTGGATTATAAGTAGAATTTGGAGAGGTTGTAATGAAACACACGTTCAAGGATGGGAAGTATTTTGAACACCAGTTTGCCGTAAGAACTGATCCTAATCTCTTTGCAAGACTGCAAGGAGAACAGAGTGAAGGATTTTATGTTCAGGAGAGAATAGTAAAGCATTTACTCTATCTAATTTTTGTGAGGTTATCATTGCTCTCATTTTGTCACAGTAGACCTCATGATAATGGGGATTAAACCATCCATTTGAAACATGGAAAACAAAATGCCAAAATGTGAACTGACATGATCAGTGTCATACTGCAATGTGTTAACATAGGATCCAGTTGTCTAGCCTTTTATTTGTTTGTTTTAAACAGAAAACTCTACCATGAATGTTTTCAATATTATACAACTTAAAAAAATTGTGACTAGCCTGACATGAAATTGCAAATGAATATCAGAAACAACAAAACAGAGTATTAATTTCTTATCTAATCAAAACATGTCACAAAGTATAAAATGCTTCATCTTGTCTTTCAATTACGTAAATTGAAAAAGTACTTTCAGGTCCATATTTTTTTCTAAATTACCACAACAAATCTTTTAAAAGAAAGTATAGTATATTGGTAACTCCATTATATTGTAATAACCTATCTACAAAGTTATATTTCATTGTATGCAATAGAGAATGTATTTTAAGTGGCTATTTATAAATTGCATTAAATCATAAAGGCAATATTATTAGTTGAGAAAACTAGTAATTGAATATTATTGTTTATGACATTATCATTTTTCACATAACTACTTACATTTCAGAGTCCGTCAGAAACCAATTTAATACAGTGAGCTATTGGAGTAAGTCGAAAGATAGTTAGAAATTCTTATAAGCTGAAATCTACTTCTCCCAACTATAAATTCTTTGTCTAGTAAATAAAAGCTCATCTTGTGCTCATAAAGCAGAACACTACAGTTCTTTTTGGCTGTTTTAGTACATCTTGAATGTGTTTCCTTTCTAAGTGAAAAAAAGAATTGTACTCGTAAATTCTCCCTCAACTCCTAAGAACTACAGTGAGCACTGCCTAAAGAGAATCTATCCCAGTAGATAGTCTTGGGATCAATGTTGATCGTGACATTGAATAAATGGGTTTGATCTTCCCTTCAAAACACTCAAGGCTACAAGTAATGCAATCTAAAGGAAACAAGAGGAAAAGCAGGTGCGGGTGTGGGGAATCCGGGCTTATGTCTCATTGCACCAGAAAATAGATTAATTGTCATTTGAAACATCAATCTATTTTCAAGTCAGACAGAAAAGGGGAACGGGGCCTCCCACATTCACTTTAAGTGTAGTTAAAGCCTGAGGTTTGCCTGGGTTTTCAGTTCAGGCTGTGTACTACCCAAGGGCACCCGGCGAAGTGGACAAGTGGGGTTAAATTCAGCTCTCGCTGGGCTTGCTAATAATCTATGTGCCTATGTGAGAATATATATATCTGCTTGGATGCAGGAGTATCTTATTCACAAAAAAATTCTGTATGGATGGGTTCCAGCCCTACTAAATACCACCCTATTGGTCCCTAAAGCAAATATATTAACTGTGCCTGGAGAATCTTGAATCACTGTCATAAATGCCCTCACTCTATCTTTGTTAAAAGTGTGCCTTCATTTCTCTGTGTGAAGACCATGTGAAGCAGAAGAAAATTCTCAACTGATATTTGAGACAACTCTCAACTCTCTTCAATAGGGAAGAAAAACTATTGCAGCTTCATAAAAAGCTATTGTTTATGTTAATTATCCTTTTCTGTAATAAATTTTTTAAAAATTCGCTCCAAGACAAAGCATCATGTTATTAGTCCCTTACAGAAATCCTTATCACCTGCTGAACAGTTCTAGGCATAACTTCCGAACACACTATTTCCATAGTTGACATTTTTATTCATACTTAGAAAGCTCTTCTCTGCCTTTCAGAATCCCCCCTTGCCCCATTGTTCAGAGCTCAGCACAAATTCCAAGAACTGTTTCATTTTTTCTCTCATACGTTAGAATGTCCCTCCACACTATCTGTTCATTTCCATAACACACAATTGGGTTGATAGAGCCCAGGGTCCAGGCTGGAGCACAAGACCACACAGCTCCAAACAGATCAGCGTGGATGCAATGGGGGCAGCAGCAGCAGCCTCAGTAGGAACAGACATTGGAAGAAGAGGTGAAGTTGGTGGCGGCAACACCATCAAGGCAATGTCACAGAGATGAGGAATTTATCATAAAGAACAGCATTGCTCCAGTCTTTAGGCTCCCATCAGAGACTACTGCCATTGGTGGTGCTCATGGACCAATATGGAGAGTTCCTGATCCCTCTGGTACTGCCTGGGAAGGGAAAGGAACTGTGGGTAGCTAGAGGGACAGTTTTCACCTGGTGGGTACTCTTCCAGAGACTCTTTAGAGTGTCTACTATTCTATTATTCTGTTACTCATAATTCCTTAATTGTCAAACGGATGAATGGGGAATCAAGTTCTACACCATCACTACCAACATATCAAATTGCCTTTGTGCAATTCTGCTACTCCTTTATTTTACTGCGTATTTACTTTGTCCCCATCTTTTTTATACTTCCCTTTTTTCTAGTATGATATCCCCTTTTCCTAATGTTAGGATTAGTCCTTGAGTGTGAGGATACTGTTGGTCAAATGATCCAACTTTGTGACTAGAGGAGTAAATAGCCGGAAACCAAACAGACCAAAGCACACCAAGTTACTCTATCCGCTCTTTTTGGAATATGCCCTTAGGTTTCTCTGGTGGCTTTGTTCATACTATTCCCTCTACCCTAATTATTTTTCCCACTCTTTTGTTCTGTTAAAATGAAACCCATACTTGAACATTTAAGATGAATGCTAATTCTTTCTTAGAGTATTTCCTGAAATATGACTTTTCACTTCCTCATAGTATACATCATACAAATCAACCTAAGGCAGAATGAGAGCGTGGAAGACCAAACAGATGAGAGTCAGGATGCCAGAATTCCTGGACATCAAGTAGGGGTCTACAGGTTGGAGAGATACATAGACCACCTCCATCATGTTTAAGCAAAGAATGTAGAGCAAGTGGGAAAGTAGGTCAGGATCCAAAGATTGTAGCTAAAATTTTGACTACAATTAGGGCATTTAGACCAATGTGAAGAATGAATGGATGATCCAGGGGTAAACATGAAGCATACCACATTGGAGAATTGTTTTGGAATCCATGTCTAGCTCTAGATGAAACTTTTCTGCTCCCCAAGAGTATGTGATTGTGAGGTAGTTCCAGAATTTTCAGCCTTAGTTTGTACTTCTCTTATAACACACATCATACTGTACTTAGAAAGTACTCATCTCCCTTGACTAGCCTGTAAGGACAGGTACCATTTTACTCTTGTCCATTTTGTCTCCATTGTCCATCATGGTGCTTTTTACATAAGGATGGATGCCTTTTGAATTGGAGTTTTGAAGATGAGTTAGACTTGTGAAAACTATTAAGAATTCAAGTTTACACATGTTGCGATTACAGACTTGCAGAAGGAAATATCTGGTAATCAGTTGGATTTGAAAGACCCAGGATCCAGAGGGAGTAGATGGATGGGCAGATATATTTGGATGATTTTCATCTATAGATGAAAGCCAAAGTAGTATGTGTAGAGGTAAAAGAGAGTAAGTCGAGGACTGAATATAGGAGATACAGATTTATTTATTTAACCAACATTTATTAATCATTTAGAATGTTCCAAGCTCTTAGCTACACAAAATTACACAAATATACTTAAAAGAATAGTCCCTACCATCAAAGATCTTCAGTCCTGCAGTGGTGACAACAGATCAGTGAGGAGATGATTACAATATATATTAAGTTGAGAAAGAAGTGCATTTAAGAAAGTGGTTGTGATTAGCAATGGTCTAATCTAAAATGCTTTAAAAAATGAAGTCAAAAGAAAAACAATTTTATTTGCCTACGATGAGGTCATTGGCCATCTTTGAATATTTTGTGTTGGAGCAGAAGCGAGGCAAATCTGCATGATGTTTATCATATTGGTTGACTTAGAAAATATGTATACATTTTAGTAAGTCTTGCATGTTGTTAGGTACAACCCTTGCTAGGTAAATTCACATCTCTACATGTTTCATTTTCTTCAAAGAGTATTATTTTTCATCCAAATGTGATGATCTGTATAATCTAAATGTTTTATTTGACATGCATTTATAAAAATTGGATTTTTAATGGTCATATTACTCCAAATCCTATGGCTCCAGAATCCAATGTGAGTGCATTGTTTGGAGAAAAGTGTATTTACAGGGTCCCATTTTATTCTCTATAATAAAGTACATTTCATCTTCAATATAGTTTTATGAGTAGACATCTAAAGAAGATTATTCAATAAGATCATTTCAAGGCAATCACCATTTTTAAAGATTTGAATTAGACATTGATGATCCATTTTGTTCACTGAAGTTTTGTTCCAGTGTCATTTTGTTATTTGTAAGCTGCTGTTAGTAGCTTACAGTTTCACATTATTTAAAATGAGACGGAAGTTCTCTATTTCAGCAAAAACAAGTCCTACAATATCTCACCAGGAAAAGAAAGTTGCCTTTCCCATAAATTACCGAATATTTAGAAAGGTGTGGAGTCCACATGCAAAAACGATTGCAACATGTTGAGAAAAATACAATGATCCAGTTATAGAGAAGTAACACTGGCCGTGTGTTGGTAAGAGATTATGCAGCGTGTATGTGCAAGTCTGTTGCACAGATACTGGTACACAACACATACCCTGCAAATGTTAGTTCAACTCTAAACTATTTTATTCTTTAGTATATGAATTGATAGAGTCTGTTGAAAAGTATCATTAATCAATGATTATTTTATTGATAAATCAATTATATATGCAAGTGAGATTATCCCTGAGGCCTTAATGGAAATAGCTTCAGAGGAGCTGAGACCAGACTTCCTTAGGGTGAAGGGGAAAATTAAGTTGTTTATGTTTGTAAGGCTTCCTGGTCTGGATCATGGTCTGGTACACTGAAAAATTAATGATGAGAGGTATTTTTTATTTCTTTATTGTTATTCCCTCTCTTCATTAAATGTCTTTTTATATTAAATACATGAATTTAAATATATGATGTCATGTGGGGCGGCCTGCGGGGTCTCAGCTCCCGCTCCCCACATAAGAACACAGGACATGGTGAGGCCAAAAAGGAACACCCACGGAGCCATAGGTATGGGAGTCATACCACTATAGTCTCACTGGAGGCTGGATTCACACAACGTGCGACCTGCTGTCTGCTTTTCTGCCAACCAACCAACGCAACTCACCTCGACTCCACTCCCCAACGCAGCCGCGGCAGTTATATTAGTGGCCAATGGCTCAAGGATTACAGCTGATGGCCAACCAGCCACAGCTCACGGCCATCTACTACCCGAGCCAGCACCTTTCCACGTGAGGCCGAGAGCCTGGAAACTGCTCTCTGGGGCTCTGTCCCTACATATGATATGTAATGTAATTTGAGATTTTGATGCTTTTTCTCAAATATTCCATGATACTGATTAGCATATGATTTGACAAATATTCAGAAATTATTGGAAGCATTTCTTAATATAAGTCCTATTAATTCCATTTTATTTGAATTTGAGTAGTGAATAACTAGCATGAACTTTTAATCTGGAATGAATACTATACCATGTGTTTTCACAAGTATGCATTGACTAATTTAATGCTCATAAATGAGGCTAGTAGTAAGGTAAATCAAATTCAAATATTTATGAAGTGAAGGACTCATTTAATCAACAGAATGACCCCTCTTTGCTGGATATTATTCTAGGTGTTGAGCACAGTGCTGTGAGGAACTGTGAAGTTTTTGGGATTCTATTCAACTTTCAAGCAAATAAACTAGCCCATTACTGCGTCATGGATGCTGGCAAAAGATGAGATTCTTGAGGAAGAGATAAAGGACTCTATTCCTCATGGCACAGCAGGCAGCATGAGCTTCATGTTTGCTTGTGTCAACTTCTCATGACCCCCACATTCCACAGGATGACACAGGAGGGCCTATATGGATGCCTACACAAGAACTGCGTTGTGTTATAGGAGGGGAATGCTGTGCTTGGAGAACTGATCAGTTTCCAAGTGAATGGTAACAAGCCTGTTGTTTGTCTGGGGTAGGATGTTACCTCTTCCCTCCAGAGTTGCTTGCTACAAACATAACCTTGAAAAACAGCCCAGGTAAAGATCTATGAGGGCCTTGTATTCTTGGCTTACCTAGCAAGACTGTGCAGGGCCTCTTAGGGTCCATTAGCAAATTGCCTCTCTCCATAAAAGCCTTAAATCCTTGCCCTTACAGAGCTTACATTCTGATATTAGGATTCTTACTGCTGCAAGGGGTATCATCATAGCCTGTTTTAGTCCTTCTGAACTAATGTCAATATTATATTGAAGCTTGCACTGGTCTCTTTCCCATTTTTAGTTTTTATACTCACTGATACTTTATCTTCCGTTGCCATTTACTTCTTTGTGAAGTCTCAGGCATTACTCAAATTTTGCCTGTATCTCCCAGGAGCCATACGACTGTCATAAAGGCTGGACTGAGTTCCTCAAGGCATTTCCAGGCAATTTCCTCAAAGCCTCACTACCCTTTCAGGGCATCTGTCTTGCCTACAGCAATTGTGCTGTGTGAGCCTGACGTCTCAGGTCAGTCGGAGTTTTGCAGGCCGTTATTTAGCCTGAGCTGGGCCTCCAGACTCTGGGATTATGTCTACTATGTCCATCCAGCTGCTACATATATGTGGTAGGAGAGAGGTCTCTGTCTTCTTTATCCCTTTATTTCTTCTTATTCTTAGCTCCTGGTTCTTTTTTTTTTCCAATTCTATTAAAATTTATTGGGGTGACAATTGTTAGTAAAGTTGCATAGATTTCAGGTGTACAATTCTGTATTACATCATCTATAAATCACATTGTGTGTTCACCACCCAGAGTCAGTTCTCTTTCCATCAAGCTCTGGATCTTTATAGCATGATTATGCACTGAAATTTTGCTTTGAGTGGTGACCAGTATTAGCAAGAGAAAGGCTTGTTTATCTTATTGTTAGTTGCTTTGCTCTGAAGACTCTGAAGCCTACTTCCATGAAGGACTGTAAGAAGCCATGAATTCACACTTGCTTGAAAATAGAGTAAGGGTGTTATTGGGTAGAGGCAACAGTACAGAGGGATAGAAAAGAAGTGTGGGGTCTTAGAAGAAAGGCGGACTTGAAGGTGCCCATATATGATGTAAAAATGAATAAATATTTTGCATTACCCTCTGAATTCCAGTTGTGTCCATTCTGGTTAAAGCACTGCATCTGAATGCTGTTCCAGATGTAATTGGGCACAATAGCCAGGTTCCATCTCAGTATACCATGTTCCTGGTGCTGACAAACAGTTCAGAAGAAAAAGGTTGGGAGAAAATAGAAATGTAAGAGATTGTGGCTCTGTGGGTAGGCCTGCATGTTATGTTTAAATAAGCAATAGTTCATTTATATGTGTGACTGTGTATGTGAATGAGTCTGTACATGACTCATGGTTTAAAGGTAGTTGTGTATTATATTTATATCTGTGCATATACACATACATATGACTGAAATAACTAGTTCCTAGTATATTAGGTCCAAGATATTGTCATGGTTTTAGAAAGCTGAAGTCATTTCCTTACAAGTTTCATTAAGTCATACAAAATTATATGTTCTGTGTGGGAAAGAGAAAATGATATATAGATAAAGGAATTTGTAAGAAAGAGATAAAAAATAGTTGAGACTTAAAAATCTGTGACTATCAGAGAAGGAAATGACCTTTTGTATATAATGCATTTTTCAAGATATATTAGAGAAGATTTATGTCATTAACAGGCCAGAGAAAGAGGCTTTTGTATGCTACTAACAGTTGGTATGATATGTGTGTAGAAATGAATTTAAGTGTGGGAATAAAAGTAAAGAGAAAACTGAAAGAGAACAGACTATATAGAGTGAACAACCGATAGAAAAAATTAAATGTTTAGCCATATGTAACTGTTCTTAAATATTATCACGTTAGATTCTCAGTGATGGATCTGTGCTGACATGGTGTCTGGGATTTCAGACCATGTAGTCATATTCACTTTGGAATAAAATCATTACTCCAGGTTGGAGCCAAAAGCTCACCTCCATCACGGAAACACAGCTATTAGCATCAGGCAGTATATAGGAGTGTAAGTTGATCAGGCAGAAGTCATTCTGGTTTCAGAATAAAGTGGCAAAATTATGGAGCTCCCGCAGAGAGGATGCTGTAGTCAGAACTTCAAATATTGGCTCAATATATTGTTTTGACACAGAGTTCAACACAAAGAACCTGACTAAGTGCTATTATGAATTAGCTAAATTAAGGAAATCTAAAAATGTTTTATAAAGTTGCAGGATGGGAATTAATTTTTTATACTACTTCCCACAAAGGCTCTGTTTTTTAAGGAATTTCTCTTTAAAAAAAAAAAAAAATCAGCCACCTATTGAATTCATTCACTGCTGCCTTGCCCACTGGCTGAAGTTGACTGCTCTGCTGAGAATGCATAGCTTGCAATTAGGAGGCTTTAGACCACTAGAAGAAGGAACTCCCCCCCACGCCCAGAATTCAGAGAAATTCAAGAGAACTATGAGTCATGTTTGGCACATACCAAAAAGTACTCTAGGAAGGCGGGCTTTGGAGGCCAAGAAATGAGGGAGATTAAGTGAGAGTTGACATATTCCAGCGTTGAGGATTATTTGGCTAACATATACTGAACTCAAGTAGGCTTTTAATAAATACTTGATTGATGAACTCACTGATCAAATCCTCTCTAAGTATTTTATATCCCTCGTGAATTGTGGAAGCTAAAACTGGATTTGGTATGTTAATGTCATTACCATTTATATATTATAACGCTGAGCAAACAAGTAAGTGACCTTTGTTGGTAAGACATAAACTTTTTCTAAATGACTGGGATAAAAAGAAATGTCAAAAATGACCCTGTCATTAAAGGCTTATACCTGGGGAGACACGACACAACCATGAAGAGAGAAATACTAAGGCAAGATAGCACCAGATTAGTTCTGAACACATTTGTTTCCCTACTCTCTCCAGAGACTTGAAAGGCAAACTTGAACTAGTTTCTCTTTTTCTTTATGCCTCTGCTACCATCCTCAATCCTAAGGGTTGAGTTGGAAGATTTAGATCATTTATAAGTTCTCATCATAAGTTAACTTGAGAAACACAGTATAGACAGTGATTGTGGAGGAGGAATAATTGTGGCAGAACTGTAAGGGCTTGTCATTTCGGGGCTATTTACAAAAACAGCAGGACTCAGGTAACTACATGTATGTGAGATGGGTAGCACAGGAAGGAGGAAGAGCCTGAGTGGGCCATGTTTTAGGAATGAGTGAGTAGACCTGTTTTACTGAGGTGGGTAGGAAAAGAAAACAATGGGAGAGAGAGAAAAATGTTGGGAGAAATACTGGGCAGTGGACATAGTGTAAAAGATCTTTAATGGGGACTTATTTAATCTGTAAGCAATGAAAAGTCAATGTAAGTTTCTACCTAAGTGTGTTAATTATACCAGTCTGGTTTTAAGAATAATTCTGGACTGATGTATAGGATGGATTGAAGATATGAGGAGTTAAGAGGTTGTCAGACTATGCAGTAGCCCTAACAAGAGCTAGAAATGAATTAAATAATTACCTTATCCAACTAATTCCTTTTCTGATTATCTGTGTGTGTGTGTGTGTGTGTGTGTGTGTGTGCGCGCACGCGTGCATTGGGGTGGAGGGAGGGCAAGGAAGTTAGTTTGGCACAGAGGTTTCCTCAGGTCACAAGCTAATCAATAGCAGAAACAGACTAGACTAGAACTCAGGTATCCTCACTCACAATTTAGGACTATTTCCCCTCTATCACTGTTAGGAATCTATTGTAACATCCGGCGCTAACAAATGAAGGCCTAAACTAGATACTGCCATTTGAAATTGAGATGAAAAAGACACTTGAGAAGAAGTGTAAAGTAAGAACCAATGAAGACGTGATTGATGATTGGATAGTATATTCATTTCCTATTGCTGCTCTAACAAATTACCACAAACTTGATAGTTTAGAACAGCACACTTACACCATTCTAGAAAGCCAGAAGTCTGGAATGGGTCCCCCCAGGCTAAAATCACGATGTTGGCAGGGCTGAGTTCTTTGTGGAGGCTCTAGGGGAGGTTCTGTTTTCTTGTCTTTTCCAGCTCCTAGGGGTTGCCCGCCTTTCTTGGCTCATGGCTCCCTTCCATCTTCAAAGCCACAAATGTCCTGTCAACTATATCTGAAGCCACACCACTGTAACATTGACTCTTCTATCTCTCTCTTTAACACTTAAAGGATCCTTGTGATTATACTGGGCCCTTCCGTACAAACCAGAATAATTTCCTTGTTTTAAGGTCAGCTGATTAGCAACCTGAATTTTATTTGCAGCCTTCATTCCTCCTTGCCATGTAACATACTTTCAGGTTCCAGGATTAGGACATGGACATCTTTGGGGGTTAGAGGAGGGAGGTGTCATTATTCTGCTGATCATAGATAGATTATACTAAGGTAAAATAAATGAGGGATAACTTCAAGGTTTTGAACTTGGGAAACTGTAAAGATAATGACACAATGACAAAAATAAGGAAGCTGAGAGGGAAAACTGATATGTGAGTAAGTCATCTAGAGAAATGTTGAGTTTTAATTAATGTGTTATATTCAGATGAAATTTCCCAACAGGCAATTATTGAGAACTCAGTGTTAGAAAAGTTGCTATTAGACTGGTGCTAATTACTAACATGGTACAGATCTTTTACATGTCCCTAATATTTCTATTTGTATATTTCAGTATATTCAATAATTTCTTCACTGACATTTAAAGATAAAGTACATATGGATGTTTGCTATGCACCATGGGAACTCACATTATGATTAATATGCCTTACTATTCCTGAATTTAGTTATTTTCCCTTTAAAATAATTTTTCCATGCACACATATCTTTATATTACATATAAAAAAACTGAAAACAAGGCTCTAATGTATTTCTCATTGCACCAGTGTTTAAATGGAGTTCTATGCAACTTCAGATGAAAATCTTTCTAGACACAATATTCAAAGTACAGAACCAGTTTCCTTTGTAAGCTAAAATCATAACAGTTGGCCATGACTCAAAACATTTCAGATAGTTGCACATATCACTAACAGGCACCACTATGAATTATTCCAAATAACATTCCAGAACCAATGCCAACATATCATTTTGAGAAATTTATTTCCCCTCATATTTTGCTTCACAAGTTTATTCTGTGATTGGTCAAAGCAATGCTGATAGGGTAGAAGACAAACTAGCAAGATAGCAAGACTTATATGTTATAGCAATTAAAACAGTATTTTATTAACACAAAAAAGACAAATAGACCATGGGAAAAGAATCAATAATCCATAAACAGACAAGAATCTATACAGAGAACTTGATGTATGATAGTTATTGTGTATGATAGTTATTAATCAGTAAGGAAAGTGTTCTGAGACAAGTAGCCATTTAAAGGAAAGGAGAAGAGTATTTCTCTACTTCATATAAAACAAAAAATAATTTCAAGTAGGTTAAGATCCATATATGACAAGTGAAACCCTCAAATGTTTAGGAAAAACAGCAGAATATGTTCACATCATAAGATTGTTAGTGATATAAATACTTAAAACCTACATCTGACAAGATGTTATTTAAAAACTTAAAATCCAAAACAAAGTTAGGAAATATTTTTGAAATACACATAACTAATTAAGGATTACAATCCAGAATATATGAAGAGTCTCTGAAGTCGGTAAGAAAAAGATAAAACACCCAATAGGAAAATAAGCAATGGATAGGGAAAAGAGGTATAGAAACAACACCCAATAAAGGCAATAAACACATGAAAAGATGCTCCATCATACCTGAATTCAAGAAAATAAAATGAAAATACCATCAGATATTATTTCACCACCATCACATTGGCAAAAATTTGAAATGATTGATAATGCCAAGTAATGGGCAGGGTGAGAAGAAATAATATTCTCAAACACTGCAGGCAAGGATGTAATTTGGTACAAATGCTTTGGAAATTAGCTTAGACTTTATTAAAACTGATCATAACCTCTAACCCAAAAACTTTAAACTTCAAGTATATACCTCTAGACAAGCATTTATAAATATACCCATAGGAGCATATTAAAGGAAGTTATTTTGTGGTATTATTTTGTAGAAGTGAAAGTTTGAAAACAACTTATATTTTCATTACCAGAACAATGGATAAATTAGTTGTACTATTTTAACACAGTGGAATACTATACAGAATTTAAGGGGATGAACACATTTTTATACTTTAAACACCATGTTAAGTGTAAAAAGCAAGCTGTGAAAACTATTTTTTTATTATACCATTTATACAAAATGTCAAAAACATTCAAAATATTCATATTTTGTTTATGGATATACACATAAGTAGTAAAAGGATCAAAAATATCTGTGGGAGTGACACACATCAGGTTATGATAGTTGTTACTTCTAAGGCAAGCTGGGAAATGTGAAGAGCATAGACTTCAACTTATTTTGTGGCCTTTTGTTTCTTAAAAAAAATTGGTACACAAATGCCAAAATAATATATTTTTAAATCTTGAAATTATGTTCATGATTGTCTACTACATATTTTCTATGTGATATGTAGGGTTTTTTCATTCCAATATATTTTCTAATAGTTTTCCTGAAATATAATTCACATACCGTATTATTCACCAATTTAAATTATATAGTTCAGTGGTTTTTAGTGTATTCATAGAGCTGTGCAACTATCACCATAATCAATTTTAGGACATTTTCATCACTCCAGAAAGAATCCATATACCCATCAGCAGTCACTCCCTATTTCCCCACAACCCTCCACAGTCCTAGGCAAACACTAATCTACTTTCTGTCTCTGTAGATTTGCCGATTTGACATTTCATAGGAATGGAATTATGTAACATGTTCTTTTGTGATTGGCTTCTTTCACTTAATGTTTTCAAGGTTCATCCATATTGTAGCATATATCAGTATTTCATTTCTTTTTATGGCCAAATAATATTCCATTGTTTGGGTATATCACATTTTGCTTATTCATTCATTAGTTGGTGGACATTTGGATTGTATCTACTCTTTGGCCATTATGAATAAAGCTGCTATGAACATTTGTGGACAAGTTCTTATGTGGACATATGTTCATATTACCTAGGAGTGGAATAGGCGGGTCATATGGTAACTCTATGTGTAACACTTTGAGCACCTGTCAAACTGTTTTCCAAAGCAGCTGCATCATTTTACTTTCCCATGAGTAATGTGTGAGGATTCTAATTTCTTCACATCCTCGCTTGTTATTGTCTGTCTTTTTCATTATAGTTATCGTATTGAGTGTGAAGTGGTACCTCATTGTACAAATTAAATCTTGATATGGAGCCTGATAGCATATAGAGCCTGCTAACAATTGATTTGGGTATTGAAAAAGAATAATATTTTAAACATTATTTTCACATATTTGGGGCAAAATTGTACAGAACATGAAGCGAGAGGAATGATCAGTGGTAGAGGGAAAAGCTGTTAGTAAAATGTTAGTGTAGTTACATAAAAATATAAAACCTCCATTTCACAATTAGAAGGAAGGGGTGTGTAAGGGTGTCAATATCATTGATAAGTCATTAACCATATCTGTTTTTATGCAATGCAATACTAGCAAAATAGTAGAATTGGAACACAGTGAGACAGAGAGTCTAATGGGTGCTCTCTCTTGATAATTTAAAATAGAGAGATCATAAAATCTGGGACAGAAACTTCTAATAAAAATAGTCTGTTTAGTAAAAATGTATTAAGTTAAAAAGCAAATTTTGGTATCTATTACAGACTTTTGTGATTCAAATTTATTTAAAAGTTTGATGAAATTTGATTGTTAAGCCAAGGATCAGATCAATACATTCTTCTATTCCATAAATTAGAATAACAGTACCAGAAAATAACATGACGGTAAAAGACGTATTCACAAAGAGCTGTGAAGCTATATTTGGTATGAATTGGGAGAATTAATCAAATCTTAGTTTCCTGAAATACTTTCATTCATTAAAAATATTGTACCTTTGTTTAAAGGAAAAGTGTATCTTTTTTCTTTTTAAGTAGAAAGGAGTATTAGAAAATGTTTATTATGAGAAAATCCATTTAGTGAACATATAAAAAGATAGATATACCTCCGTTAGCAGCCATGTTGGAAACAGTAAGTAATATATCTATACTTTAAACATTTGAACATGTTTTACATGGCATCAATTCATATGATACTTAAAAAAAGTCAGCAATAACTTCAATGAATATAACTAAGGAAGGACAATAAAATGTTGTCGAATTTTCTTCTTAAGTCCTTTTCTGCCCTTTTCATTAATTTCAATTTTGGTCAGACTTATTTGCAAATTAAAGGAAGAAGGCACTTCCAACCTAAATGATTTTCACAAAAGAAAGGGCACATGCAAATCTCTTAGGACAGAGCAGTGACTATGCATGGCCAAGAAGATTACTGCCTATTCATTCACTCAACCAAATTATTGTTTCCTACCATAGACCACACACTCCAAGAGCACGTGGTGTAGAAAAGGAGGATAAGTAAACATCCGAACAATACAGAGTGATACAGTCTAAAATGTTAGTTTCCATAGAGTTTTAAGAGGGAATAGAGAGGGGTACCTTAGATGGATTCTTATCATGAATGGCTTCTTAGAAAAGACAATGCTTGAGCTGGGCCCTAAGAATGAGTTTCAGAAACAACCAATGAAGAGTTTGGAGAAGTTAATTATTCACAAAGATAGTATCATGTATTCAGAGGCAAAAGAGACAATAGTATCGTCATGCAGGGCGGCCTGCGGGGTCTCAGCTCCCGCTCCCCACATAAGAACACAGGATATGGTGAGGCCAAAAAGGAACACCCACAGAGCCATGAGTAGGGGAGTCATATCACTATAGTCTCACTGGTGGCTGGGTTGGCGACACAGGAGGCAGGAGCCACAGAATCCGCAATCCATACTCCGCCACACTCCACCGTGCTAACTGCAATCTGCTCCTGCTCGCTCAGCCACTGTCTTCTTGCTAGCCCCCATTTTCTGCTAGCGTAGCCAGGGCAGTTATATTAGTGGCCAATGGCTCACTGGTTACAGCTGACGGCCAACTAGCCACAGCTGATGGCCATCCAATCACAGTTGATGGCCATTTACTACCTGAGCCAGCACCTTTCCACGTGAGGCTGAGAGCCTGGAAACTGCACTCCTCGCTCTGTCTCCACAAGTATGTTTGGAGAAATGCTCATAATTCAGTATATTTGAACTTGAGGGCCTGTGTGTGGTGGCAAAAGGCTGGTAGGGTAGGACATTTGCAATCGGGCTGTTCATCAGTTGTGCTTCCGTTTGAAGACAGTAGGGAGGTACTAAAGATCTTAAAGCAGGGCATTAATATGATTAATGTAATGTAAAGGTCTAGGCCTTAACAGCCTGTCACTAAAAAATAGCATGTTTACTTTCAATAGTCAAATTATGTCCTTCATAATGATATTGAATGATGATTCTAATTTAGGGCTGATGAGTTTGAGATTTCTGTAGGATGTACAGATAGAAATGATGGTTTATAGATATGGAACTCAGTAGAGTAGTTTGGGCTAGAGGAAAACTATTAGGATGTGTGATCGCGAAATATAGAATTATAAAAGAAGAGGACCAAGAGTAATATTGCAGACACCAACGCTCTCCAGGTAGAAAAGGGACATAAGATTTTTAAAGACCATAAAGAAGCCATGGGATAGGTGAAATAAACCCCATGGAGGAAACAAAGTAACATCATTAAAATATTCAAGGAAGAAGTGGTTCCTTTGACTGATAGCACCATAAACTTTGAAATAGCTTATTTTGGAAGGAAAGACACTACAAGTGCAAATACCTATTAATTTTTTAATTGTCTCACTTTATTGCTTTGACTGCTCATGCCTAACCTTGCACATTGTTGAACAGTAAGTGACAAACAATATTAATGATGCCTGTAAAACTAGAGAACATAGAGTTTTCTCACAAATCAAAGCAATAAAATGACATCCTTCTCTACAGCAACAAAATGATAAATAGAAGAAAAACCCATAGGATTTGTCATTAACTGTATCCTGAAATCTTTTACTTTCTATAAAATCTAAGCACATCATCCTCATAAAAATAAAAAGTTAATTGAAAACTACCCTTGTATTGAGTTAGAACTATTCTCTCAATATATAATAATAATTTTCATTTATTTACAATCAGAAGTTATGTGCCAAGTTCCATTTAACTTCATATAGAAAATTTTCTGTTCTAGTTCATTTACAACTACAAATCGAAACTCAATTTAAGAATACTTAACAGATTATAGAATTAAAATATTGCTTTTTAAAGGGGAAAATGTCTTACCCAATTAAGAATCATTTAATTAAAACCAAGAAGTATAAGCAGGGAACACTTTTTACTTAGTCATTATTACCATATTAAATAACACACCAATATTGCTTCATGGTAAGCATTTGTTCTAACCAGCTTTCTGAGTAGAAAAATATTAGCTGGACACAACTTGAGTCTTGATTCTATTGCTAATATTTTTAGTAATCTTAGAAAAAAATTAATTAACATACCAAGCCTTTGTTGTTATTGTCTAAAAAAGTGTGATAAAAGTAACTTTCTTAGTACATGCTATAAAGGTAAAATGATACCACAAAAGAGACTCAGAAAAAAATTGGCATTCTATAACTAGAAACTGTTATTAATATCAGTTTCAAAATAGCAAATATTTCCAAATAAAATTAAAGAGAAAAAAGTCAAGTTAGGCCTTTTTTAATACTCAAAAGCCAAACAAAATAATTACCTAAAATAATATGTAGCATTAGCACCATTTATAAAGTATAAGTGCACAATTTAGATATTTTAGATATCAGAGGATGTTGATGATTACCATTTAAGCTTTAATCTAGACTATTTTAATGTCAAAAATTATGGCAGTGTTTATCCTTAAACTCTGAAATATTTTTATTGTGATTTTTATTAACAAAACTGGTAATCTTCAGAGTTCAGCCATATTATATTTAAAATAATAGGAATTTCCATGGGAATGAACCTTGAAAATAAAACCACATCCTTTTTCCAGTCAATGGAGATTAAACGTAGCCACATTTCTTTTTCTTTGACACTCCTCTCGTCAAAAGGAGGAATTTATGTCCACTTGCCTTAAATCTGGGTAGGGTTTATGACTAATGTCACGCGGGAGACCCTGCTCACTGTGTCATTTTTCGTGCTGGGCGGCCTGTGGGGTCTCAGCTCCCGCTCCCTACATAAGAACGCAGAATGTGGCTAGGCCAAAAAGGAACACGCACGGATTCATAGGTAGGAGAGTCATACCACTATAGTCTCACTGGAGGCTGGATTCACACAACGTGTGACCTGCTGTCCGCATTTCTGCCAACCGACCTACTCTCCTCGACTCCCTCTCGACTTCACTCCCCAGCGCAGCCGGGACAGTTATATTAGTGTCCAATGGCTCCAGGGTTACAGCTGATGGCCAACTAGCCACAGCTGACGGCCATCTACTACCTGAGCCAGCACCTTTCCACGTGAGGCCGAGAGCCTGGAAACTGCTCTCTGGGGCTCTGTCCCCACAACTAATATAGTAGTCATATGCCATAAATGACATTTCAGTCAATGATGGATCGGCTATGTAATGGTGGTCCTGTAAGATTATAATGGTGCTGAAAAATTCCTATCACCTAGTGATGGTGTAGCCATCCTGACATTGTAGTACAATGCATTATTCATGTGTTTGAGGTGATGCTGGTGAAAACACACCTACTGTGCAGCCAGTCATGTAAAAGTATAGCACATACAATTAGGTACAGTACATAATACTTGATAATGAAAATAAGTTACTATGTTACTTACTTATTATTTACCAAACTTAACCATTATTTTAGAGTGTACTCTTTCTACTTATAAAAAAAGTTTATTGTAAACAGTATGCTGTCATACCAGCAGCAGCCTCATACATCTCATGTTTATCGCATGTCTTTATTGCATTATTTTCTCTTGTGCTTGATTTAATCTCGTGTTGTTTTGTACAGTAACATGCTGTATAGGCTTGTAGCCTAGGAGCAATAGATTATATCTGTGTAGCCCAGGTATGTAGTAGTAGGCTGTACCATCTGTGTCAGTATATTCCAAGATCATGTTCACATAGCAATGAAATTACCTAATGATGCATTTCTCAGAAAGTATCCTTCTCATTACACTGTGCAAGACTGTACAGCAGAAATGATGCTGTGATCGTTTCTGGGCTCGAGCCTTAGGATACTGACAGTTTCAACTTCCTATTGGAATAGTGGCTTCTGGAACCCAGTTGCTGTGCTAAGAGGAAGCCCAAGCAGTCCTGTGGAGAGGCCCACATGAAGGACTGGCACATGTGTGGAGGACCCTAGGTACCCAGCCAATAGCTGCGTGAGCAGCAGAGCTAATGCAGCTTGCCAAGCGAACCATCTTGGAAATGGATTCTGCCCCAGTGAAGCTACCTCAGCTGATGCTGTGGTGAACAAAAACGGCATTCCAATAAAGCCCTGCCCAAATTGCAGACTCATCAGCAAAATAAATGATTATTGTTGTTTTAAGTTACTAAGTTTTAGGTGGTTTGTAATGCAGTAACAGATGTCTGGTATATAGTCTTATTTAGCACTATCATAGTATGAGTGAAGAAGAATCCTTAAAATATCTGTATTGCAGTTTCAACAGCACATGATGGTTTTTTAAAAATGGTTAAAACAGTTCTCTCATCCTATGCATAGATAATAGTAGTTACTACTTTAATGTTTGGGCTCAGAAAAGTGGAAAGTAGAATTCTGGGTAAATTTAAGAGGTATAAGAAATTAACACAATTCAAAGTACTACACTGACAGGTACCATGTTGTCACACATGCTAGCCATATTAATTTAATTCCACTGGGCATGCACTTTTCTCTGACACTACAGTAAAGGCTTCCCATGGGTCAGTTTTCATTCTCTAGCTCCTAGCTGGAACCCACTCAGCAAAACTTTAGGATCACCAATTGGGTCAAATGACAAAGAAATTAAACATAACTTTGCCTTACTCACTATTTCCTCTATATAATACTTACTAAAATATAATAATACTCACTAAAATAAGATTAGTACACTTTTTGGGACTAGACTGTGGCCATAGTTGATAAATAGAAAACTATTGTAAGAATTCTATTAAAAGCAGTAGTTTAAAAATTCTATTACCAGTGAAGGCATGTTGCTTATTCAAACTGAGGTCTTGGGAGAGAGTGAGGCAGTGGTGTATGCAGTGGTTACTACGCCTCGCCAATTCTTTCATCATTAATTGCTCAAGGGGTGGGTATGTGAACCAAGTCTGGCCTACAAGACATGGGGGAAGGTACCTGAGGATGTTTGGGAAAGATTTCTTCCCCGATAACAGAGAGAGGCCCTTAAGGAGAACATCTCCTTTCTGACTGCTTTTGAAGTTTTTGTGTGACTACCTGATGATAGGGAAAATCCTTTAACTGTCCTGCACTCACAAAATTGGAAGAGGGAACAGATGGAAAGCATCTTTGTTCTTTATGATATCCTTGAAACGCTTCCTCTATTCGTGAACTACCTACCTCCACATGTTTTTCTGAATGACATAACTAAATGTCTCACTATGGTATACAAAAGTTGGAATAGGGTGTTTTAATACTTATAGCCAAAGCAATCCTAACTGATTCAGTAGTGTTATAAACTGCCTACACAATGCCTGAAAAATAGCACATGTTTAAAAACTGTGGTTATTATCCTGTAACTAAAATATAAGGTAAAACATAAAGATGAATATGTCAAAATCACCATTGATTCCCACTAGCTACTCATAATTCTTTCCTATTATGAAACCTCAAAATATTTTGTCCTTTTTTAAAAACAACAATCACATAGACTTTGAATCATTTGTGTACACGATTTATATTGTCTGCTAGATTGGAAGTTCTCTTTTTTACTACCAATTACCTTATATCCTGTAGATGCTCAAAAACTATTTATTGAATGAGTTAGTGATTAAGTCAGTATATTTAAATTATATAAATATGCAAAAAAGCAGACATCATGATTTACAAGAAGGACTGTACCCTTGGAGTGTGCGTGTTTGTGTGTGTGTGTGTGTGTGTGTGTGTGTAATTTCATAGAACGACATAATAATTATTGTTTTTTCTGGTAGTTTTATACCTGTTTTTACTTTTGGACTCTATCATTGAATATAATTCTAATTCTGACTTCAAGATGGAAGATACATAAGAAAATTTAAAGCCGTTTGTCTATCTCACCTAGGATTCCTCTTAGGAAGTATAGCAGACTGGACTATAATTCCAGTTTTATTGGAGGTGCAGAAACAATCAGGTTTCTGCCAAAGTGCTGCCCTAAGCTTCTTTTCAGCCTTATTTATTTATTTATTTATTTATTGCTAATCATGAGTAAAACTTCATTCTTTTGTGGGTTGTCAACAGTGGTTTCCACAATGATGTGATGATTATGATACAGTTATAGTAAAATACAGTCCAAGTACAAATTCTTATCCAAGGAGATGGGGGTGGTTTCCAGTGATGTACAGAACAGCAGATCAGATTATGAAATGTCTCTTTTTAAGTTAAATTTATGGGGGTGACATTGGTCAATAACATATAAGTTTCAAGTGTACAGTTCTCTAATACATCATCTGTATATTGCATTGTGTGCTCACTACCCAAAGTCTAGTCTCCTTCTGTCACCATATATTTGACCCCCTTTATCCTCTTTAATCTCCTCCCCCACCACCTTCCCCTCTGATAACCACCATACTGTTGTCTATTCAGCCCAATTTAAATTCATACTGCTTTTGGTTACCGTAATTGCAGAAACATTTTGGCCATAAAATCATGACCAGATAATTCTAGACTCTTCTAGCTTTTAAATATTAGGAAAGAATACTTACCTAACAAGAGAGTTTTCAATATGAATTGATTATTATGAAGCAATGAGATGCAAGATTTCATGAAGGGAATCCGACTTTAGTATGGCAATGGGTAGCTGGAGATACAGATCAAGGCACATTTGCCCTGAGTGAAGAAAGGAGTGTCCACAGCAGAAACTTCCGAGGTTGGTTGGGATTAATAAAATCAAAGGGTTTGGGCACCAAAAGTTAGATCTTGAGGGGAAATAAGAGAACTGAAGATCAATTCTATTTTTAAAGTTTTCCTGAGGACCAGACACAAGAGAAGGAAATGGGAAAGAAAGGAATTTGTATGGGTCATGTTTATCTTTTATATTATTCAAAGAGCCTGTCTTTGGAGCTTAATAATTTGCAATTTTCTACCTGTGTAAATTTGGATAAAATTACTTCCCTCTTTCCCTGAGTTTCTGCTTCCTAAATTGTAAAATGGGGATAATAATATTTCACAGAGTTCTTAAAAAGATTACATGATTTCAGACACACACACACACACACACACACACACACACACACATATGGGGTGCATATATATATATATATATATGGTGTGTGTGTGTGTGTGTGTGTGTGTGTGTGTGTAAAATTACTTAGCACAGTGCCTGGGACATAATACCACCCCACCCCCAAGCAAATGTTAGATTTATTCAACAAATGGTAATTGAGTGTCTACCAGCTGCTCTGCTTTAGGCACTGGTAATACAAAGGTGAACAACATAAAGCCTAAATTCTAGGGGATAAATGAAAAGAAAACACTTGGTTGTTGGAAATGACTGACCAACTTTAGCATTTAAAAGAATATTCAAAATATAGCTTGCTGATGTTTGAACACTTATGTTTAATATGAAATAAACATATAAAAGTTTGGCAAATATTTAAAAGGGAAAATACATACTGAATTTTAATGCATAATAGGTTTGTTCTGTTTATTTTGAATTTCCTTTTAAAACATTTGCATTTCTGGATTGTAGTGGACATGAGGGTCCACTCCAGAGGATTTTGTAAAGGAGGAAGGGGAAAAGTTGAATAGAGCACATAAGTGAAACATAAACAGAGAATTTGTATCCAAATAGGGTTAGGAAAAACAGTGAAGTCAGTATGTGTAATGAAGCAGAAAAAAGAAATACTGTATTATTTGGCAGTTGATCATAAAATAACAAAATAAAAATAGCATCTTTAACTTATACCAATATTAACAAAACAAACAAACAACAATGAATAACAACAGAATAATAGCTAGAGGCTAACTCAGAAGAAATAGCCAAGGGGAAGCTAAAGAAGTCTGAATATTAGATAATATAAAATACTTTTCATGTTATTTAGGTATCTTTAAAGAAAGATCAAATATGTACTGGACTTGCTTGTATCTTACCAGATATCATTTACTGAAAGTAAATAAAAAAGATGGGGAAATGACAAAGGAGAATAAATAGTCTCATAGTAGCAATTCTTTGCATTGACATAGTGGGAATAATTTTCCATTCACACTCTAATCTATTCTCAAAGACTATGTGTATGTGTGTCTGTATGTATATCTTAGAAAGAAAAACAATCTATAAACTACCATTAATCTAAGGCCATGTCTAAAGTATCTTGGGGTTATGGATTGGTTAAGAGAAAAATATTTTTCATTTGTGTCACAGACCCACATGTTTTCTTAGCAAATCAATTTTTGAACCAGAGCAGATCAGAAAGGCTGCAATTGTTTAGAACTTTCAAATCATCTGGAAAGTTATTCTGCAAGTAGGGTCAAACCCATTAACAAAACAGATGTTTTCCTCTGTGGCAGGAAAACACAACTTTCTTATATGTATTTCATATGGTTCAAATCCATTTCAGAAATAAGATTCTTAAAGGGTCTTGGGACTGGAGGGCTCTTCTAGACTCTGCCAATAAAAGCATGGCCAAGTCCATTTAGGTGTTTGAAAGTCAATATTTTATAATAATCTTTTAATCTCATGTTTTATAAAACAAGAGAAAAATGTTATAAAAATCTATGTTGCTTCTCCAAAGTCTCAGTAAAAAGGTTGGAGTTGCATTAAAATCAAGTGGCAATCACTGGCAGGACTCTTGGGAGCTAAGATGGGGAAGGACAAGTCATTAGAGAAAACAGTGGCCTGAGAGTCATTCTGGCCTTTCTTCTCGGAAACAGCAAAGGAAAGCTTCTTCTCACCTACCATTAGGAAAAAGTATCAAAAGCTCCAACAGATGGGTTTTATCAAAAAGCCAAAAACTATTGTGTCCAGGAATATAGGAAATGGATCCATTCAAAAACTCATTTAGGGAAAAATTTTCCTTTTACAGATGACTTTCAGATACAGATGCATACAGATGAATTCTCATTATTAGATAGCATAAATCACATCCTACGTTGGTTTTTTTTAGCCTTTGTAAAAACAGATACAAAATTTTAATAGACAGAAAGCACTTGCATTGGTCATTTGCCGATTAATTGTTTTAATCTAAAAAGTTCCATATTCTTAGCCAATGGAACATTTTCCTTGTTAATAATTAGGTTTTCGGCTTTCTTTTCACTAAGAAAAAACAGAAATAAGGAAAC
Source organism: Rhinolophus ferrumequinum (assembly GCF_004115265.2). NCBI lineage: Eukaryota > Metazoa > Chordata > Mammalia > Chiroptera > Rhinolophidae > Rhinolophus > Rhinolophus ferrumequinum. The sequence goes on along the minus strand of NC_046293.1, from coordinate 29,861,124 downwards.
TAGAAATCACGAGGAATTACTTCTTTTTTTATTGTACCAAATAATGTAAAACTAATTTTTACCAATAGTAAAATGAAGGAATACTTGCTTGATTAAGCTGATTAAATTGATTTAGAGCTATTAGGGTTATCAATATTTGAAAATGTTGCTTAACTATATAGAGAAGTACATTGCTGACTGTTCGAAAATAATTTATAGTTTCAAAAGAACAGCCTGTAAAGAAAAAGGGTGCAAGCTATTACTTGGATTCAGAGATATGGAGATTTTTGCTATTTCTAGAGAAGGATTGCCTGCTGTCACAAAATGTTTTAGGTCTCTTTATAATGGGGTGCTATCATAGTATAGGCTACAGCACTGACAGAAGGTGTTTGTGCTCTGTTCATCTTGACTGGGTGCACCTGTCTGCTAAAATTGCTACTATTACGAACAAAGGGGTTTGGATTCACATGTGTCAGGGAAAATGTGAGTAGAGTAAAATATTGCTACTTAGCAGACATGCCTTATTTTCAACTTTTCATTTACATTATAACCTGATTCACTTATATCATCACCAACTTTGTTTACTCTCATTCGTTAGAAATTTTAGAGTGAATTCCTTTGAACCTGAAACATTTTAATCATCACTTTGCTTCAGGGAATTGTGAGCTAGAAAGTTACCATGCTTTAGAGAGGAAAATAAAGATCTCTCTATGAAGATTATTTGCATTTGTCTAAAGATAACACTATTCATCCATTGTATGGAAGGATGCCCAGAATAGAAATGAAAAAGAAGCAAAGATTTGCTAAGAGGATAACTTTCTAATTCCTTTTGAGACATGTCTTCCAAGTATAGCTTTACTTTGTTTGAAGTGTTGTGATTTTCTGAAACTGGGTATATATCAATTTTGGTAAGTGTGAAAACACATCCCAAAGCCAGAAAAGAAATGAGTTCTATATTTTCTGCAGCCATCTCTCTCCCATCTTACAACCTTCCTAGTACATAATTGAAAACTGACATTGTGTGCATAAGAAAAGGAGCAATTGGAGATAGGAAAATTGTGCAAATGTTTTTGAAAAAATAGGAATATGTGCATTTGAAGGATGTATGCCGAGAAAGGGCTTTGAGCAGTGAGTGTAGAGGTAAATGAGGTTCCAGTGTAATTTCTGGGATTGATCTGTGTCCACAGAACTTCCTCTTAGGTGGAGGAAGAAAGGAGAAATTTAGCATAAGAGAAAGATATAAGGTTGGGAGAAAAGCTGAGATGTTTCAGGGGATATTTTGTAGAAAGAGACTTATAGTAAATAACACTAGTCATTACATTAGGACACATTATGAAAGAAACATTATGGAGTTTCTATAACTGCCTGCACTTAAATTATTATTCCCCCCTGTGGAAGGAGGGGTGGGTAGAGTACAAAAGGGAAAAGACAGTGGAGAAAAAGAATATGAGCCCAGATGACCCTGACTCCTTCTTTGCTAACCTTAGAAAAGAAAGCAGAAACATGTCATTAGGCCAAACCTAAAGACAGCAAAAACTTTAGGTCTTTCCTAAGTACGAGAAATATCACAGACCAGGATGGGAAAAAATTAAAAGCTTATAAATTACTGGAAACTAGAATGAATAGGCCCTTAGGTTTCTATCCTAAATACCTCTTTAAAAGTGTGTTGAATTGTTTTTCCAACAATTTTTATAGAGTGAAATCTTCCATCTGGCTACACTGAGAATTTCAAAGTTGTGGAATAGTAGAATCAGAGCTGGAAGTAACCTGCATCTCTTTTCATCCAACCCCCTCATTTTTCTTTTAGCAATTGTAGTGTGATGTAAACAGAATCTATCGAGTCCACATGCTCCAGACTTGCTGATTAAAAACACAAAACAGCTTTTGCTGCTCTTGTGTTTCCTTCCAGCTACTCTTCTATCCCTTTGTCTTCCTAGCTCAGCTCCTTGCAACAGCAGTCTGCGTTTTGCTCTCTCCACTTCCTCCCCTCCTTCACCTTCCCAGGCCACAGAGCTGCTACTGCATTGAACTTCCCCTTACTCAAGTTCTCTCACAAAGCACACTCTTCCGTCTGGGCGTCACAGCAGGATGGCTGGACTTGGATCTTGCTGTTGTCGCTTACTTCCTGTGTAACCTTGGCAAGCTCACCTCTCCTGTGCCTCATTTTCTCATCCATAAAGTGGAAATAATAATAATAATAATCCCTAGTTCACAAAGTTGTTGTGAGAATCGAATGCATTAGGCCCTGTAAACTTCTTAAACCCATCTCTGGTATGTTATAATCCCTTAATAAAATAAATTTGAGTTCTTAGGTATCATTATCTTTCTTGATACCTTTGCAGTATTGTTTACCAATTCCCTCCTTCCAAGCTTCCTTCCATCCCTTCCTCTTTCTTTCTTTCCCTGCTTCCCTTGTTTACAAGTATTTGAGAGTCTCTCTTCTCTATGTCAGGACACTGGAGCTACAGTTGTGAGCAAGACAGCAAATACTTGTTCTCACGGGTCTCATAGTCCTAGTTTTCCTCTTATTGCTGTATTAGATGCTTCTGCCTTTTCTGTGGAGGCTCCTTTCCTCTCTCTGCCTCTTGACCTCTTACATTATCCTTAGATTTTGTGTTCTTATCCTAATATATTTTCCTGAAGATGAAGGCATCCATGCTATTCCAAACCTGTCTTTTGTCTTGACTTTACTCCTAGGTCTACACTTTCAAATGTGGTCTCTTTATTCCCTCTTTCCTAGTTCAGGTCTTCATTATTTTTCTCTTTATAGATGACTGGTCTTCTAAACTCCACCAATCTATGCTCACACATTTTCTAAAACACAAACCTCATTAATTCAATCATGTATTCACTCACTCACTCATTCACTCACTCGTTTGCTCACTTAAATAAATGTTATTTATTTAATAACATTTAATAAAAACCCATTGTGTGCCAAGCACAGATCATTTTATTTCCCCTCTCAATTTCTTCAAAGGTGGCTTGACTCCATTTTATTATTGTATGCCTATGTACATTCTGTATCACCTGCCCTCACCCCGACCCTTCACAAACGGTTATATAACTCAGCTCAAATTTCTCTTCATTCATGCTCTGTCCAGCCCTGGGTATATAGCAATAAATACGACTGAGAAATACCTACTCTTCCACAATTTACATGAGGGAAACAGACAATAAACAACTGAACAAGATGACTTCAGATTGTGATAGGTAATAGAGGGAGGGAGGGAGGAAAGGAAGGAAGGAAAGAGAGAAAGAAAGAGAGAGATTGAGAGAGAGAGAGAGAGATATTTTGTGTGTGTGTGTGTGTGTGTGTGTGTGTGTGTGTGTGTGTGTTGGGGGGTACAATTCCAAACATTGGTTGGTCAGAGAAATCTTTCCTGAGGTAACATTTGAGCTGAGACCTGAATGCAGTGAGAGAGTGAGTCGTGTAAATATCCGGAAGAAGAGCACTCCAGAGTTCCAGAGCAAGGGAACAGCAAGTTCGAAGGTGCTGTGGTGAAAGCATGCCAGAGAGCTCCAGGAACAGCAAGGAAGTTGGAAAGCAGTCAGCGAAAGGCAGTAGAGTGAAACTCCGCGATGCCAACCTGCTTCTGTACAGCACAGTTGGGCATTCATTTATCTGTGCTGAGGTTGTGCCTGGGATTACCTCGTGCTGTTACAACATGGCATGAGGTTGTCGCTGTTTGTTTCTGTCTGTCTAATTAGTAATACTGAAAGTCCTTAAAGGTGGGGACCATTTTGTACTCATTTTTGTATCCCCAGGCCTATCCCTGTGCTTGGCAGGTGCTTGGACCTTTGCTGAATGGATGAGTCAGAGGCCCTTAAGATACTTTCTTATGCTTGAGTCGGCAGATTGGGTCTCTGGGCTCCCACTGCTCTCAATAATCTGCTTTCATCACCTCTCTCTTAGCTCCTCGTATCGATATTTTACCAGCTTTGGGTACTTCCCCTCTGGAATCTTGATTCATGAGCATTCCTGTACTGATTGCCAGCCAGGACCCGCCACTTCTCTAGGGTTCTTATGTGTTGCAGTGATAAGTGCAGCCTGTGTGAGTAATGCCACCAAAGGACTCTATATAATGGAGCTGTGGGAAGGCTCCCACCAGGCAGACAAATAAATGAAAATAAATGCACAGGGTAGGATCAGAATATGGGATGAGATGCAAGTTGAGCAGAGAAGAAAAATACTGACAACTGACTGTGATTATTTAGAAATGCCTCCCTGAGACTGTACTTTAAGGTTTTATAAATATTTTAATATTTATTGTCACAACCTGTTTTTTTGTGTGTGTATGCAAGAGTAAATAAACTTTAGATTTTAGTCTATTTTCATATGACCGAAAGGTCATATATTAGAATACCATGATTTCACAAGATATAAGCTCCTGAAAGCAGGTGACAGCTATAAAATGAGATGCTGTATTTGTTTTTGTTTTGTTTTTTTCCTCTTTAGCGCAAGAGTTGGAGTTATTCTTTTAAAGATAGCAATCTCAAAAATTGTGAACATAGGTGACAATCATTAGCAAACAAAAAAGCCTCTAAATTGTTGAAATATGTGTTATCAGGAATGTAAGAAAAAAATTATATATCTTATAAAGTAACTTGTAGGTGCCTTATGCAAAACCTACTTACTCTAATTTTATACATGATTATAATAATTTGGTTATCTATTATTTAAGCCACAGAGGATTAAAAGTAATAAATTGTCAGAGCAGGAAGGTAGTAGACGAAGTCACAGCAAAAAAACGGATGGAAGGATGCCTGACTGCACAGAGGAGGCAGAAAGATTTAAAGAAGCGGACGTTGAGTACTCAAAATGGTGGCTTTTAGGGCCTCCAAGTCCAAGGCAAACAATGCACTACCATACGGGTGCATAAGACTTTATCTACAAGTCAAATAAAAAAACTCTTAATTTTTTAAAAAAGTTGGTTCGTTGTTTTCAAATTGCATTTGGTGACAAACCTGACCTGACTTGCTCTTGTTTCGCAGCAAATCTGATCTGAACTGATATGAAGCTACTTCCAATTTGTATAAATATGCTTTGCTGCAGAAGTAATGTGTTGATCACAGACCCTGCTGACGGTGTTATGAATATAAGCACCACATTCCTTCACAAAACCCAAACTTCCGGTTGCATGGGTTTGGGATAAGGGGTTGCGCACCTGTGTGATACAGTCATGAACGCACATAATGATAACTATAGTTAATAAGAAATGCTATGCTTAAGATAAGTGTGGGAAATGCATTGAAAACCTTGCATTTTTAAAAAGTGTTCATTAAAGGAAAGGAAAATTGTAGTGTTATTTGGAAAATAAACAAGCGTTTATAGTACACTTTAGAGATTGTGTGTGTGTGTGTCTGTGTGTGTTCTTTAAGATGAAATTAAACTTGGAATCTGGGGCACATATTTGCTCTTGCCTTGCTGTAACTTGGAATTATGCACGGTTATTAGGAAAATTATCTTTAAGGTTAATTTGAGTTTTTTTTGAGCACCAGGATATCTGAGTGAGAAAGTTATTCAGAGATGTGAATTTGCTTTTTTAAAGCCGTCCAAGTTTGTAATAGTTTTGTTTTGTTCTTTGTTCCCCCCCAGGATTCCGCTGTCAATGAAGACAAAAATTTGGGTGCCAACTTAAGGAACAGAGTCTGTGTTTGCAATGCCAATGAGCGTCCCCCAGGGGAATTGTTAAATAGCCTGAGGGTTATTCTAGCTCAGTAAACCTAAGGACACAAAAACACAACTTTAGACATTCGCAATGGACATTTAAAAAATCTAGCTGAATTCTAGCAACACTAAACAATGCAGAAACACACAATAGATAATAAAATATTACTGTTTAACTTTCTCTGCTCCAAAATAATACAGGTTTACAGTTAAAAATTCAAATATTATAGAAATGTATTAACTAAATAGTGAAAGTAACTCTGAGCTACATTGTCACGCTCCCCTCATAAAAATGTTGTTAAAATTTTGGCTTATATTTCTCTAGCTGTTATTCCTTTTTACATAAATTAATTTATGCTACATAGTGTTTTGCTACTCGCCTTTTCACCTTACTTGGCTATATGTTGAGGTCTGTCCAAATTGGTGGTTAATATCACCACTTCATTCTTTTCAATTATGAGATAGAATTGCATTTTATGGCTACACTATAATTTAAAATTGGTGATTTTTTGAAGGTTTACTTTTTCCACGTTTATTTTATTTTTCTCCTTTGATTCTCCATCTGCTTTCTTGCTTAGACACAAGTAGAACAATAAAAAGCCTAGATGTGATTCAAAAAATTTGTAAATAGTGAAATAAGTGCTGTTTTCAAATGACAAATTTCTAGTTCTATGGAATGAGCAGTACAATTATCTCAAAAATACAAAACATACAATGTCTCTTCTGTATTGTCCCTGTCTGTGTCTTGTTTTCTTATTCTCTTCACATTGTCTTTCACAGAACAGAAGTTGTTAATTTTAATGAAGTCCAGGTTATCGATTCTTTCTTTCGTGTATCACACCTTTGGTGCTATATCTAAAAAGTCATCACCAGACCCAAGGTCATCTGGGTTTTCTAAACTATGTTATCTTCTAGTTTTATAGTTTTGTATTTTACGTTTAAGTCTGTGATCTATTTTGAGTTAATTTTCATAAAGGTATAAGATCTGTGTCTAGATTCATTTTTTCACATTTGGATATTCAGATGTTCCAGCACCATTTATTAAAGAGACCTTTTTTGCTCCATTGTATCGCCTTTGCTCTTTTGTTAAAGATCAATTGACTATATATATGTGCATTTATTTCTGGGCTCTCTATTCTGTTCCACTCACCTATTTGTCTTTTCTTTCCCCAAAACCACACTGTCTTGATTACTGTAGCTTTATAGTAAGTCTTAAAGTTAGGAAGTAGCAGTCCTCCAACTTTGTTCTTCTCCTTCAATATTGCGATGGCTATTTTTTTGTCTTTTGCCTTAGCATACAAACTTTAGAATCAGTTTTTCAATATCTACAAAGTAACTTTCTGGGATTTTGATTGGGATTGCATTGAATCTATGGATCAGGTTCCGAAGAACTGACATCTTGACAATATGCACAAACATGGACTATCTGTACATATTCTTCTCTGATTTCGTGCATCAGTTTTGTAGTTTTCCTCATATAAATCTTGTTCGTATTTTGTTAGATTCATAATTATTTCATTTATGGGAGTGCTAATATAAATGGTATTGTGTTTTTAATTTCAAATTCCACTTTTCATTGCTGGCATTTGGAAAGCAATTGACTTTTGTATATACTGTGTTTCCCCGAAAACAAGACAGAGCCAGACAATCAGCTCTAATGTGTCATTTGGAGCAAAAATTAATATAAGACCCGGTATTATTTTACTATAATATATTACTGGATTAATATAATATAATATAATATAATATAATATAATAATAATATAATAAACACCAGGTGTTATATTAATTTTTGCTATTAAAAGATGCATTAGAGCTGATTGTCTGGCTTGGTCTTTTTGGGGGGGAAACGCGGTATTAACCATGTATCCTGTGACCATACTATTATTGTTTAGTAGTTCCAAGAGGGGTTTTTGGCAATTATTTTGGGTCTGATACATAGATAATCATTTCACGTGTAAACAAAGACATGTGTCTTTTTTCCCAACCTGCATACATTTTATTCCATTTTTCTGGTCTTATTGCATTAGCTACAGCTTCCAGTATGATGTTGAAAAGGAGTAGTAAAAGGGGACATCCTTGCCTTGTACTTGATTTTAGTGGGAAAGCATTAAGTTTTTCACCATTAAGTATGATGTCAACTGTAGGTTTTTGGGTGGATATTCTTGATAAAGTTGAGGAACTTCCCTTTTATTCCTAGTTTACTGAGAGTTTTTATGATGACTGGGTGTTGGGTTTTGTCAAATGCTTTTCATGCATCTATTGATATGATCATGCAATTTTTCTTTTTTGGCCTGTTGATGTGATGGATTACATTAATTGATTTCCAAATGTTGAACCAGCCTTACATCCTGGGTTAAATCCCACCTGATCGTGATGTATAATTCCTTTTATATATTGATGTATTTTATTTGCTAATATTTTGTTAAAGATTTTTTCACCTACGTTCCTGAGAGCTATTGGTCTGTAGTTTTCTTTCCTTAACAATATTTTTACAACTTTCTTTTCTTGTATAGTGTTGCTTGGTGTTGGTATGAGGGTAATGCTGGCCTCATAAAATGAGTTAGAAAGTACTGCCTCTGCTTCTGTCTTCTGAGATTAGAGAGTATTGTATAATTTCTTCCTTTAATGTTTAGTAGAATTCACCAGTGAACCCATTTTGGCCTTGTGCTTTCTATTTTGGAATGCTATTAATTATTGATTTAATTTCTTTGTCAGATAGACCTATTCAAATTGTCTATCTCTTCTTGTGTGGATTTTGGCAAATTTAATCTTTCACAGAATTGGTTCAAATTATTTCATCAAATTTGTGGACAGAGTTGTTTATAGTATTCCCTTATTATTAATTTAATGTCCATATGATCTGTAGTAATGTCCCCTCTTTCATTTCTGATATTAGTAAATGTTGTCCTCTTTTTTTTTTTTTTCTTAATCTGGCTAGAGGTATTAATTTTATTGATTTTTCAAAGAACCACAACTTTTGTCTTTGTTGATTTTTTTCTATTGTTTTCTTTTTTTCAATTTCATTGATTTCTGCTTTTGTTCTTATTATTCCTTTTCTTCTGCTTGCTATGAATTTAATTTGCTCTTCTTTTCATAGTTTCCTAAGATGGAAACTTAAATTGCTGCTTTTATGTCTTCTTTTTTGGCATATACATTTAGTGCTATAAATTTCCCTCCACACACTGCTTTTGCTGCATTCCACGTGCATCAAAGCATTTTGATGTTCAAAATATTTTTAAATTTACCTTGAGATTTCTTCTTTGACTGTGTGCTATTTTGAAGTGTGTTGTTTAATTTCTGTGTAATTTGGGATTTTCTGGTTATATTTCTCTTATTGATTTCTAGTTTAATTCTATTGTGGTCTGAAAGCAGATATCATATGATTTCTATATCTTTAAATTACTTAAGGTGTGTTTTATGACCCAGAATGTGGTCTATCTTGGTGAATGTTCCATGTGAATTAGAGAAGAATATGTGTTCTGCTGTTGTGGATGAAGTAGTCTATAGATGTCAATTATATCCAGTTGATAGATGGTGTTGTTGAGTTCAACTATGATCTTATTAATTTTCTACCTGCTGGATCTGTCCATTTCTGAGGGGTGTTATCATTTACTTATTTTTGACTAAAAAAGCATCTTGCAGGTGAAGTAGAGGTTATACTTGGAAAATCTCTCCATTAATAATATTTCACTTCCTTTCATGCTTCAAAATTTTCACACATCTAGTTATATGGTATAGAATAAAATAAAGCTTTTCCACATTTGTGAATTTGTTACACTCAAATGAATTTAAAGAATGATAATAATAATAATACAATCAATATACAACAAACAATAAATCAATATAAACATCAGTTACAAAGAAAGAAGCAATCCCAAGCACCTCCTAAAATGAAGGAAAATATAATAATCCAAGCAATTTGGTTTTTTCCCCTCCAAAATGCCAAATAATAATGATGGCAATAGCCAAGATGAAATTACTTGTCAATCAAGATATGCTTAGAGGATTTAGATTAGATCATAAAAATAATATTCTAAACTACAGTATAACTTTTTTAGGTTTATACATTGATATGGTTTGCATTATTAGGCTGTAAGATTCTGAGTCTACAGAGCTATGCACAGTAGTCCTTAAATGATACTCATACATCAGACTTAGGTATTGGAGTTGGGAGGGGTGTTTGAAGAATATATTTGACTCCTGGGTATTTTAGATATAGCTCTAATTCTCCAGATAACATTCAGCCATTATAACTTCTTCACATTTTCTGTACTTAGCCTTTATACACAGCTGTAGACTCTATCTGTTCCTCATGTTTTGCTGCTTCATTCCACATTTTGGATGCTCCATTCATTCCACGTATCTGCTTTCATTCTGTCCTACATCATTTTCATCCCACATAGCAACATTAACAAATGAGATTTTCAAAAGTGAAAAACTTATGACACTATAGGTGACACTATAACTAAATAAGTTTGACATTGATTCTTAACAAAAGTATAAAATATTATTAGCAATGGTTCTAAGCACTTAGAAAAGAAGGTACAGGGGATCACTGATACCAGAACAGGTTAATTTGAAACAGATCCTTTTTAACTAGCTTTGCTCTTTTTTATTTTTTAATAGTTACTTGGACTGGTAGATTTAGTGATGCTAGAGACAATGCATTTTTATTTCAGCAAAGCATCTAGAAAAACTTTCATGAAATCCTTATAGTATGATTACATGAACTACAGTGTTTGATCTGGAAGTGTCGGCTAATCAATGATTTTTTTCCTTGGAGATGATTTTGGATGGTGGGCTGTAAGGCTCTTATCTAATCCTGTTTTACGTTATGTTTTTGTTTTTTTTAATTAGACCTACATGGAAACAAAGAAGGCATGTTCATTAAATTTACAGATATTATAAGTTAAAAGTGATCACTACTATAACATTTCTTTATCTGAAACTATGTCCTAAAACAAACAAGATGTGATTTAATAAAGATAAAAGAAAAATATTATGTTTAAACATAAAGAATTATTGAAGTATAGACTATGTAAGGTGGAAGGCATGATTTAATTGCAGTCCATGTCTAATAGACTGGGATTTTTTTTTTATTCTAGGTAATATGTTTGCTAAAAGAAAAACCTACTTAATGTAGGTTTGAGATGCCTTATTGGCAGAGTATGCTTGATCAAAGGGGCTACTGATCAGTCCATGACTTAATTCTTGGTACACTGTATTTGAATATTGTGTTTCTTTCTGAGTGTACAATTTAAGGAGAATGAAAAATTAAAGCACATTCAGAGCAGGGAAAAGAGTGTAGTTAGAAGGGCTCACCATGCCATTTGAGGAATAGTGAAAAGAACCCGAGATTTTGAAGAAGAGGAAAGTATTAGCAGGTCTTCTGGTAGCTACTTAACAGTTTGCTTGAAATATTTCAAGGCTTTCAAAGTCTATAAAGAAAGATTAATTTTGTGAGGATGCAGAGAAGCGACCTCCCCAGCGAACACAGCGCATACTGAGCGCTCCCCGACACCGCCTCCGACCAGAACTTACAGGACCAGAACCCGCACCAGTCATATAAGTTCAAAGAAGTTAATTTGATCTTCACAAATCAGATGGTGTAGGCTTTAGAGTTAAGCAGATCTAAATTTTATAAATTTGACGTCAGCATTGGTTTTAGCAAAAGGAATGAAACTTCAGAGCTTCATTTTCCTAACGTGCTAAATAGGTATAATAAGTTCTATCTCATTTTAAGGATTAGAAATAATATATAAAAAGGGCTTAGTTCCTGGCATAGGTAAATATTCAATAAATAATCATGATTATACATAAATTGATAAAAAGTAGAGATTTCCAACATTGGGAAGATTCAAGTGGAAGGTGGTGTAGAGGGAATATTGGAGAGAGGATTCCTACTTAACATAGGGGACCAACTTTTAGCATAATGGTTTTCATTTCCACTTTGGCGTGAAATCTCCTTTCCCCTCCCTGCTTTTTCCTTGCTTCACAAAACAAGCAAGTCCAATCTGTTTTAATCAACTTTACGTTATAGTCTTTCGTTGACTTCTGGAAGTTAATTGACTTTTGAAAAGTTAGAACAGGAGGGGAGCATAGCTTTGAGAAATGAAGTGTTTTAACAGTAAAAAAATATGCAATGTTCACAGATCAGAGACTTCTCATTTAGTGGTTCGGTGAGTTACTCAGGGAGGAGGCAAATGTTACAGGGTTGGTTAAGTTACTAACAGAGGCACTAACTGAAAGAAGCTTCCACTACTTCAAACCACATCAAGCTCTTGGCAAGAGCACGTGAAAAATGTGATCCAGGTCAGGTGTGAAGCGGGTCTGGACTTGCTGGCTGGAACTAAGGACAGGAAGTTTGGAAACTCCCAGGGACCGAATGGAGGCCCTTGGATGCCACCAGTTTACAGCATGAGTTGAGGAGACAAAAAAGAGGGCAGCGACAAAAGTGGTGAAATAGGTTGGAGGGCCCCAGAAGGAAGGTGAAAGCTGGCGGGTCCTATGGGCTTATAGCCCACAGAACAGTGTCCTTGAGTTGTGCACCAGGACCCGGGGCATCAAATCTTGCCCGGGGGCGAACCTCTCTATCCGTGTCTCCCAGCTGCTAGTCAGTCCTGCTAGGGCACTTCTGGAAAACCTGTCGGCTGCCCGCAACCTTGGTCCGGCTTTGATCGCAGTCTTGATAACTGGGCGCGGTGCCCTGCCTCCTTTGCTCCCGCCCTTCTCCCGCCCACCGGGTCCCACCAGCCTGTTTGCCTCCAAGCGCTGGGGGTCGACCAGATACTCCGGGGCTCGGCTGCAGGCAAGACCCGGAGAGCGGAGTTCGCTCCTGGCCGCAGGGCGCGCTCGCGCGCGCTCGCTCGCGCCCTCCTCACACGGGTACTGGGCATGCGCGGCGCGCGGCCGGCTTGGCTGGGAGCTGGTGAGCGGGCTAGCGGGCGGGCAGAGCCGACTTCATAGGCTGCGGCAGGCGAGGCGGTGTCGGGGAGCGCTCGGTCTGCGCGGTGCTCGCCGGGGAGCTCGCTTCTCGGCAACGGGGCGCGGACAGCGGCTGGGCGGCTCGCGGAGCCTCGGGAGGGCGCCGGCCGGCCAGATCGGAGGCTTTCTCCTGGCCACCTCCTGCCTCGTCTGGGCTCGCGGCGCCTCCAGGGAAAGCCGCGGCCCCGCAGGCGGATCCGAGGTAAGAGCCCCGCGGGGAAAGGCGCCCGCCGGGGTCCGACGGCTTGAACTCTCCCTCGATTTTAAAAATCCGCCTTTGTGTGCTTGGGTGGAACGGTGCCAGGCGCCGCGTCCGCCTTCATCCACTTTGACTGCTTTCAACTGGTGTTGGGAGAGCCAGGTGTGCGCGTCCGCGCGCCGGTCCTGGTGCTCCGCGAGCCGGGGTCCACCCTGCGCCGCCCGCCCGGCGCCGCCCGCCGCACCGCGGGCTCCGGGAAAGGTGGGCAGAGAAGATTCACAGTGTCCCCGTAATATTTCCTGGAAACCTGAGCTTCCGCAGGTACACCTGCGCTTATCTGGGCGGTGGGGCGACCGCACTACGCGTATTCTTCTCACCGTTTATCTGAGACTTGGGGTTTCCAGCGCGCCCCTCCCCACCCCCATCTGGGGGAGGTCTTTTCAAATTGACACTCTGGGGCAAGGTCCCACCATCGCATATGTCCTCAAATTAATATAGCTCATTATTTTTGATGAGTTGTCACTTCTAATTCCTGTTGACTTTCTTAGCTCGCTCCACTTTACTCATCAATGTACTTTTGGGAAGAGGGCCTTTCTGGTGTCTCTGTCAGTTAATGCCTTTTGAGCGTATTTCCCCACCCATGTAGACTCTGCTTGTTCCTCCTAAGCTCACTCTCTTTACTTTGCTTTCAAGGACTACCTGTACGCAGATTCTTTGCACCGATCGTTCGCCTCCTTTTCATTGTTTCTCAAATCCTTCCTTTCCCTGAGTACCCACAATACTGCTGGAATCTCGTTGGGGGTAGGACGCTGTGGTATTATCATTTGAAATCTGTGAATGTCTAGGGCGGTAGAGCATTAGGAATTGGAATCCTCCTTTACAAAATATATTTCAATGAAATATATTATTGCTTTGCTTTTAAAGGCTTCAGTTCTTGCCTCAGATAATAAGAGAAATAGCAAATATCTTATGAGTTCAGGAAAAACTTGGTTCCAGATGCATGTGAATACTTTGATTTTGGCTTTGTTACTTTGGGGAGATAGGGGAAAGGATTTCCAGAAGGCTACTTTATATATATGTATATAACAACAAAGCAACAGTGTTGCGTACTGCTTCTAATTTATTTCCAGTGAATGGATACCATTCTTTTACGGAACTTGGGTTTTGGAAAGTGTACACTAGTAATTTAGATCATGTGGTCATTGAAATTAAAGTCAATGTCATCCCCAGTCACCTAGGATAGATTTTCTATTTGACTTGGAGTTGCTCGTCTGGAAAATTTTTGCTCATGGGTTCACAGTTTTACTTACAATTTGAAAAATAATGCAATTTATAGACTTGGCGGGTAAAGGGTAGGCTAGAATGTATCACAAATGTATTGACATATTATAGAATGCCTTTAGTGCAGAATTCATAGATTAAGACTTCTTAAAATTCCACAAGTCATTCACTACACGACAGAAAAAAAGAAAACTTGCTTTTAAGTCCACTATTCTGAGATAATCACTTTTTATAATATTTGGTACATTCTCTTTGAAATCTTTTTTTCCTCCTACTTTCCAATGTCATTCAGTATTATTAGATAGTAATTTTCAGCCCTTTATTAGTAGTGGGGGAATACTTAAAATTAAGTGGTATTTAGGGTGATGTATTTTCAAAATAGTTTATTCTTTTTTGTTCCCTGTGAGGAATCTAATGGTTAAGTTTGAACACTTTGTTAATCAAATGTAAATATTTCATTGTGTTTTTATTTCTATCTTTTCTTGCTTTCAATTTTTTATCTATGCTGATACTTTTCAGATATCAGTCCTTTTCTATGCTATGACATAGATTTTCTATTTTTTGCTTTTAATGTTTTTATTTGATACATTTTAAAATCCTAGTCCTATTCTTTTCTTACACTATACTATGCACACGTTCACCACTACTTTTTCTTCTTTCTCTACTGACTCTCCTATTTTCTTCAATTACCTTTATTAATTCTGCAGCAGCTCACTTGAACCATGGTTTATATAAGTAAATATAGTATCTAGAATAAAAGGTAATAGTTTTTTTTTTCAAGTTCTCTCTTTAGATGCTTGACGTTTGTTGGATGAATATTTTAGCACTGATTTGATTTATATAAAATATAGGTTAGCTTTTCTGAGTTGTAGTAAACATATTTGGTAGTTATTTAGATCGTCAGAAAACAACTTCAGTTAATGATAGGTTACAAACTTTCAGACATCTGCAATGGTACATGAGAGGAAAAAGTGGAATTTTAGTTAAAGTACTTCAGCTATAATATATCCCTGCTGGGAGTTACTGCATGAAATTGTTTGCAGCTGTTAGTGATTGAAAATATTTTCTTAAGAAAAATCCTGTAACTGAATAGTTGTAAACATTTTAAGTTTAATATATGCAGGGAAGGTGTGAAGTTCCTCAGTGCTTCACTATACAGCTTCTTCAGTGTTTTTTAGATACATTCTTAAATGAGATTTTTACACATATATTTTATTTTTTAGATTAGCTTTAGATTTGCAGAAAAAATGTAAAATTTGTACAGTGACTTCTTGTATATCCCCATACTCAGTTTCCCTTCTTAACATCTTACATTAGTATTTGTTAAAATTAATGAACCAGTATTGGTACTAACTAAAGTTTATACTTTATTTAGATTTCCTTAGTTTTTAATCTAATGTCCTTTTTTTCTGTTCCAGGATCCTACCATGTAGGATATTGTATTACACTTAGTTGTCGTGACTCCTTGGGCTCCTCTTGGCTGTGACAGTTTGTTAGACTTTCTTTGTTTTTGATGACCTTCACAGTTGCGAGTTGTACTGGTTAGGTATTTTTCAGAATGTTCCTTTATTGGAATTAGTCTAATGTTTTTCTCTTGATCAGACTGATTTTTTGGGTTTTGGGGAAGATCACAGAGGTCAAGCGCTATTTTTATCACATCATATAAAGGGTACATACTATCAACATGATTTATCACTGTTGATATTGATCACCTGGCCGATGTAGTGTTTGTTGGGTTTCTGCATGGAAAAGTTACTCTTTTCTTTGTTTTCAGGCTGTACTTTTAGAAAGACGTCCCTGTGCACAGCCCGTGCTTAAGGAGTGGAGAGTTATGCTTCTCCTTCTTGAGTGTGCAGTATCTATGTAAATTATTTGGAATTCTTCTGCATGACAGATTTGTCTCTTCTCTCCATTTATTTACTCAATCATTTACTTATATCGATCTGAACTCACGGATATATATATATATATATATATATATATATATATATATATATATCACGGATATATATATATATATATATACCTGTGTGTGTGTGTGTGTGTGTGTGTGTGTGTGTGTACACACACGCATATATTACACTTTGGGTTATAATCCGATACTATTTGTTTCTCAAATTGTTTCAGCTTTATTAATTGGGAGCTCTTTCAGTTGGCTCCATAATTGAGTTGTGTTTTTTGTTGTTGTTAACTTCCTTACTTTCTAGCATTGAAAGATGTTCCAGGCTCCTGTTATATATTTCCATTTCCTCCCCAGTCCTAGATTCATTTTCTTGGGAAATGGTATTAGAAACCAAGATGTGGGTGCTAGGTGTTCAAGTTGCTACTATGGTGTCATTGCTCTCAGGCCCTCTCATTTGACAGCAGGAAAGACACGTGTGTATACAAACCTATGTATATACATGTATTTCTCTATGTAACCATGTGTATCGTATTAAGCCAAATATGAGTTCATGTGGATGTCTCTTACACTACCTAATCCATTACCACCTATATAATTCTGCCTTTCTCTCCTTCCTTATCTGTAAACTTACTCCAACAGTGAGAAGAAACCTGGCTCCCATCATCTGCCATCCATTTACTTAATTTTTTAATTGCATTATTGAAATTGTTAGCCTATGCTCCTTTACGGAGAATGGAAAACAACTTTATCAATTAGAGTACAGTGCTTATGTGCACTTTCTTTTGCTTTTAGTCTCACAGATCACTCCCTTTCCTTCTATCCCCTTTAGTGAGGTTGTTGCAGAAATCTGCATTTCATCCTCGGATTCCCTGACCTTCTAAATGATTTTTTAAAATTTGAATACATTAAGGTTCACTCTTTGTTCTGTAAAGTTCTATGGATTTTTACAAATGCATAATTTAATGTATCCATTATTATAATATCAAAGTATCATACAGAATAACTTCAACACATTAAAAATCCCCTGTGCTTCCTCTGGCAACCCTCTTCCCCTGGCAACCACTGATTTGTTTTTACTGTCTCTATAGTTTGCCCTTTTCCAGATGTCATATAATTGGAATCACACAGCCTTGTCAGATTGGCTTCTTTCACTTAGCAATATGCATTTAAGATTCATGGAGATTTTCTTGTAGTGTGATAGCTGATTACTTTTTATCACTTAATATTTCATTTTATGGATGTAACACAGTTTGTGTATCTATTCATCTATTGAAGAACATCTTGGTTTTGTCCAGTTTTTGGCAACTATGAATAAAGCTGCTAAGAATATCTGTGGGCAAGATTTTGTGTAGACACAAGTTTTCAAATCACTTGATTAAATACCTAGGAATGTGATTGTTGGATTCCATGGTAAGATTATGGTTAACTTTGTAAGATATTGCCAAACGGTTTTCTAGAGTGACTACCGTTTTGCCTTGCCACCAGCAATGACTGAGAGTTCCGATTGCTCCTCGTCTGGGCAGCATTTGACGTTGTCTGTGTTTTGAATTGTATGTATTCTAATTGGTATAATATCTCATTATTGCTTTAATTTGCCATTTCCTAGTGATATTTGATGTCAAGCGTCTTTTCATATCTATTTCCCATTTGTATAGTTTCTTTGGTGAAATGTCTGTTCTGAACTTTTGCCTATTTTATCTTAATTGTTGAGTTTTAAGAATTCTTCCTATATCTTTTTTGATACAAGCACTCTACCAGGTAAGTGTTTTGCAAATGTTTTCCTTCCTGTCTGACCTGTCTTTTTAGTCTCCCAACAGTGTTTTTTTCAGAGCTAATGTTTTAAATAAAGGCCAACTTATGAATTTCATACATAGAATTTTGGTGTTGTATTTAAAAACTCATTGCCAAACTCAGGACCACCTAGATTTTATCCTTTTTGTTTTCCCTAGAAGTTCTATAGATTTACATTTTGCGTTTAGTTCTATGATATATTTTGAGTTAATTTTTGTAAAAGGTATAAGGTCTATGTCTAAATTTACTTTTTTGCCTATGGACTTCCAGTTGTACCAGTACTAAGTAAATGCGATTTTTAAGTCAGATTGTAAATTCGTTTTAAGATTGAAAGGAAAGTGTTTCTATTTTATTTTATTTTGTACAAAACTGCTTGAAAGAAACAGTTGAGAAATGACTTAGAAATTAAAATGAATACTACACATAGACTGTGTGTTGAGATTGGTTCTTGTATGTTATACGTAGAGTCGTACCTCGGTATCTGCAGGAGATTGGTTCTAGGATCCCCCAAGGGATATCAAAATTTGAGGATGCTCAAGTCTCTTATATAAAATGACATAGCATATAACCTGCACACATCTTCCTGTATACTTTAAATTGTTTCTAGATTACTTATGATAGCTAATACAATGTAAATGCTATGTAAATAGTTGTTATACTGTATTGTTTAGGGAATAATGACAAGAAGAAAAGCCTGTACATGTTCAGTACAGAGGCAACTATTTTAGACCTAATTACATAGTAAATATCAGCAACAACGTAACTTTTTTCCTGAATATTTTTGACCCACTGTTGGTTGAATCAGTGGATGTGGAACCAACAGATACTGAGTGCCACATAATTCATTTCCTTCTTCCTCACTAACTCAGATTTTTCTTTGTGGAAAATGGAATTATTAATGTAGATTAACATCTGTCATTTCTTTTGGATCTAACCATAGGAAATAATAAAGTTTTCTTTTTCACAATGAGAATCTGAAATAGGGGATTTGCAGGGTGTATACTGAGAAGAGGCAGATTATGTAAGTGCCATCTAGAAACTTGAGCCTTAATTATATGGTCTTGAATCTTATCCCTTGTCACTACTATAGCAACAAGTGGTTTTTTTCAAGTACCTTTCTTTTGATAAGCATTTTGTGTTATTGACATTGTGGCCAGAGGTATTTGTTGTTACACTACAGTTAGAACCAGCAGCCTTCAAGAAGTATCTAGAGAGATCTCACATGATAAAACTAGCTCCCATGGTGTGGACGAGTGTTACATACATGATCTCTTTTAACTCTTACAAGAGCTCTTTAAGGCGTGTCTCCTTATTTCCATATTAGTGGTAAGAAATAGGTTGATAAACATAAAGTGACTTGTCTCTGAAGTCAGAGAGACCTCATCTGCCTTAGATTTCATAACTAAGAAGTGGAAACAATGATAGTAACTCCTTGACACAGTCATTTGTGGTGGGTTAAATGAAAAAGAAATGTACGTATATCCCAGCACATAGATGAAGGGAGAGGCTCACTGTGGCTGAAGGAGTCAGAAAAGTCTTTACTGTAGGATGTGACATTTGAGTTTTATAGGATGAATTTTTGAGGCCCAGATTGAGAGTGTGAGGTGGGACTCTAGGGTATTCCAGGCAGAAAGATGAATACGTGTGAGGTGTGGGCAGAACAGGTGGACATGATGGGAGTGGAGGGAAATTCTGCAGTCTCATAGAGTCTCGTAGGATTATTAGAAAGAACTGAAGAACCAGTTTTTCATTTTTATAAGTAATACAATAAAGTATTCATTACATTGTAGGAGAAGAGAATAACGATATCATACCTGTTTTAAGAATTGCGTGAATCTCCTACTCATATGACTTTCTGAATATAGTCATTTATGTAGTAAATAAATTCTTGTGTTCTTTTTCAGTCCTGTACTACTCAAGTGATTTGATTAAGAAAGAGGACTTGTGTATTTTGGGGTGAAATCAGAGGTCCTGTCTCAGACCATGCTTATATTTTGTAGCATAACAATATTAGAATGTAACATCCCGCAAAGGCACAATCTAGTCCTAATTGAGCCAATTCAGAATTCTAAGAACCATGAACAGTTTCTGATCACAACCTGAAACATAACCCTTAGGAATGTACTAAAAATAATTTGTTAGTGAATGAATTATGTGCTTGATAAAAGGTCAGAGTTCTACAGTTGAAAAATTGTGTTTTTAACGTAAAGGGAGAAGAAAAAAAGGAAACAAAAAATAGAAAATTGAAGATCAACAAAAGGAAGAGAGGTTAAATTTAAAGCAAGGGAAGAACTTTTTAAGTCTTTTAATGAAGTCGATATGAATTTAATTTTATTTAGAAAATTTTATTAACACAATTACAATATTATCTCTGTTAGAATATTACCACTTGAATTTCTTATTTTTGAAATATATTATTATTATATTATTGATATATTTATTGATTTAGTGCAACGATAGGATGTTTCCATTGTCTGAAATATGTTTGTGACCATCAAACACTATTTTTTTTCTGTTGATGCTAATATTTGTAATGTTTTGTAATATTGTAGTTGTTTCTGTTTTTCTCTAGGAAATAAAATATTTTAAAAAGTACACCTGGCAAAACAAATCTGTAAAGAAAAGTATGTGTGAAATTTGTCGCTTTTGAAAAGGCATTGAATACAATTTAATAATCTACAATGATTTTTACATTTGAAGTTAACGGAAATTTTAGACATGAAGATACAATAAGATGGTTTTGAGTATGTTGACTTTGAAATTTGACGAAAGATGTACTCGTGGTAACAGAGAGGGTAGATATATTGAACTTTCATAAATGGAAGGAAGCAGAACATTACTATATCCATGTAGATTCCCCGACGCGCCGCCACACCGGCAGCCGCAGTTTGTGTTTGTATGTATGTGTGTAAGTAATCTCAAATTTTTCTTTCCAGTGTATTTTCAAAACTTTAACTGTTTTCTGACTAACTATATATTGAGATTTAAAAATATTACTCTTTAATCTGGAAATACTGATTTAGAAGGCTTTATTGAGTTGTCTTTATTACTTTAGTGTGTTTCTGTACATTATCAGAACTTCTGATGTATATAATCTATTTATTTTCAGTACTGAACATTATAACTACTGTTAAATTTTTTTTTTTTTAAACATCTCAGGATCATTTTAGTCAAGAGACAACATTAATTTTGTTGGTAGTTCTTTTATTTAGCTCTTTGGTGGGGCCTTGTTAGATTCTGAATAATTTAAAAGCAATGGAATTCTTTCTCTGATAAAAATCTAGTCATTGCGCCAAATCTTGTAGCATTATTCACATGATACTCATGCATGTAAAGGTGTCGAATTCATGTGTGTTCCTGAAGGTGTGTATTAAAGAGGGTATTTTTAATTATTGAGGAAAATGACCTTCCGAAGATTTTAACGTACATTAATTCACAGATTTGCGTCAAGTCTGATCTCTTTTTTTAAATGAATAACAATGATAGCCAAACCTAAGCAACAGTGTATAAAGAATTGTATAAAATATTATGACTTCATTTAAATTTAGGAATAATCAGTTCTATATTTTATGTAAGTTAGTATATTTGCTATCTTTGTAGAATTACAGAATAAAGTGTTTAAAGCATCTTTTCTTTTCATATTGTTTTAATTTTCCTATTTTTAAATCCAAATTATTGAAACAAGAAGTTTAAGCGACATTTTTACTGCAACATCCATGCACTTGGCCATATTTCACATTTTTCCACACTATCTTAAGACTTGCTACTTTCCATGGTCTCATGAAGAAAATAATCTTATAAAAATCTTGAAGCAAATAAATGACCATGTGGGTTTTCCCTCAGCACCCCTTCTCCATCCTGCTTCCCTCCTCCCTGCTTCGCCCCATCCTCTCTAGCCCTGATGTCTGACAGCTTTTTTCAATCCTCAGACAACTTTAGTTGCTAATGTATCTTTCATAGCTTTGCTGTCTTTCCAGTTACTGTTCTAACTCTAACTGCCTGGGGAGATCTCAGTCACAGAGAGTGAAATCTGAATGAAAGACACATTCATGGTGGTTATGACAGTGAACGTTAAGTTTAGGCTGCCAGAGTGTTTAAAACTAAGGAATGATTGTAGATACAATAGGATGAGGAGAACACGTTCATCTTGTTTGGGTAGTGTAAGTAAATTATTTTGGAAGCAGTGAAGTCTCATTATGAAGATAATTAAATCTTGTCCAGAGTGAATACATTAACAGTGATTACCTTTAACTGGAATATATCTTAACACTATTTAGTTTTTGTGCTAATTAAAAAAGATCTACCATGGTTTTATTTGTATATTAGAATTTGTGCTACTCACTTTTTTTTTTTTTAACATTTTGTACAAGCCCCTTAACACTGTAGGGAATTTTAGAATTTGAATTTAAATCTATCTCGAGTGAAGTCATACAATATAAAAAATAACTTTATATGGAGTACTCCATGGTCTGCTAAAAGGTCTTCGAACAGGAATGAAAGTCTCTTCATCTTACCTCCTCCCCACCCACCTGTATCTGTTACCTATAATTATTTCCATTTTCTCTCTCTGCCAGGTAGTTAATAAAATATTTGAAGAGTGAATTTGTGAGCTATCACTGTACTACAGAATAGAAGACTTGAAAATATGGGATAATTTAATCCAGTGGCTACCAATTATATTTTGTGTATATATATGATTTTCAATGGCATTTGTATAATCAAACTAAAGAGTTCCAAACGAAGGGATAAAATGGTAAAATGATAGGGAATACTAGTTGTGGTAGTATCTGGTAGATAATAGAAATAGTTTGGTGGTAGCAAGAGTAGAAACACTAATATTTCTAAGGAACCTATTAAGCCATTTTTTAAAGATTAAATTTATTGGGGTGACAATGGTTAGTAAAATTACATAGGTATCAAGTGTACAATTCCATATTGTGTTGTAAAGCCATGTTTATCACTAACGGTGCTGCTCATGAGCTACATATGAGGAACTTTGATTATACTCGTACAGACTGTAAAGAAAAATATATTATTTGATAGAAGTATATATTAAATATTTATTCAATAAATATATACAAAATAAAAGGCCTTGGATTCCAAATATGGAAAGTCTTGTTCTTGAAAGCTCTAACTGCCAGATCGTTCTAGCTAACATTGATTTTCTTCGGTTAATGTGGACATTAATTGGATTTTAGACATTAGGGAACAAATGCTTGCCATCCATGGAAGCTGATCTAGTTGCATGTGTGAGAGAGCATATGTGAATTTGGGGGGAAGCATTTTAGATTAGGTACTGATCCACGCCCGCTGACTTTTTCTCTCTTCCAAAGGAGGACAGGAGTCTAGATTTTTGCAAGAAATTGATTTGAGAACATGGCTTAATTTTTAAGGCCAAAGAAACTAATTCAACTAAGAGTGATTTTTTTTTTCCTGAAAGAACTTTTAAAAGCTTTTAGCTGTGATCATTTCAACATCCTATTTTTCCCCTCTCTAATACTCTTACTAAATGTTTGTTACTGCTCTCACCTATAGCAATCACCAGGATAGATAATATTAAAGTAAAATTTCTTGAAAAGAAAATTGTAGAAGAGGAATGTGTACACAAATGCATATTGAATGCAATAAAATACGTATTTAACTAATCTTTGTATGTGAAGGTATTTTTTGTTTGTTGTAGTGGTGATAGATCTTGTTTGATCCATTTTAACTTTCTCCAGTGATCCTTCTTGTGATATGCATATATGGCATAGTTGTGTGAGATTAGAGGTTTGGCTCAGCCAATGGCAGGCCCTTTGGCTTAATTCAGCCATTTCTAATTTCTTGATCCAACAGTCCTGGACATATACCGCTTTATTTAGTGGAAAATATTTTTTTTCAGTTAATGAAATTTATCTGTCAATAGAGAAATATTAAATAAGTGCCTAGTAAGTGCTAAACATATTACTAAATAATGAAGATACTGTAATTAACAAGGGAGACGAGGTTCCTATCCTTATTTGATTGCACGATGGTAGAAGCCCAAATTAAAAGAAGCATAAAAACTTAAAAAAAGCATCAAATTCTAGGTAAACTGTCAAAATTGTGGAAAATAAGGAATAACTTTTCTGGTCTCTCCCTCCCTCCCTTCCACCCACTTTCTCTCCCTCCTTCCTTCTCTTTAATTTCTAATTGCGTGAAGATACTCACATTTTGTGTTATAATTTTTACATGTACTTATACTGTGGATTTATAAATAAGTCAGCTTTCAAATTATGTATAATTTTACAATTATTCCACAAAGAAACACTTGTTATTTATGAAAAACTTTGGGAAAAATTACAGTTTACCAGTAGTCCCTTTGAAAGATTTTCAACTATTAAGGTCTATTTAAGATCAGATCAGATTGAAACTTTTAGAAATGAAGAAGCCATTATCAATAAAACGGAGTCATACTAAAGACCTCAGCCTGGTTGTAAAGTGTTAATCTGTAGCGACGGGGAAATATCTCTTATCTTGAATTTGGAATTTGGGTAACTTTAAGACTGCCATATGAAGCAACATTGCCTTGCACTGTTCCGTACTTACAAGAAAGAAAAATGTGGACGACTCCTCCCTTAGTGGACCAAGTGCTTCTTTACGCACCTCTCAGATTACACACAATTGAAATGATCCCACACTGTGTTTGGCTCATGTGTTTCTGGTTAGCTACTATGAATGAAAGATTCATAACTATCTATTTAAAAAAAAACCCAACACAACAAAACAAAAAAACAACACAAAAGCAAAACTTTTTTATTTGCATTGTAAAGACCTTATTTGTTTGGAAACAGGATCAAGAATTGCTTTTAAATAGTAAGTCAGCATGTATGGGTTGGACCATGAGTGTCACTGAACTAAAAAAAAATCATTTTTGTGCACAAAGAAGGTTCTGAGTAAATACTCATCAACCCATTGATTACTATGTTGACTGTAGAAGGATCAGAGTGCCTGAGTATTCCCACATTCTGAGTGATTTGAACCAAATACTTTTGCAGCTTTTATAGAAAGCCTTGCTGACCTTTCCCTTAACTTGCCTATTGGATATTATATAATGGAATCACAGGAAGGAGGAAGTCATACAAACTTTCCAAACAGATGATCGGAGTCCCCGTGGCAACCTCGTGACCTAATTTTCCAAGCTCTGCTATTTACCTGGAGAGTTATAGCTGTATGCTGTTAGCTTAAATAACACTAAGCTTATATACATGTTGGGAGGTTGGGGAGAGAAGGAGGGATACAAAGGTAAATCTATAAATCCACTTCTGCAGTTTTGCCAAATCAATAACTTAGAAGCACTTTTGTTCAAAAAGAAAGTTTAATTTATTATTTCCTCGTTTTGGCTATTCCTTCTTATACGTGTCTCAAACAAATCATTACCAGAGGATCTGATTTAAAAAAAAAAAAGATGACATACTAAAAGTTAGTTATTTTTGAAGACTTTCTTTTTCTTTTAAAGAAAAAAGTAGTATGTGAACGTATGGGTAAGAGATGTGGAATTGTTTCCATGCTTCTGCAATAAATCTGTGCATTTCTGGTAGCAGTTCCTCAACTATTCAAATAAGATGAGACTGTTTTTCTCTTATGTATTTTATGAATACATGTAATTGATTATGTTTATTAAAGTCACATATGGTTTCAGCCTTTGTTATAAATTTTATAAACTGTTGCTACAAAAATGAGAATTTTAGAAACCAGTACTTCTAATTACCATCTTGCCTCTGTATATGCTAGCTACACATGTGCAGGAACTTTATTCTTCTTTTCATATATATAATTTGTATATGTTGAAATATGTTGTGCTAACATTATTTGCTTGGATAATTGAACTGATACAGACTTGTCAGCTAGCCTTACTTAAATCAGACTCTTTTTTTCTAATAAGGACTTAGGACACTTATTTGCTCCTACCACATCATATCTCTCTTTCCACCTTCAACAGTTTCTTAACCTCTCCAGCATTCTTGAAGAAGCTCTTAAACCCAGTTCTAAAATATTTCATGCATCTCCCTTTAACAGGTAATATGCATATCTTGAATACCAAAATCATCAAGGTATCTCATTCATTTTCCTTCTTCTGAGGATAATTGAAGTTCTTTGGCCTCATGATTACCTTCTAATTTTCAACTTGACTTAAACCAAATTGAAGTCAGAATCATTAATAATAAAAATCAATAACATTGGAATATAATTTTAATAATTTAGGTTTCTTTGTCATAAAATGTATTATGGAGTCAGTTTAAATGTTGTTATTCTCTCTCTTATATGTACGTATCTATGTCAAAGTGTTTATACAGTAAGCTCTTGGAGTTCCTGTGTCTCTTGGTGTGGTATTGTGCATATCTGGAAACGATTTTCTTAATGTCCTCTAGCTGCTGCCTTATTTCTATTTTGTTGCCAGCTCAAACTCTTGATGAGAAGCTTATGCCTGTTGTTTCCCCTTCCTTACTTTTCTTCCATTAGTGAACCCACTGTAGTCTAGTGCCCCAGCTCATGCCTCTAAGTCACCTGTAATCTTCTGAAAGCCGCGCCAAAAGGAAAACGTTTAATTTTTATCTTTGTTGATTTTGTTGTAGCATTCGCCTATAAACTCTTACAGGACATGGATTGTGTTTTGTCCATTATTGAATTTTTATCCCCTAAAGTTTCTAGTACTTTGTAGATTGTCTATTTGCTGAATGAAGGCATGTTTGTAATGAACACTTTTTTTTTCTTTTTTTTAAGAATGTTCTCTTCCTTTGGCTTCCAAGGTACTGTTATTTTCTGGTTTACATCCTATGTTTCCTTTGTTATCTATCTGCACTTAGATGTTAATTCAGAAGCTCTGCTCCATGGAGTTGAATAAGTATCTAAAACAGGCGTGTCCAAACTTTTTTCAACGTTTTTCACCAAGGGCCATATGCGGTAAAATACACAAACGGCCGGGCCACTCACTCGAGGTGAAGTACGTATTGCCTCACCTGGTTTATTTAAGTAAAGTAAATATATTTTTGGAATTTGCTGCGGGCCAATTAACAATGGATTGCGGGCCGCGGTTGCCCCATGGGCCGCAGTTTGGACACCCCTGGTCTAAAAGGTGTTCCAAAGTGATGATCTTCTCCAGCTCTGGCACTGTTAGTAGCAGGGAGTCAGTACTTTATTTTATTCATTGATTTATTTTTGGCCTCAGTTCATGGTTTTGTGTATAATCTGAACACTCACAGATTGAGAAGTTTTTGAATTTTCCACAGTTCTTTTCTCAGCCTTCATCTCATTTTGTTTCCTTATCTTCCAAGGTGACTTCAAGAACTCAAATTGTTTCAGTTAGAACGTTGACTCTCAATTCTTTATCTTCAGCTGATGCTATTGTTCTCCTGAGCTCTAATCTTTAATTTCTGACTATACCTGAAGGTTGCACAGGCTCCTGAGACTTCATATGTCCCAAATATATTTTTTGCCTTTTTCTTAACCCCACTCTCCTCTTTCTGCCCCCTGCTCCTCTAAATGGAGCCACTATTATCGAATGATAACATCAGGCATGATCTGTGAATCTTTCTGGACTCTTTTCCTTACCCACCTCTCTTCCCCACCTGTAGGTGATCAGTCACCAATCCTACTGATTCTTAGTACAAAATGGCTGACAGAACACTCCTCTCTTATTGCTAATCCTCCTCATTGCTAATCATATTACTACTTTGCTTAAAAGTCTTCAGTGGTTACCCATATGTTCATTATAAAGTCCGGTTGATCCTTATAGTGGCACACAACAAAGACTGTTTGTGACACAGCCCCTACTTTCCTTTCAGGCATCATTCTTCAACTCTTGTACTCCACAATGC
The DNA here is from genome assembly GCF_004115265.2 of Rhinolophus ferrumequinum. Classification (NCBI taxonomy): domain Eukaryota; kingdom Metazoa; phylum Chordata; class Mammalia; order Chiroptera; family Rhinolophidae; genus Rhinolophus; species Rhinolophus ferrumequinum. Next base: position 29,833,480 of record NC_046293.1, on the reverse strand, counting down.
CACAATAATTGCAATTCCCTGAATATACTTAGCTTCACTCTTCTATGACTTTGCACATGCTGTTCCCTCTGTCAGGAGTTTCCTCTCTGTCAACCTCATCATCTTGTCTATATCATTTTAGAGTTGGCTTAAAGAACATTGTCTCAGAAAAAAATAGTCCTTTTTTTGTGCCCAACTGTTATACTTTAAAGTAGTAATTATATTTCATTTTATGGTTTATTTATTTGTTTTTCTCTCTAAAAGACACTTGCAAGTAAAAAATATGTCTGAATTACCTTTGTCTTGTGCCTTAATACAATACTGGGCACACAATATGTACTTAGTTTTTGTTTTAATATATATTCAATGAATAAATGCTTAAACTGCTTTTGGTATTAGTGAGATTCCAACTCCCGCTCTTCACGTGAGCAAAGTATGATAGAAAACTAAGCAGGATTTATTTGTTCTCTGTATGACTGTTTTACCTGCTCTTTTCCCCAGAGCATTCTGGAGGTAAAACTGTAAGGTAAACACAGTTTGTCTGCAATATCATTCTATTTTGCTATCCCTTGTTATTCTTCCATATTTTGCACCAGAGATGCCTCAAGGTTGTCATCCAACTGCCCAAGACATGTCACTGTAAAACACATCCCTTCTATCCTTGTAAAATTCACTATTCAAATTATATCTGGCTGGAAAGCCTGTGATTTATAGATAAAATGCTGGAATTGGGTCAATATGGAAAGTTTTAAAATTGAATCTTTTGCTTCTTGCCACCATCCTTCATAACCCTCTTTTTCACTAAAAGAAGACTTACAGGATTTGCCAATAAGAGATCAGTACCCAGTCAAAACTTAGCTGGAGGTGACTTATTTTGTAATCTTAATTATTTATGAAATCTGAATTCTTTAAGAAAATATATGAATAATCAAAATGGATGATAAAGAATCTTAAAATATAAGATATGTGAGAAACTTAAAGATTGTGTAATCCAGCTATCTTATTTTACTGGTAAAGAAAGTAAAACCAAGACAGGTCAAATGATTGGTCCTAAGTCACATAACATTGCAGTGTTAGTCCTAAAATCGAAGCTTCCTAAACCTTCATATGACTGTCCTCTCATATGCCTGATGCTCTCTTGAACTTCGTCACAAAGTTGAAAATTCACTTATTCGGAATATTTATCAGCTATGTATTTTTTAAACTAGATATATAATGCTAGGCCCTGGGGATACAAATGTTAATACTATGGCCCTACATGGCTAGAATGAAATCATGGAGTGAGGGAGGCATAAAAGAAGTATTAAAATTATATAATGGTAGTCTATCTACTCAAATTACAGGCCTGTAATACTTAGGCCTTTATTTGAAATCTCTTCATTAAAATTTTAGAACAAACTTAGCTTTTTTCCCCAATCCCAGAGCAAAGAGGAGGAAAGAAAATACAAGGTGATGACGAGGTTCTAGAGAGGTGTATAAATAATGTGAATGAACAGCTGACAGGCTAGGAAGAAAGAGAGAAAAAAATATACACACATTATATACTACATACCTCTATATACCATCTATATCAAGCAAAAGAACCCAAGTCATTGCAGACTGTATCTGTTTAATGAAAGGGAAAAATATGTTTCACATGCTAATACTCTTTAAGACTATTGTTAAACACATTTTGCTACTTGATATTGTCAACCAATGGTTATTGGCATCAATTCAGCACCAACATGAATCCCCAGTTTGGGGTGTGGTGAAGAAGAAAACTTTATTTAGTACAAACAGCTCAGTTATGATACAGCATGGCTATGAGAACAGAATACCTGCAAGGTGACCTGGGATCAAGGTGGCCCTCTGGCTAGACAGACCTGCTTTGATCTTCTCCACCTGCTCAGGTCCAGTCTGCTCTGATCTGCTCCAGTGAGATATCTTTGTTGTTTCAACTCCAGATAGGGAAATGCAGTATTCAGTCTTTGGTGGAAAAAGGAAGTGTGCTCTATGAGCCAGAGGGGAGCTGACTTAGATAGACAGAAGTTCCCGTTCCTGGGTCCTGATTGGTCTGTCCTCATGCAAATGAAGACTCCAAATTCTTGCAGTTTGATTGGTCCAAAAGGCACTGTCCTGATTGGTCAGAATGGAGCCACTATGATTGATCAGTGAAGATGCTAATGGAGGATATAGCTATGCAGTTCCAATTGGATGGGGAAAGCCTCAGTCCTATTGGTTGAAATACAATTCCAGGAACTCCTGTATAAGGTCTGGCTCAGAAGGCAGCATCACAGCGCAGACAGGCAGGCATGCAGTTCAGTGCAGGAGGCAGGCAGTTTAGGGCAGGCTTCTCCCTGAATCGCAGTTTGCATGATAGGCTCCAGTGTAGAAATGGCTGGTAGACGTTTTTTCTGTCTTTCTTTTTTTTTTTTTTTTTTTTTTTTGAGCCCAGTTAGCCATCAGGAGCCCATCTGAGTAGGTATTTTCTTTCTCAGGGTCCATGGTGTTTAAAATGTTCAACCATAAAATAACCATCAAAAAATGATTATGGGCCACAACCTGAACAAAGCATCAATGGGTGAGTGCTCCTTGGGCTGCAGAAGAGTGACATCATCATCATGGTGGAATAAGCATTTTCTATCATTTTCTCCCCAAAGAACGTAGATTTTGACAATCATTTATGGTCAGTAGTGCCTTTGTGGAAGTCTGGGAGTCCAGCAGAGAAGTTTTAGCACACCACTGGAGCAAAAAACATCCTAGAATGCATGCATTTCTGAGGATAACAGGAGAAGTTTCACTTTATTTTCATCACCCTTCCTCCAAGGTATCACAGCTCAGTGCCAACAGAGACCTTCTTGGCGCATGATTTCTCCCATGGAGGATAGTGAGAGTGTGTGAGTACCTGGCTTCCCCAGGGTGTGGGATGCTGCCAAAGAGACCCACTTCTTTCTCACCCCATCCAGAATACTGAGTTGAGAATTGCATGAATGAGGGGCAGTGAGAGGTTGGGAAAACAGCAGCCAGGGCTCAAAACAAAATGTATCAAAGGGACACAATTCCTACTAACAACTTTGTAGACCATATCTGGAAGCCCACCCATGAGCCTCTGGGGGTGCAGCGCCTATGGATCCCTACAGTTGGCCCACAGGCACCCCCAAAGCTCTGCATACCTCACCCTCACACAACCCCCTTCACACTCTACCTTGTGGCCAGCTCTCTGTGTATGCACCCAAAGCAGCAAGAGTGAATCTTTGCAGATGGCTAGAGAGCACACTGCTTAACTCTGCAGTATTGGAAAACAACAACAACAAAACATGCAGAAACTTGAACATGCAGTACAGCCCTAGGGAAAGCAAAGGGGAGGTTATTAGTACTTGACCTGACTGTGTAGAATGTGCAGAAGGCATACAATCTTAAGAATTCCCCCACAAAAGAGAACAAGAAGTATGGAGCAGGTGTATCCATAGAAAGGATTTGAGAAAACTTCAGAATCCCTAATAAGGCTAACAGAAGGTTTTCTTTCCTGAAGCCAGTCAGTAAAGACTAGAGGATGTGACTGATTTTTTTTCAAATGCAAAGACAGCAATGCACGACTTGAAGGAACATGAAAAATCAAGGAAAAATGTCATAGCCAAAAGAACACAATAATTTTCTGGTAAACCCCTTCCCAAAATGGAGATATGCAATTTTCCCAGGAAAATTAATAGTTATTTAAGGAAGCTCAGGGACCTTGAATAAAACACAAAAAGGCAATTCAATGGAATTAGGAAAATAATACATGAACAAAATGAGATTAATAGAGACATAGAAATCATAAAGAAGAACCAAGTAAGATACTGAATATCACTATCATCAGGGAAATGCAAATCAAAACCACAATGAGACATTACCTCACACCTGTCATAATGGCTATTGTCAATAAATCAACAAACAACAAGTGTTGGCTCGGATGTGGAGAAAAGGGGATCCTCATGCACTGTTGGTGGGATTGTAAATTGGTGCAGCCAGTATAGAAAACAATATGGAGTTTCATCAAAAACTTAAAAATAGAATTGCCATGTAACCCAGCAATTCTACTTCTGGGTATTTATCTGGAGAAATTCAAACACGACTGTGAAATGCTATATGCACCCCTATTTCATTTCTCCATTGTTTATAATAGCTAATATATGGAAGTAACCTAAATGTCCATTGATAGACAAATGAATAAATTGTGGTACATACTCATATATACAATGGGAGATTACTCAGCCATAAAAAAGAATGAAATTTTGCCATTGTGACAGCTTGGATGGTCCTAGAGGATATACTGCTAAGTGAAATAATTCAGACAGAGAAAGAAAAATACCATATGATTTCACTTATATGTAGAATCCAAACAACAAAGTAAAGGAACAAATAAAACAAAAACAAACTGATAGATACAGAGAACAAATTCATGGTTGCCAGATGGGAGGGGGGTTGGCAGGATGGGTTAAAAGGATGAAAGGGATTAAGAAGTACAAATTGCCAGTTACAAAAATAGTCATGGGGTTGTATTGTACAGCATAGGGAGTATAGTCAATAATATTGTAATAACTATGTATCATGTAGATGTGTACTAGACTTATTGGGGTGATAACTTTTTAAGGTCATATAAATGTCTAATCACTATGTTGTACTCCTGAAACTGATATAATATTGTATGTCAACAGTAATTGAAAAATACAGTAAGAAAATGGAAATTCTGGATCTGAAGAATACAATGAATGAAATTAAAAAAAAATGCAATAGAGAGCATCATTATCTGACTGGACCAAGCAGAAGAAAGAATCTGTGAGGTAGGAGACCAATCATTTAAAATATTCCAATCAGAGAAGAATAAAGACAAAAGAGTGGAAAAGAATGAAGATAGCCTAAGTTACTATGAGATACCATTAGGAGAAACAATCTACACATTATTGAAGTCCCAGAAGAAGAAGAGAAGGAGAAAGGGGGCAAAAAACTTATTTAAAGAAATAATAGCTGAGAACTTACCAAATACAGGGGGAGAATTGGACATCTAAATTCATGAATCTCATTATTCCCCTCACCATGAAATTTCAACCCAAAATGTTTTAATCCAAGACATATTATAATAATACTATCTAAAATCAAAGACAGAAAGAATTTCAAAAGCAGCAAGAAAAAATTTCCTTATATACAAGTGAACCCCATAAAGCTATCAGCGGATTTCTCAGCAGCAATCTTGCAGGCCAGGAGAGAGTGGGATGATATATTTAAAGTCCTGCGAGGAAAAAAAACTGCCAACCAAGAGTATTTTACCCAGTAAAGATATCCTTCAGAAATGAAGGAGAAATAAATACTTTCCTTGAAAAACAAAAGCTGAGGGAATTCATCATCACTACACCTGCCTAATAAAAAAAGGGTGAAAGGAGTTCTGCAAGCTGACGTGAAAAACGCTAAATAGTAAAATTATGATCATATATGTAGAAAACCCTAAATATTCCACTGAAAAACTGTTAGAACTAATTAATGAATTTAGTAAAGTTGCAGGATACAAAATCAACATACAAAAATCAGTTGCATTTTTATACACTAACAAAAAAGTATCTGAAAAAGAAATAGTCCCATTCACAATAACATCAAAAACAATAAAATACTTAGGAATAAATTGAACTGAGGAGGTGAAAGACCTGTATACTGAAAACTGTAAAACATTGATGAAATTAATTGAAGAACATATATAAGTGGAAAGAATAAGTGTTCGTGGATTGGGAGAATTAATATTGTTAAAATGCCCTTACCACCCAAAGCAATTTATAGATTCAGTACAGTCTCTATCAAAATTCCAACAGCATTTTTCACAGAAAAATGGAAGACCTGAAAATGTAAAAGACCTAGAAGAAAATATAGGGAAAAAGCTTTTTGATGTTTGTCTTGGCATCGATGTTTTTGGATATAACACCAAAAACACTCTCAACAAAAGCAAAAATAAACAAGTGAGAATACATCAAACTAAAAAGCTTTTGCATAGCAAAGTAAACAAAATGCAATGGCAACATAAGGGATGGGCGAAAATATTTTTAAACCATATAGCTGATAAGGAGTTTATATCCAATATATATAAGGAACTATACAACTCAATAAGAAAAACAAAACCAAACAAACAATCTGATTAAAAAATGGGCAGAGGAGTTCAATAGACATTTTCCCAAAGAAGACATGTAAATGGCTAACACGTACATGAAAAGGTGCTCACCATCACTAATCAGGAAAATGAAAATCAAAATCACAAGGAGATACTACCTTATGTTTGTTAAAATGGCTATCATCAAGAAGACAAGAGATAGTGTTGGTGAGGATGTGGAGAAAAGGGAATGCTTGTGACTCTTGGTGGAAATGTTAATTAATATAACCATTATGGAAAATAGTGTGGAAGTTCCTTAAAAAAATAAAAATAAAACTACCATATATCCAGCAATCACACTACTGGACAAGTAATTGGAGGATGTAAAATTAGGATCTTGAAGAGATATCTGTACTGCTATGTTTACTGTAGCATGATTCATAATAGCTAAGACATGGAAATAACCAAAGTGTTCCTTAACAGATGACTGGATAAAGAAAATGTGGAAAGAAGGAAATGTTGCCATTTGCGATAGCATGGATGGATTGAGGGCATTATGTTAAGTGAAATAAGTCTGACAGAGAAAGACAAATACTGTATGATCTCACATGTGGAATCTAAAACAGTCAAAACCATAGAAACAGAATGGTGGTTGCCCGGGGCTGGGTCACATGGGGAGATGTAGGTCAAAGGGTATAGACTTCTTATAAGATGAATAAATTGTAGGAATCTAATGTACAGCATTGTGACTATAGTTAATAATATAGTATTAAAAAATTGAAATTTACTAAGAATAGATCTTAAATAATTTTATCACACAAACCAAAAAAATGATAATTATGTGAGGTCATGAAGGTGTTAACTAAAGTTATTGTGGTAATCATTTTGCGACTTATATGTGTATCAAATTACCACATTGTACACCTTAAACTTATATAATGTTATATGTCAATTATATCTCAATGAAGCTGGATAAAAAAGAGAAATGATTGTTATATTTAATGTTATGTAGAAAGGTTGGCAAAATAAAGGCATTAATAAGATTGTTTAAATGACTAAATAAGAAATATCTTACAAAATACTATACAAATATATAAATCATTGCAATAATATATTTTAAATTTATATACAAATAGACATAAAAATAATCAAAATAATTAAGAATTATTTTAAGAGGTTCTTTGTTATGTGGAAAAATCATTTATGTGGGAAAGCTGCATTTTATAACTGAAATTGATTGAAGAGTGGTGTATTATATAATTTCTGATACTGAGAAGCTACTTTTTGACTTATAGCTATATCTTACTAGAGGTATACATAAAAAATTTTGAAGAGTAGTAACTTTTTAAAAAAACAAGGTTTTTTTTTTTTTTTTTTTTGGTCCAGTGCCAAAGTTAGGTCTGGCTTATTGTAGAGACCCTGTAACAGTGTTGACTGAGTTGAAGAAAAGTCTTATGCTTGAAATTACTTTCCCAAAAATTGTTAAAAATGTCCTCAGGTGAGTTTGCAGAAATTTATTTAATCCTCAATAGAGCTGAATTATAGTGACTAAAGTTTTCTGTTTTCATAATAGGAGCAAAAATCATAAAATCCATCTGGGAACCTGAGAAATATATCCTGCCCTTATTGTTGCCAAAAACTCTTGAATAACTGTGTCTCTAGCTTTTCTCATGTGCTTAAACAATCTATTTTCCCCCATGAGAGTTTTCATTTCTCTTTCTCACTGCTGATTCAGGGGTAAAAGAACGTCTCTTGCCAAAAGAAGATACTCTTTTTCTGCATGATAAAGTGATTAAGTTGGTTTATGTCATTTCAGCTCTTCTGATCTTAAAATGTTTATGCTGTTTAAGTTTGTGTTTTGTCATTTTTTTTAAGCATCCTAAACTATTCCTCAAAGTTTCTAACATGCTGATACATTGATTCCTTTTTCAGATAATCTACTAAAGTGATGTGACTGAAATTAAACTGAATTAGGAACTGGTGGTAAAATGTTCTAAAGTTAAAACAAGAAGGCAAAACACAAGAAGGACAAAAGTTCAGCCATGTTTTATGGGATAGTTTCGCTCTTTCTGGTGACAAAGTGTTATTGTGGATTGCTTGGGCTAGGACTTGTACATTGGCTGCTATCCAAAACTCGAGCTCCCTTGTCTTTGTATGGAGTGGATTGGAATCCACAACTCTCCAGAGAGCAAAGTTTTTCCACTTCAGAATGCTAACCTTGTGCTTGTTTCAGCCCTCACTTGGTGTTTGGACAAAGCTTACTCTTCTTATATTCAGTGGCTTATTGCCTGGAGTTCAAAAAGAAAGTTATGATTGGATGTCACTTGAGTTTTGTGTTTCCTTTGTCGCTTGAATGACTTGTATGTGATAGGTATGTTTATCCTAATTCATTTCCAGAGGTGTAAAGAAAAAAGAAGAAAGAGTGAAAGGAATTTGGGATAACTTTTTTATGTTCGCTCTTTTGAGTTTATGATTAAATTATACAAAATAGTTTTGTTTTCTTCTTTCTTTTGTATTTTGAAATTAGTGCTCAATAATGGCATAAATAATCATTACACTGAGTTAGTTTCATAAATAGTTCAATGCTAGGAAGAATTTCTAGCCCAAAAGAACACGTCCTTGACCCTTTCTCCTTTAACTGCCATTTCCAATTGGTTGTCAAATACCGCTACTTTTACATTAAAATTACCCCTTGCCTTTGCCCTATCTTCCCTACGTTCACTATTTTAGGGCCACATAACTTATTTTCTTAAAACTCTTACCTTCTAAATGGTCTCTACATTCGCCTCAGTCTTACTTCAATTCATTCTAATTAGTACCTCCAGTTCAGTTTTGCTAAAGCCGAGCTCGGATCTGGTCAATTCATTTAAGTCCATTACTTCAGAAAACTGCCAACAAAGATTCAGTTTAGGCGCTCCATAACCTGGTTACTTCCTTTCATTTTACTTTTAGCCTCATTACTCTTTTTCCTATCAATTACTGATTAGCCAAAGTGAGGTACTATACTCTTACTCCAGAATACTTCAGTCTTTGCAATTTCTCTGCCTTTGGTGTCTCTCGACCTTATCTGCCTTATTTGGAATGTCTTTACTTGGAATATCTTTTGACCTTATCTGCTTATGCAAATCTAATCTGTCATTTGGCAAATCTTTTCTATGCCATTATGGAATAATCTTTACCTTCTCTGATTACTTTTCCCCCCAGTGTATTTTCTCACTATCCTTTGGCACTTTTCTCCCCTCTCCCCCTTCTCTGTGTGTGTCTGTGTGTGTAAAATGTATCTTACCTGCCACCAGCTAATAAGCTTCTCCAAGGTAGGCTCCATATCTGATTTTTACTTTCGAACAGGGCACAAGACCTAGAGTGGTGATTTTTTCTTGTGATAGAAGCTCAATATATGTTTGTTAAATGATGAAATAAATAAATCTCTTGTACATTCCCTCATGAGTTTTGTACCAATAACACCTCAACTCTAACTCTGAAAAGGAAAATTATAATATTAGCCACAGTTTTCACTGAGCCTAAATTTTAATTCACTGAAAAAGTTTGATCATAGAGACAATTGCCATGTACTCTGTTATTTAGGATTAAGCCTCTGGCAAACGTGCCTGTTTTTCAAGTTCTTCTTAGTCTTTTAAATTTGGACTATGATTATTCCCTTTAAACATCTCACAGACTTAATAAGTGAGCCATTGTTTTAAAGTGTTTTATAACTTCCTCTATGAAGAAACTGAACTCTTAAAATAAAAGGTGATTAAAGGAGAGAGTATTTTGATTTCACACGTTCCTTTTCCAACCATTCCTGTCATTTTAGAGTACAATTTTTAAGGTTTGTGTAAAAAACCAACCTATGTGTAAGACAATGAGACCTTTCTGATACTTTCATTAACCAAATTCTCATGAAAAGGGCCTCAAAAGCCATCCTTCGGCACATTGTTTTTATCAAGCTCCAAGGTAGTTATGAATATGTTAATAGTATGAGTGATGGTAGCCATTCTTTTTCTAAGTTATTTTGCACAATTTTCTTTGGTAAAATGAATTGGATTTTCACTGTTGCTTGTTCAGGTATTATTTTTTAAGTGATTATCAACATTTTTATAATGAATAACATCCAATTAAAAATATCAACATTACAAATAATTATGGCCCTGGACCTATTTTTGGGTATGCAGCTGCTGAGAGTAAACCAAATGTAACTGCAAAAAAAAAAAAAAAAATCTGAAAAATTATGAAACATGGCTTTGGTAAGCATGCTCAGGAAATTTTTGTACTGTGTTCAATTGATTTTACTCTGTATTCAGATTCTGGTGTATGCTAGCATTAGACAAAGGATTAGCAACATGGTGACTATTTAGAGATGTTCATTGTTTGATAGAAATTCAACAGAATCTTGAATATTTTCATGACGTGTGGAATAATTTTATAGAGACTATTTTAAGTCATAACTGTATTTTATATGTTAATGTCTTAAAATGTGTTTTGCTTTTGAGATATGACACTTAAGATTTTTCTGTGGAAATGTTTTGTTCTAATTTTGCCAGCAATAATGTCTTATACCATATTTGTTAAATTTTTGAAAGTGAATTGATAGCCATAATGCTAGTTTGCTTATTTACTTAAAATTCTGAATGATTCGCTTAAATTTTCATGACAGCTCATTTTCCATTTATTTTTTTCCTTGTTTTATGTATATACCAAGCATGGCTTTTATTTTAATGAGAGAGTCTGTCAATAAAATTCATAGAAATAGAATTGCTATTTTGTGCTAATGATAGAAGAATGACTTGCAGCATTTTCCTGGTTGTATGTTTTGTTTGCTTTTTGATAAGCATACATCAATTTATTTTTTGAACATTATTCTATAGAAAAAGAACTACTGTTTCTTTGAAGTTCGTTCTTGAAGGTTTGGTTATTGGAAGATAAAGTGAGATATTACGAGATGACAGAGTTTGGTTTAACTTGGGGGCATGTAAAAAAGGAAACAGGATATCTCCTCACAAAGAATTTAAGTGTCTCCTAGAAAACTGCTTGCCACTTATTTTCTACTAAATCAGAAGATGTGTAAAGCTAGAAAATCTGCAGAGTGCCAGACCTTCTCCTTTGTCTTTTCTCCCTTGTATCATATTTTCCTAGTATCATTGTTGACTTCATGAGACAACTGTTAATATTGTTTAATGGCAGCCATCCACCTACAAGAGCTAGAAAGAAAGTTTTTCTTCTGTATGGATGTATGTAGGTAGTTAGATCATTATTATGATGGAAGGAGATTATATTTGCTAAATATCGATATTGAAAAACATATTTCCTCCTCTTTTAAAAAACTGGCTTCTGATAATTCTATGACTTAAAGTATCAAAGAACCCAACTCTTAAATTGGTATTCTTTAATTAATATTTAATTAATATTTAATACTGCACACCCAACTTTTTTTAAAAGATTTTTTTGGGGAAGGGGAACAGGACTTTATTGGGGAATAGTGTGTACTTCCAGGACCTTTTTTCCAAGTCAAATTGTTGTCCTTTTAATCTTAGTTGTGGAGGCTGCCCTTCAGCTTCAATTTGTTGTCCTTTCAGTCTTAGTTGTGGAGGGTGCAGCTCAGCTCCAGGTCCAGTTGCCGTTGCTAGTTGCAGGGGGCGGAGCCCACCATCCCTTGCAGGACTCGAGGAATCGAACTGGCAACCTTGTGGTTGGGAGCCCAACTGGCCCATGTGGGAATCAAACGGGCAGCCTTCGGAGTTAGGAGCACGGAGCTCCAACTACCTGAGCCACCAGGCCAGCCTGCACACCCAACTTTGTGTAACTTGTTGGGAAGCTGTTATTACCTCTGGTTTTAAAATTCATGAATCCTAATTGTCCCCCATTTCCCCAGTATTATTCAACTATTAATTGTGTAACCCAGAAAAATCTTTTAAAAATTGGGTATTTCCAAGACTCCTTCCAACTCTAATATTGTGTAAGTACTTGATTTTAATGTAGGTCAATTCTCAACTGTACTGGAAGATTAGCATGATTCTAATTTTAAGGTAATATTTATCATTTATTTTAACTATCCTACATTAAGTGGAAAACTTTATTTATAAAATAACAACCAAAAAAATATCTTGCTTTTATTCTCTGGGGGAAAGGTGATTCCATCTTTTTCAACTTGAAGTGTTTTTACTTTGGGAGATCCTTTTGAGAAAATAGATTATCAGACAGCTTAAAACTGACTCACGAATTGGTATTTTGAGAGGTACTCCTGGAAGGAGAGCTATAGCCACCAGCCATTTCAATTTCTTTATTATAACAACCACGTTTAGCATAGAACAAGACATATCGCAGTTTGTAACAGGTATTTAGTGTTGGGGGATGTGGGTGAGTTTGAAACTTATTTTAATGTATTGGAAAAAGAGAGCATTTAGTTCATTGTTATGAAGAATAAAGAAACATTTTGTAGTAAGCTGTAGACAATCAGAATGCCTCAGCACTAATTATGTATCTCCTAGGAACGGGACAGTCTCCTGTATAACCATCATACCATTTTGATATTCAGAAATTTTACCACCATTTCAATACTACCATCAACTGTATAGCCCATTTTCAAATTTCTGCAATTGTACTAAAATTGCCTTTCATAGCTTTTTAGTTTGTTTGAGCTAAGATCTAACCAAGGCAAATGCATTGCGTTTGGTTATTCTGTCTCTTAGGGACAGACTTCCTTTGATCTATACCTGTGTTGTCCAGTATGGTAGCCACTAGCTACTGTACTATACTGTGACTATTAAAACTTAAGTAGATTAAAATTTAATAAAATTAAAAATTTAGTTCTTCACTCACACTAGCCAAATTGCAATTGCTCGGTAGTTATATGTGGATAGTGGCTACACTATTGGACAGCACACATATAATATACCCATCGTCACAGAAAGTTCTATAGGACAGATCTAGGATATACCACACCTCTTTTTATCTTTCATGAAACTTACTCTTTGAAGAGTCCCATCCTGTTGTCTTGTTGAATGTTACATATTTTGAATTTGTCTTGGTTGTTTCTTAGTGGTTAGATTCAGGTTGTGGCAGATCGGTCTTCCAAAGACAGCTGCATTAATATAGTTAGCCCATCCAACACCTTAAAAAAAAAATGTGATCGATACTTCATCAGTTGAGAAGTGGAGTCTTTGTTCTCTCCCCTTGGATGTGGGCAAGGACTTGTGACAGAACCATTAAAGTAAGGTAGAAGTAAGTCATGCTTTATAACTTAAGACTTGTACTTGGGATGCTTTCCTTTGGAACCTAGTCAACACATTGTGAGGAAGCCCAGGCCCTATGAAGATGTTACATACTAACAGCTAAGGTGTCGGTTGACAGCGTGATGTGCGAGCACATGGGCCTTTAGATGATTCACTTCTAGCCGAGGCCCTAGATGGAGTGGAGTAGAGACATACAATCCCATGTGTGCTCTGTCTGAATTCCCGATGCACAGAAACTGAGAGAGCTATTAAATTATTATTGTTCTTTCAAGCTGCTTAGTTTTGGGGAAGTTGTACACGACACTAGGTAACTAATACACAGGTTAAACGATTTAGGCAAGAGTACTACATGTGTGATGGTGTACTGTGCCTATTGCATCACATTAGGAGGCATGTAATGTCAGTGAGATTTATTCCTGGTGATGTTTGATCCCCTGATTAAGATGGTGTCCATCATCTCTCTCGATCATAAATAGCTTTTTCCCTTTTTAATTAATAAGTAACCGGAGAAAAAGTTTAATTTTGCAAAGAATATAAGCTTCCACCAAGTTCCTTGTCAACATTTCACTCACATCACTGTTTTGGGTGGATTTAAAAAATGAAACAATCGTAGAAATCATTTTACTTAGTTTCCTCATTTTGTAGCCTGATTTAATACATGTTATTAGATTTCTATTAGAGATATTGCCTTGAAACTAGGGACATAGAAATACTTGAGGTGTGATTTTACTGCTTGGAGCTTATGGATGAAAAATAACATGACTGGATTTCAAAGGGATTGATTGGGTGGTACTGAGTTTGTATTCCAAGATGATTCGACTTAGAGGTTTCATTTTCCACAAGACTAAAATGATGTCATTATGGTGACTGTATATTCTAGGCTCTCTAAGTCTGGTCAGCTGTGCTTTCTGAATTATACTTTTATCATATAGAATTAAAAATGAAAAAAAAGATTTTTTTTTAAAGTACTATTTTATGTTAAAAGTTCTATGAGTCTTGTATTATAGGCATTTGAATATTTCTTTTTCTGAATATATAAATACATGTATTTTAAAACAAATCTATCATGGCCCAGGTTTCTTATTATTAACTTTGTAAATAACTTTTTATTAGTAAATAATTCTGAGCTAAATGAATGTTTATGAATTGAAGACTGCATGGATATTGTTGTATGATATTTAAGAACATATTGGGTTAAGGAGCCATGGTAGCATCTAACATAATGCCTCAAATTGTTGATGATTAAGTTTTTTACAGATGAACCATGCTTTGTAAACCCTGTTTCTTGTTTGTGAATAGAATACATATAAATTAAGCAAATGGAATTTTAACTTTGCTCTGCCAATAAGAATCCATAGTTTTCTTTTTTGATTATTTTGACTGGGATATACAAATATGGAAGCACTTTATTTTGTTTGTTTTGGTTTGACAATGGCAAATTTACCTAGATTTCTCTGTCCCCAATTCTATTCAAAGTTCTTGTAGGACATATAATTTGAGGCAAATAAGAAGGAATTGACACTTTAAAATCCTGGAATCATAAATGGTTTTCTAATGGATAAATAATGTGAAACAGTACTAAGTGTGCCAAATTATATATTGTAAAATCAAACAGTTATACACATAGTTATTGGAATGGTATTAAACTTTGCCCACAGAATGATTTCATCCCTATGTATGTTATGGAAACAAAGTAAAAAATTTAAAACTTTTTCAGCAGAATCTCATTGCAAATCTGTGATGCTGGGATATCCTCAGTATAAACACTCCCTGTAAACCCTTCAGTAAGGATTGATTTCTGTGTTTATTGCTTTAATCATCTTAGTGTATAATTATGGGTCTACTTAGGATATTTCATTGTTGTCTCTTTCTGATGAAACCCTGTTGTCTCTTTCTGATGAAACCCTGTTGGTTAGACTACATTGTGAATATAATCAAGTTCATGATATTTAATTCCTTTGTGTAAGATACAGGTTCAGTCTCTTAGTTACTGTCTCTCAGACTGAATATTTAGCAACATTTTCTTCCATATAACTTTGGTTATAGGAAAAATTTCACATGAGAGTGAATAGATCAATCAACAATATAGAAAAGTAATCAGAATACAACTCTTGCTAAGTAAAATGGTGTTGTATCTTTATACAGGGGGGAAATGTAATTGGAGCTCAGAATCATACGAAAATATATGAGTAATACTATCTAGCTGGGAAAAGAGCAATCAAAATATAAATGAGTTCTGGAATGTGTAAAATTTTAAGAGGCATGTGATAGGAAGGAAGGTCTATGTGTTTAACTCTGGGAGTGTGAGATGAATGTGAAAGAATATGGGACTATTTAAGAAATGGAGCAAAACTGCCGAGCAAAGTCAGTGGAGGCGCAGGGACAGAGTATCAGGGTAGGCTTGAATGCTGGCAGACAGGAAGGGAGAAGGGCGAGCCTAAGCTTGTTGAATGTTGAAATGGAAGTGTGGGTTTTGGTGGTCAGGAAAGAGAAACTAATTTATCGATTTACCTACTGAGTGGGAAATCTATAAAATGAGACACCACTGCTTCAGGTGGTTTCAAGATGAAGACTTTTAAGTGCCAAGGAGGAAGGGCTGGTTTTCCAAAATCTTGAGACAGAGAACATTGGCTGACAGACTTTGAAAAGGCTCTAAAAGTGTGACTGCATTATTGATGTCATCTGTACATACCTTGGATAGGTGTCAACTATATATAGCTGTTCTTCTGACATCTTTAACTGGCAAGATCAGGCTGACTTGACCTCTGGACAGATTTCTGGGTATATGCACTTTCAGGTCAGTGTGGGTTTTTGGTAGAGAGGTTAGTGAAGGAGAGGAACTGCAGGCCCAAGGGCTTAGGCTTTGGAGGTAGAGCAGCATTCCCTCCCTTCATATGTTGGAAGGTAGAGTAGAAAGTGGCTGAGTGGTAGAAATGCCCAGGTCGCTTAATGATCACCTTGGTCCTCATCACACCAAAGCATCATGTTACATGTTGTTCAGCCATTCTACATCCCTGTCTCTCATAGTTAGGGAAAAAATAAAGGCAATATTGTTGCTCGTAGAGATTTTTTTGGGCGGAGGTCTTTCACACAATTCATTCACATTTTTAGCTAAGTCATATAGACGTTGCTTGGAATACATGGGGTTGGGTGTTCAGGGAAAGGAGTGATGACTTCCAGTTATGGGAAAAGGGTTGGAGAATTATTTGGAAGTCTTTATCTCTGTGAGGATACATGACTGTTACTCTGGTTGCCCAGGATCTAAAGAACACCTACTCACTTATTTCCCATTTACTCCTAAGCCATGCTGACTACTATATCCTCAAATCAGCTACTAAGTAAAACAGGAATATGTTGTTATGTGACTCATCCTTCTTGAGTGGTTTCCCCCTGTATTTCAGATTTATAATGGTGTGATGTAAAGAGATTCAGGATTTCCATTTCTGCTTTTCCCTTTCCTGCCAAACTCATGACCTCTGCCAACTCTATCCTTTCCTTCTTCTGCCTGTAATTTTGGGGTGGTTCTGGACTCTTTGGGAGTTTATAGAACAGAATTCATTTAAACTCTTTTTTTCCCCCCAGAATGGGACAAGTACGTTAACTGAGGTCAGGCCAACGCCCACCGTGATAGAATCTTCCCCTCATCCTCCTGGCACAGGGAGGAAATTCATAGAGTAGAGGAATGGTGTGAAACCACAGTGTCCATTGGGATAAAGCTAATGCCCAGTCGGAGGCACAGCACAGTGACTCCTTTGCCCAGCTCTGTTGTTCTGCTTGGGCCCAAGCCAGATGGCAACCTGGTGGGTAAACCGTTGGCTCTGGCCTTTCCCCAACCCCCTCAGGTCTAGGATAAAATGCCCAGCTGTTCCTTCCCTTGCAGGACTTACCCCGTGGAAACTAAATGCCCTGTTACTTGATATTCACATAATTTTGTTTAAATTTGTAACTACAGTATTACCAATATGGTTTTGTTGGTAGTATGAAAGCTTCAGATTCAAATGCTTGCTAAAATTCAAGAATAGAAATCCCAGGCTGTGTATTAAAAGAGCTTCTGGAGTGAGCATGGAAGAGGAAGTGGGGAGATTTGAATTAGACTGAACTAATGTAGTACATGCACTGTATATAGTTATTTTGGTCACTGGAAATACTTCTAACGAGGTTTGCATTCATTAGGTTTAGTACCTTTTATCTTTTAGCCACATTCTGACATCTGTAAGAAATGAACATCCAGCGTCTCCCTCAAATGGAAATATATCCACTGCATCTGATAGTACTTAACGCTTTTGTGCCTGGACTATACTATCATATTAAGTATGCCTTATCTGAACAATGGTTATAGAATTTATTGCTGTTATGGTTTGTTTTCAAGTCTCAAATGGGAAGTATATGAAGAAATCAAGAAGGAATTCTGAAAAAACACACAAAGACCTGGTCATTTCACAGAGCTTCGCTTGTGCCCGTCTTTCATGTCAACAGTAGCTTTGCTTTCTATGACTCTCATGCGATACTAGTAGCATTTCTTACGATTGCATTTTATTTAAGTTTTGCTTGTTTTTTAAAAATCTCTTTGAAAGTAAAAGAAGAAGTCCAAGAACTTTATTGATGATGTTTCTGAGATATATAAATGTTTCTTAAACCTTCATAACTTTGGTAGATTGGGGGGGAAACGCTTTCCTGTTAGCCCAGATGGGAGCCTCTTGTTCACCATTGGATTTGCAGCTCAAGGAAATACCCTGATTTCTTAAGGATCCGTTACAGCCCGAGTCACATTTCTGTAAGACACAATGCTATGAATACATGATAGTTGTCCTACAAATGCCTCTTGCACCATGATGTAACTGAAACGATACAGGTGACATTGTTGTCATTAGAGAAGTTACGATCACCTTGCCTTCTTCAAAGGATATAGTGAAATGAAATGAGATAGTAGATTTAAAAGTATTTTTTAAGTTATTAGGTGATCAATAAGGGAACACGATGATTATGATTATTACTATTATAACAGTTAACTGTTGCACTATTACTTGTATCACTGTCAACATCACTATTATTACTTCTTTGCTGTTGGAGTATAATTTTTTAGACTCATCTCCTCTACTTCCTGACTAACTTACCATGAAAGGGAAGGTAAATCATGCCAGTTGGTAATTTGGGTTTGTTAGAGACTTTTTTGTTTTGTTTTTCTTGGCGAATCCGACGCCTCCATATAATACTCCTGACTCTGGATCCCTAAACTTCTTTTTCCCCCAAGTTTTACTGAGGTATAATTGACAAATAAAAATTGTTTGCATTTCTAACGTGTACAATATGATGGTTTAATATACACGTGCATAGTGAAATGATTACCACAATCACGTTAACACATTCATCACCTCACATAGTTCCTTTTTTGTTTAAATGTGATGAGAACACTTCAGATCTACTCTCAACAAATTTCAAGTATATAATACATATATTAACTCTAGTCCCCATGCTGTACATTGGACCACCAGAACTTAGTCATAGCTGAGAGTTTATACCCTTTGACCAACATCTCCCTATTTTCCCTGTTTCCCAGCCCCTGGTAACCACCATTCTACTTGCTAGTTCTGTGAGTTTGACTTTTTAAGATTCATATGTAAGTGAGATCATGCAGTATTTGTCTTGCTCTGTCTGCTTTATTGCACTTTGCATAATGTCCTCCAAGTTCATTCATGTTGTTGCAAATGGCAGGCTTTTCTTCTTTCCACTGGCTGAATAATATTTGTGCGTGTGTGTGTGTGTGTGTGTGTGCGTGCATAGTACCTTTTCTTTATCCATTTATCCATTGATGGACACTTAGATTGTTTCCATATCTTGCCTATTGTGAATAATGCTACAATGAGTGCATTTCTTTAATACTGATTTTATTTCTTTTGGATATATACCCAGAAGTGAGATTGCTGGATTGTGTAGTAGTTCCATTTTTTAACTTTTTGAGGAACTTCCCTGCTATTTTCAATAATGGCTGTACCAATATATATATATTCCCACTAACAGTGAATAGGGTTCATTTTATTTATTTATTTATTTATTTTTTTAATTAAAGTTTACTGGGGTGACAATTGTTAGTCAAGTTACATAGATTTCAGGTGTACAATTTTGTATTACATCATCTATAAATCCCATTGTGTGTTCACCACCCAGAGTCAGTTCTCCTTCCATCACCATATATTTGATCCCCTTTACCCTCATCTACCACCCGCCTACCCCCTTACCCTCTGGTAACCACTAAACTGTTGTCTGTGTCTATGAGTTTTTGTTTCTCATTTGTTTGTCTTGTTCTTTTATTGGTTTTGCTTTATATAGCACATATCAGTGAAATCACACGGTCCTCTGCTTTTTCTGTCTTATTTCGCTTAGCATTATATTCTCAAGATCCATCCATGTTGTCACAAATGGTCCTATTTCATCTTTTCT
Source organism: Rhinolophus ferrumequinum (assembly GCF_004115265.2). Classification (NCBI taxonomy): domain Eukaryota; kingdom Metazoa; phylum Chordata; class Mammalia; order Chiroptera; family Rhinolophidae; genus Rhinolophus; species Rhinolophus ferrumequinum. Next base: position 29,813,743 of record NC_046293.1, on the reverse strand, counting down.
TACTGCCGAATAGTATTCCATTGTGTATATATACCACAACTTCTTTATCCATTCATCTATCGAAGAACATTTTGGTGGTTTCCATATCTTGGCCACTGTAAATAAAGCTGCAATGAACATCGGAGCACATGTGTCTTTATGGATAAATGTTTCCAGATTTTTGGGTAGATACCCAGGAGAGGGATTGCTGGATCAAATGGTAATTCTATTCGTAATTTTCTGAGGAACCTCCACACTGCCTTCCATTGTGGCTGCCCCAGTCTGCATTCCCACCAGCAGTGTATGAGGGTTCCTTTTTCTCCATGGCCTCTCCAACTATTTGTCTTGTTGATGATAGCCATTCTAACTGGGGTGAGGTTGATAGCTCATTGTGGTTTTTATTTGCATTTCTCTGATGATTAGTGATGTTGAGCATTTTTTCATATGTCTATTTGCCATTTGTATGTCCTCTTTGGAGAAATGTCTCTTCAGCTCCTCTGCGCATTTTTCAATTGGGTTGTTTGTTTTTTTGTTGTTGAGTTGCATGAGTTCCTTTTATATTTTGGATATTAGCCCCTTATTGGAGGCACTGTTTGCAAAAATCTTCTCCCATTCAGTTGGTTGCCTCTTTATTTTGTCAATGGTTTCTTTTGCTGTTCAGAAGGTTTTAAGTTTGATATAGTCCCATTCATTATTTTAGCTTTTACTTCCCTTGCCTTTGGAGTCAAATTCATAAAACGCTCTTTGAACCCAAGGTCCATAAGTTTAGTACCTATGTTTTATTCTATACAGTTCATTGTTTCAGATATTATGCTTAAGTCTTTGATCCATTTTGAATTAATTTTGGTATATGGTAACAGATAGTCCAGTTTCATTCTTTTGCATATGGCTTTCCAATTCTCCCAGCACCATTTATTGAAGAGGCTGTCTTTTCTCCATTGTATGTTTTTTGCTTCTTTGTCAAAAATTATCTGTCCATACTTATGTGGTTTTATTTCTGGGTTCTCAATTCTATTCCATTGGTCTATGTGTCTGTTTTTCTGCAATATCATGCTGTTTTGATTATTGTTGCCTTGTAGTACAAGCTAAAGTCAGGGAGTGTGATACGTCCAGTATTCTTTTTTCTTAAGATTGCTTTGAATATTCAGGGTCTTTTGTGGTTCCAAACAAATCTGATGATTTTTTGTTCTATTTCTTTAAAAAATGCCGTTGGGATTTTGATGGGGATTGCATTAAATCTGTATATTGCTTTGGGTAATATGGCCATTTTAACTATGTTGATTCTTCCAATCCATGACTACGGAATGTCTTTCCATTTCTTTGTGTCTTCTTCAATTTCTTTTTAAAATGTCTTGTAATTTTCAGCATATAGGTCTTTCACATCCTCTGTTAAGTTTATTCCTAGGTATTTTATTCCTTTTGCTGCAATTGCAAAAGTAATTTGTTTTTTATTTCTTTTTCTGAGATTTCATTGTTAGTATATAGGAATGCAGTGGACTTTTATACGTTGATTTTGTAGCCAGCAACTTTACTGTATTGGTTAATTGTTTCTAATAGCTTTTTGGTGGAGTCTTTAGGGTTTTCTGTATATAGCATCATGTCATCTGCAAAGAGTGATGGTTTAACTTCTTCATTCCCAATTTGGATGCCTTTTATTTCTTTCTCTTGCCTGATTGCTCTGGCGAGGACTTCCAACACTATGTTGAAAAGCAGAGGTAATAGGGGACAGCCCTGTCATGTTTCTGAAAGTAGAGCAAAGGGCGTCAGTTTTTCACCATTAATTATGAGATTAGCTGAGGGTTTGTCATATGTGGCCTTTATTATGTTAAGATATTTTCCTTCTACACCTATTTTATTAAGTGTTTTAATCATAAATGGATGTTATATCTTGTCAAATGCTTTTTCTGCATCAATTGATACAATCATATGATTTTTGTCCTTTATTTTGTTTACGTGATGTATCACATTGATGGATTTGCGGATGTTGAACCATCTTTGTGCCCTGGGAATGAACCCCACTTGGTCGTGATGAATAATCTTTCTAATGAATTGTTGCATTCAATTTGCTAGAATTGTGTTTAGGATTTTTGCATCTGTATTCATCAGAGATATTAGTCTGTAGTTCTTTTTTTGTGTGTTGTCCTTTCCAGGTTTTGGTATCAGGGTAATATTGGCCTCATAAAATGAGTTAGGGAGTACTGTCTCTTCTTCAATTTTTTGGAAGAGTTTGAGCAGGATTGTTATTAGATCCTCTTTGAAGGTTTCCTAGAATTCACTTGTGAAACCATCTGGTCCCGGACTTTTGCTTTTGGGAAGGTTTTGGATGACTGATTCAATTTTGTTACTGGTGATCGGTCTGTTTAGATTTTCCAGTTCTTCATGGTTCAGCCTAGGAAGACTATATGTTTCTAAGAACTTGTCCATTTCTTCTAGGTTATTCAATTTGGTGCCATATAGTCCTTCGTAGCATTCTTGGATGATCCTTTGTATTTCTGTGGCATCTGTGATAACTTCCCCTATTTCATTTCTTATTTTGTTTATTAGTGTCTTCTCTCTTTTTATCTTAGCTTAGTCAAGGGTTTGTCAATTTTGTTAATCTTTTCAAAGAACCAGCTCTTTGTCACATTAATTTTTTCTATTGTCTTTTTGTTCTCTATTTCATTTTGTTCTGTTCTGATTCTTATTATTTCCTTTTTTCTGCTGACCTTGGGTTTCATTTGTTCTTTTTTTTCTAGTTCTTTAAGATGTAATGTGAGGTTATTTATTTGGGATTTTTCTTGTTTCTTGAGATAGGCCTGTAATGATATAAATTTCCCTCTTAAAACTGCTTTTGCTGCATCCCAAAAATTTTGGTAGGATGTATTTTCATTGTCATTTGTTTCTATGTACCTTTTGATCTCTCCTCTAATTTCTTCTTTGACCTGGTTGTTCTTTAAAAGTATGTTGTTTAATCTCCATGTATTTGTGGTTTTTCCTGCTTTCTTTTTGCAGTTGATATCCAATTTCAAAACCTTGTGATTAGAGAATATGCTTGGTATGATTTCAATCTTCTTAAATTTGCTGAGGTTAGTTTTATGTCCCAATATATGGTCTATCTTTGAGAATGTTCCATGTACACTAGAGAAAATGTATAGTCTGATGTTTTAGGATGAAGTGCTCTATAAATGTCAATTATGTCCATTTCATGTAATGTGTCTTTTACGGCTGCTATTTCATTATTTATTTTCTGTTTGGATGATCTATCCATAGCTGTCAGTGATGTATTTAGGTCCCCTACTATAATTGTGTTTTGGTCAATTTCTCCTTTTAGTTCTGTTAGTAGTTGCTTGGTATATTTCGGTGCTCCCTGATTGAGGGCATAAATATTGATGACTCTTATGTCTTCTTGTTGTATAGTCCCCTTTACCATTATGAAATGTCCATCTTTGTCTCTTGTTACCTTTTTCACCCTGAAGTTTGTTTCATCTGATATCATTATGGCTACACCTGATTTTCTCTGGATACCATTTGCTTGGAGTGTCAATTTCCACCCTTTCACTTTGAGTCTGTGCTTGTCCTTGTAGGTGAGATGTGTCTCTTCGAGACAGCATATAGTTAGGTTTAGTTTTTTGATCCAGTCTGCTACTCTGTGCCTTTTCATTGGTGAGTTCAGTCCATTTACATTTAGGGTGATTATTGATATGTGAGGATTTCCTATCATTCTGTCTTTAGTTTCTTGTAAGACCATGTCTCCATTGTTTCTTTGCCTTTTGTTGTTGTCTATTATTTCTGTGTGGTGGTATTCTATGATTTTTCCCTCTGTTTCTTCTTTAATTACAGTATATATTTCAGTTCTGAATTTTTTTTTTTTGAGTGGTTACCGTTAAGTTTATGTAAAAGAAAGTTTGATATTTAGAGTATTCCATTTTCTTCAGCAAGCTTATTTTCTACATTCCCATGTTCTGGTTCAGGCCTTTACTCAGCCCCTTTTTATATTTTGGTTGCCACAAGTTGTCCCTGTTGATGGTGGTTGAATAGCCTCCTTTAGTATTTCTTGTAGTGCAGGTCATGTATTAGAAAATTCCCTCAGCTTCTGTATGTCTGGAAAGGTCTCTGTATGTGTGGAAAGGTCTTTGTTCCTCCTTCATATCTAAAGGATATCTTTGCTGGGTATATTATTCTCGGCTCATAATTTCTCTCTTTCAGTAGTTTAAATATTTGGTTCCGCTCCCTCCTGACTTTTAGAGTTTCTGCTGAGAAATCTGATGATAATCTAATGGGCTTTCCTTTTTAGGTTACCATCTTCTTTTCCCTGGCTGCCTTGAGGATTCTTCCTTTGTCATTGATTTTTGACAGCTTCAATACCATGTGCCTTGGAGAAGGCCTGTTGGGGTTAAGGTAATTAAGTATTCTATTTGCTTCTTGGATTCGAGGATCCAGTTCTTTCCACAAGTTTGGGAAGTTCTCATCGACTATTTGTTTGAATATACTCTCTGTTCCCTTCTCTCTTTCTTCTCCTTCTGGTATACCCATTATTCTTATATTGCCCTTTCTGATGGAGTCAGAAAGTTCTTGTAGAGTTCTTTCATTTCTTTTAAGTCTCAAGTCTCTTTCTTCTTCCATCCGTGTCATTTCCAGGTTTCTATCTTCGATGTCACTGATTCTTTCCTCCATCTGGTCAACTCTATTACGTAACCTGGGTATTTCATTCTTCATTTCTTCTATTGATTTCTTAATCTCCAGAAATTCCATTTGGTTCTTTTTGAAAATTTCAATCTCTTGGGTAAAATGTTCGTGTTGTTCTTTGATTGTGTTTCTGAGTTCATTAAACTGCCTTTCTGTGTTTTCTTGCATCTCATTGAGTTTTTTTCCAGAACTGTCATCTTGCATTCTCTGTCATTTAAGTCACATATTTCCATGTCTTTAATTTCATTTTCTGGAGACTTTTCATTTTCTTTCTGAGCATTCTTGTTGCCTTGGTTATTCATGGCAATTAATGATTTATTATTTCTCTTCCTTGACATCTACTGGAGTGGGTTCTACAACAGGTTGATAGAGGTCTTTCTTTTGTTTTCCAGTACGTGTTGATAGAATGTTTTATTTTCTCTCTGACTGCAGCCCTTTTTTTCTCTCTCACACTGTAGTGTTATGTTTTCTCTGCACTATTACAGCTTCTCACACAGTGGGGGGATTCCCTGGAAAGCGGGCTTCTCCTCTGTTAAAAGTTCGCCTGGGTCACAGGGCGCAGTGTCCGTGTGGGTATGTGGAGAGCTTTTGAAGTTCCAAAGCTCTTCCTATACCAGATTCAGAGCCCATGTGTTTCAGTAGCTCTATTTACTCCTGCAGGGATCCGCCCAGATAGGTGGGGACAGAGGTGGGGTGGGTTGTGAGAGGTGGCCCAGAGCAATGGCAGGGACCACCACCATAGCCAGTCTTGTTTCCACAGCTCCCTCCCTTTTGCCGTAACTAGTTGGGCTGTGGAATCTGTGTCTGTGGACCACAGTTCTCAGAATTGCAAATACTCTGTTCTTTTGGTCTGACACTGCTACTGTTTTCTTTTAGCACTGGGCAGGTGGGGGCTGGACGAGCTCTGGGAGGGTAGGAAGGAGGCGGCTAGTCTCAGTGCCTAAGGCTTCCGTTCTCTGCTCAGCAGTGAGGGCTTAAACCACCATTTTCAACATTCTTCCCTCAGTCTTTGCTCCAAGGACTCTGCTGTGAGCGTTGGGTTCAGCCGTGTTATATGCTGTTCCCTCAGCCCTGTGGGCTATAAGCAGAGCCCTAGCAGTTCGAGACCTTACCTCTCCCGTAGCTGCGGTAGCTCCGGGATGCAGAGAACTCGGAGCGCTGAGCTAGGTCTGCGTCCTCCGCCCGCATGGCTCCATCCCCACACTTCTCCTTTCCCTCCTCCCTTGCTCATACAATTTGCCCACCTTTAGGTGAATTCAGTAGTGAGATTTTTTGTCTTGCCTGTCTGCTTTGCAGTGAGTCTTTTGTGGAGTTATAGTTGTTCGATTAGTTGTAAATTTCAGGGAAGATTTCCAGAGGCTCACCTCACGCTGCCATTTTGATGACGTGCACATTTTCAGGGTTTATTTTTTCTACCTCCTCACCAACATTTCTCACTTGTCTTTTTAGTAATAGCCATTCTAACGAGTGTGAGATGATTTCTCATTGTTCCTTTGATTTGCATTTCCCTGATGATAAGTAATGCTGAGCATCTTTTCATGTTCTTCTTGGCTATTTACATGTCTTCTTTGGAAAAATATCTATTCAGGTCTTTTGCTAATTTAAAAAGTCTGGTTATTTATTTTTGCTATTGAATTACATATGTTCCTTACATATTTTGAATATTAATCCCATTATCAAACATGTCATTTGCAAAGATCAATTTCTTTTAATTCCATTGCTGAGAGTACTTGATCTCTCCTGAAAGTCTCAGTTCAGCCCAGAGGGGCCAGCTCTGTCCTTTGGAGAAATTTTAAGAGCCCTGATTCATTAGCTGCTTACTTGATATCAAGCACCATTGCTGGTGGTTCTGTATCACCTTGGAACCTCAGTCCAGTAACTGGGTTTCTGTCTTGCTTGTATGATAAAATCTTCAACTGCACCCCAGGGTAGTCATGATTTCCTGAATTGACTCTTTATCTTGGTCTTAAAACCTGCCCAGAATCCCATAATTCTCTTTGATTTCCAAAATGTAGCTGACCCTCTTCCCCACTCAATACTTCCCACCACCCCCACACCCTCCAGATTTGAGTCTTGCTTGAGTCTCAGTTTCTTCGCCAGTAAGTAATTTAGTTCCCATCTAACATGTTATCTGACCTATGGTATAAGTGGAATTTGGTAGTTCTGATACTAAGGTGAAGGGAAGGTACAGAGGAGAGAGGGGAAACGGACATAAACATCGCGTAAAAGTACAAAGGCACAGGCATATTTTTTCATTCACAAGATTGTGAATTTTTTTAAGGAAAGAAATCATGTCTCTTTGTTTACTGCTATATCTCTAGTGTCTAAAAATGTGCCCAGCATTTAATCTGTGCAGTAAATATTTGTTGAATGAGTTTTTGGGGGAACACACTGAATTGACCGGTTTGCTTGGAGGGCACTTTAATGGGATCTTTTGTGGATTGTGATCATTGTAGCCTTGTTTATTGCTATAGCTCCATATATTTTTGTTGAATGAATGAATAAGTTTTGGGATTAGTGAAGTTGAGGCTAGAATGCTTAAATTGATCATGCAGAATCTTGAATGCTAGCTAAGGATTTGGTTCTTATGGAAGGGAGAGAAACAGAGTTTTGGATCTTACTGTTTCCTTTTACTTTTTTATGTAATAAGAGTTTTGTTCTAAGTATACAAGGTATGATCAAAAAATGTGCTGAATGTTTAAAAAAATATATATTAAAATAAAAGATACATTGCCACTAATCCCCCCAAAAATACTCCTCCTCACTTTTATCCCATCGTTCTTGTCACTTTCTGAAGCAGTTCTGGAAGTCCTCTTTTGTGTCTTTACTTCATCCTCCATCATAATAATGCTCTGTGTCACACATTGATTCTGGTACAGCAATTTCTGTCAAATAAAAACCATTACAGTGTGTCCTCATCCACCTCATTCACCGGATCTGGCACTGTGCGACTTCTGGCTCTTCCCCAATGTCAAAATGACTATGAAAAGTAAACGTTTTGAATCGATTCAGGACATCGAGGCAGCCACGACAGTGCAACTAAAGACACTCACAAAAAGGACTTCCAGAACTGCTTCAGAAAATGGCAAGAACGATGGGATAAGTGTATTTGAAGAGAAGAGGAGTATTTTGTGGGGGATTAATGGCAGCATGTCTTACTGTAATCATTTTTTTTTTTAATTTAAACATTCATCGTAGTTTTTGATTACACCTTGTACTCTTATTTGAGTGAAGTGTTGAGAAAGAAAAATCTTTTGTACTTAGGAAAAGAAGGGATATTTTTACATACGATGCACCCTTAAATTAACTTTTGCGTTAATTTAAGTTTTAAGTCCAATATCTAAATACGTAGGTATGTATCTAAAACATGGTTTTAAAAATTTGCCAGTATAGATAGTCAACATGTTTTTACACATCAATACCAGAAGTATATTTCTATTCAACATCATATGAATAATAGTGATGGTTTTAAGTACTCAATAAAGTGATGAAAGGCATCCACTGTTTTCATTCTTGCTGGTCCATTTGGCATCCTGTAGTGTTAAGCAATTATTCACCGAGTCTCCTTGAATCTGGGCACCAGAGTGAGTGTTTCTAGGTGTCAGATTCACCTTGTCATCTACCTTTATCTGTGGAGTCTGGCATGGACCATTTCAGGCCATAAGGATGTATAGTTTTCAAACACTACTACTCCGGGGAATTGAAACCTGTCTAGAGTACAAACCAATTGATCAAATTGAGGAAGACAGCTTATCTTGATAGATACACTTAGAGGAATTTCTTCTTGAGGTTTTATCTTCATCGAGTGCTTGGACTGTTTATGGGATCAAATCACCACTTGATTGTGATAAACACAGTTTCATATATAAACAGGAGATTTTTATTTTTTTTTTTTTGGTTCATGTGTGTTTGCCGTAGGATAGAGTGTAAAGCCAGGCTTGCTAATCAAGGACAGTTGCTTCTGCCAGCTATGAACTAAAACTGGAGTTGGTTTTACAGCCGAGCCGTGGCGAACATACACTGAGCACCAGAGTGGCAGGTGTATCCTCTACAGGGTGGGAGATCATTGTCGTTCTTGGCTTCCTGCTCTCTCCTCACCTTCATCCAAGCACCCAGCAGGTTCAGAAAGGTAGAGTCCAGTTCTCGAGGCAGGCGTCCTCAGTAGGAGGAATCAGAGGAAAGTTATCATCTGAAATCATGGATGAAGGCTCAAAAAGCAGGAGGCTTGAGGCTTGAGGTTTCTGAAGTGTAAATATCCTATGGTTGGAGCTTGCTTTTTCTTAGATGACTTACTAGAGTCAGTTTAAATTTTGTTTACCTTAAGAACTGATTCTTTTTAGGCTTACTGGTGTATGGGAGCCCAACGAAAATTCCCTAACCAGTATTGGGAAACTTAGAAAATGAAGAGGAGAGTAACCATACATAATCCAAACATAGGAAGATAATCATTTAGTATCTTTACATTTGATTTCAATAATGAATAATATGTTATATGTTATTTTGATGAGGATAATTTGTTTTCTACTACTACTATATAATTGTCATTGCTGTTGTCACCATCATCATCATCATCATCAAATATTTATTAATTCCTTGCTATGACCAAGGCAAGTTCCAGGGAGAGTGGAGAGGATAAATAAATGGACGGTATAAGATCAGGAGATAATTTTCTATTTAGGACTGAACATATGTCCAGGAGAAATAAAATATAGTCTATGCTTTATTCATTCAGTAAATAACTACTGAGCTGCTTATGTGCCAAGCACTCTACTCAGTATTTGGGAAATAATGTTGAATAAGATGAGGAGATAGACAAATAAGAATTTCAGTAAATTATAATATGTGAATTGTTGGTGAAGTGCCACAGACAGCAAGTGCTATGGGAAGATACTACAGTATATTGAAAGATATATATTGAATAGCATATTGGATAGTGTTAGAAACCAGGGTAAAAACATTCTTTTAAGTCTATGCTGGCCTTCAATGAGCGCCTAAGTAATAACTTAAAATAATTAAGTAATAAATGCGTTATGGTAACAATGAAAATAATACAGTTCAGGTACTTTATGTTCAGCTCTTCCAGAAGACCACAGGATGGATTTTGTGAAATTTGGTTAAAGGGGCCTTAATTTCCCCCTAGTATTAATTGTCTTACTATTTGCTGTTATCAAGAGTTTAATGTTAACATTTGACAAGAGCATGAAGTGCTGATGTTCTGTGGTGTGGATTGAAGAGAAGACCATATGTTTTGTATTCTAGGTTGGCAGGTGTCAAGGTTAGTATTCCATTATGAAATCTGATCTGTGTTTTTTTCTTTTGCCTAGGCAGTGGATGTTTCCATCTCTGCAAGGAAGGAATTTGAATAAAAGAGAAAATGCTTAGGTCCAATATATCTTTGGATATTTTGTCTTTATCTACCATAAAACTTGTTGCAAAATAGGATTTTGTATCCAGTTATTCTGTTTTAAACCAGTTTGGTATACTTGATTTTCTTCATATCAGATGAAAGAAATGAGAACTTACTTGTTTACACCTTATTTGAGTTGTTCTGTTCCAGAGTGAAAAATACCAAGACAGCTGTGGAATTTCTCTCCCTGGAGAACTTAAGAAAAGGTGTTCAGACACTTTACTGCCTGAAAATGTTTGTGTAGAATTTTGTGTGTCCTACTTTAAAAAAGCAAGAGGTGTAAAAATCTAGGCTTAGAAATTGATATTATTAAGGGTGATTCTTTTCATTCTAATTCTAGTAACTCTAGTTTTCCTACTAAGTGAATTTATTTGACAGTAAACAAATACTTACAATTAGTCAGCATTTGACTTATGAATAGTACTTACATAATGTCTTAATTTGTATTGATGAAGCATTTGTCAGTTTTCAAAACACTTTCACATTACCGCATTTGCGCCTCAGTGGTCTTATATAGTAGTCAAGGCTAGTACAGTGATTGTCTTTATTTTGCTGAGGGGGAATCTGAGGATGACAGGCTGTGAGACTTGCCTGTGGCTGTGAGATATTAACTGGTGAGGTTTGGCACAGGCCTGTGGAGAGCAAATTCTTTAATCTTTTTTTCCCCCTCCTATTAGGCCCTAAGTTTTTCTTAAATATTTATTCTATTTTAAATCAAAATCAGGTCAGTGAAGTTTCTGGAGGACTGGAAGGTATCTCTGGGCCATTGATTTCTCCTTTCTGTTAGCTGAATGACTGCTGGAGAAAGGGAACTATATTTGGGGCTCTCCCCAAGTTATTATTTCAGAAATTGCCACTTTTCTTACCAATGCATATTGTAGAAGGTAATTGGGGGTTCTCAGATCAGTTCATAAAAATAATTTTCCTTATAAAATGATCAAATAGATATTATTGGAGTTAACTTGCTGTTCATAAACTAGTATGGCTTGATATTTAAAAATAGGCTGAGTTTCTCAGAAACAAGGAGCATGCTTGTTAACGTACTAAGCTTAAGGACTTTGATATAACTACATTGGCTACATACAATATCCACTTCACTTGAGCAGTGGTGAATTAGACGGTGCACTTAAGAGAACCAAAATAAAGTCAGTTCAGTAACTACTGAGTCCGTACTTTGGAGCCATAGTAGATTAAGTTTTGAAGTTAACAGGACCAAATGCGTACAGCAAATAAAATCTCTAGGAAGAAGAAGAGGCTATATTATTGAGGGTTACTAGGTTAGGCTTCATGTGTTGAGATAATTTAACTGTAGTTCTGGTTTAGGAAGTTTATTATTTTTCTCCTGAACACTTACTAGTACATACATAGTGACTGGAGAGAAATTGCAAATGTCAGAAAAGGACAAGAAGAAAATAATTTCTTGTAACGCTTCTGTTTGAGAACATTTTTTGTGAGAGGAGAAGGGTGAAGCCATTTTAGAAGAAGGAATTAGTAGAGCCCTAGAATAACTGACAAAATTTAGGAGCTTGCAGACACTAGTTGGCAGGAGGAGAATATGTGTTGGGGATAGTTACAGGTGAGTTTGATTAGCTACATTATGATGGACCATGAATTCCCGGATAAGAGATTTGTTGTTCTCAAAGTAAGGGACCACAGATCTCTTCTAGCCCAGGAATCATATTTTCCAGGTAAGGAAACCAAATGGAGTTACTTAAATTAGTTAGTGGAGGAATTGGAGCTGGAGCTCAGGCTTCCTGATTATTACGCTACTGTTACTTCTATTATGTTATCTCCTGTTGCCATTGTTGGTTCTGGGACAGAAGACAGCAGAGTAACAGCAGTGTTTTTAAAGAGTAAATTTTCAGTCTTAGAAAAAGGATTAGAAGGGGAAGTTATTTGAAATAGGAAAACCAGTTAAACTTATTTTGATAATCCAGGCATGAGGTGATACAGAGTGAGAGAGAAGAATCAATAATGACTAGAATTTCAAGTGGGGTGAAAAGGAGAAAGGAAGTGCCATTAAAATAAATGAGTAAATTTGGAGAATACATTTGTTTTGTGGGGAAGAACAGGTTCAGTTTTGAATAAATTAGGACATGAAGGAGAAATGTTTTATTAGGCAGACAAGAATAGGGAGCTGATATTATAGACGTTAAACTATGCTTTGCAAATAATGAGGATTGACTAGCAGGATAGTGTATAATGCAGGATTAATCTCTTCACACAATGCAGCTGAGGGCAGTTTAATTATGGAAAGACTGTTGCTTCAAGAAAAAATAACTTCTCTGTTATATGTGTCACTGAATGAAACATTTGGTTAATTAACTAGTATGGGCAAACTCATCTCAAAAAGACCTTTCCTGGTCCTATTGTGTGATTGTATGATGCTTCTTTTTCTCCAATTAAAATATTAGTTACATATGCCACCAACTGTAAAGTCTGTGTGTTACAGAAAATGCTGTTACCCTTCTGCCATTGCTAGAGTGGCTTTATGATATTTTACAAAGTGACCCCATGTGATTGTAATTCAGTTTAATAATGTGAACTCATTTCATTTGGGCAATGTTTTTGCCCTAGTCACTCATCATTTGTTTTTTGTTTTTTTTTCTTTTTGATTTGTGTGTATGGGTGAAACCACATATAACAGCTGTTAATGTTTCTAAGAGGTGGTGAACCTGAGCTGTTATGCACATGGTCTATGAGAATTTGAAAGATGGGGCCACTATCTTTGTTTACCTTGTCTTTGTGGGTTTCTAAAACTTCTAAACATACTTGTTAACTTTATTTATTACTGACCGGTCTACTTAAATTCTTGGTCCTAGACGTTCCCATAACCTGTGTTCTAGCGTTTATCATTTATGTTGTCATCGTCTGCCTAGGTTTGAGTCTAAGCTTCACTGCTTAGTAGCTGTTTGAATTTGCAAGTTATTCAAAGTCTTCATGTTTCAATTTTCTCATCTCTAAGACAGGACAGTGTTACTAACTAACTCATGGGCTTATTGGGAGAATTAAATTATTAAGTGTGTCAAACTTGAGAAAGCCTGACACATAACAAGTATTCAGATATTAGCTATTGTTATTGTTACTGATTAACTTTACTCACTCTCCTGTTCATGGTTCATCATATGCCCTGGAACTGGAACAATGTCTGCATTCAATAATTTCTTAAGTACTAATTGAATAAGGAGGAGGGCAGAGGAAGAAGGTGTTACAGAGTCTCATAGGGTGAAACAGGAAGAGGTCAGTCATTTTTTTTTTTTTTTTTAACAAGTGCTGTTTTCATTCTTGCTCAGCTCCACTCTAGGTGAAAACTTATTTTTCCATAGTCACTAAGATTTAATGTTACTGATCCCAGTAAGGTGTTGTAAAGAAAACAGTTTGATTTAATCCAAGTTAGGACTGGCTAATAGTTGTCCAGTGGCTTTTATATTTTAAAAAATTGTGCTAACCAAACATCTGTCTTGTTGGTAGTGTTTTTGTTGCCATCACGAAGTGAAGGACAGGGTAGGCTAGATAACCTGCAGGGCCCAGAGCAAAGTGAGAAGATGGAGAAGGAGGAGGGTCCTAGATTGGGTTGGGAGGCCAACTTCCCTTTCCCGGCTGCCACCCCGAATTGCAGATGGCCGGCCTCCAAGTGGTCATGCCTCGATTTGCTTGGTACCTGAATTGGGGGTGGGTCAGAAGACTCCACTTAGTCACCCACATAATGGACTGTGATACTGCCAACTCAGGATGGGGTGGCCAATGCTTCCCCTCTCTGCAATCCAGTTCCTGCATCCTGTGACTGGCTCTGGTGTGGAGGTGATGCAAGGCGGAACTGCATGTGAACCGAGGCCCTAAGCCGACCTTCATTGTCACATTGAACTTCACGTATGAAACACAAAGGCAGAGATATAGTTATTAAGAATTTTAATAATGTAACCTTTTTCTTATTGTTATCAATCCATATAGATGTGTTCAACTTATTCATTTTGGAAAACATGATGCTTTAACTATTTTTTTCATAATTTTGCTACAAGGTAGGTATTGTTTCTATTTTACATACCTGGAAACTGAGGCTCAGAGTAGTTGATAAGTATCTTTCCTAAAGCCATGCAGCAATTGGCAAAGCTGAGATTTTAAATTGGGAAAGACTTTCTTATTCATTAGCCTGTACGGTTTCCAGTGGCTCTCATGAAAATTTTAGTGTTAAATGTACGTGACACATAGGTGTCAGCTTTCTAGTGGCAGTTTTAGGAACTTCCCACTTAGTGAATTAGTGTGTATTTCTAAGTGCTCTCTAGCTTGTAAGCTCTATAAAACTTTTAGTCATTAATAGGGATCTGGTCCTTTATGCAATAATTTGTGCATCTACCTATTTTTCCCTAGTCTTTTTTCACAAGATTTCTAGACGGCTCACATTTCTTTCTTTGAGCATGGTTTCCACCCTCAATGATGTCTGCTGTTATCTTAGAGTAGCTTCTGTTAGTGTTCTCTGCATTGATGGATCACGGTGTATCAAAGAACATAAGAGGAAAAAATGAAGGACTCCCAAAACGACACTAACATCATTTTTTAAAAAATTTATTAAAAAAAACATCTGAAGTGACTTCAAGGGATGTTTAAAGTCTTTTTTGAAAAGCTTTGTTTACTGGTAGCCTTCTGTTCAGGGGATTCAGTGATTGAGAATATAGACTGCAGTCAAGCAGACCTGGCTCAAATCCTGCTTCTGCTCTATGACATTGGAACTTGAACATGTTTCATAAGCTCTTTAAGCCTCAGCATTTTTACCTGTAAAATAAAAGTAATACTAATACTCACTCCCAGGTTATTTGAAGATCACATGAACTAAGGTATATGCTGTGTTTAGTGTAGTAACTGGGACGTAGAGTGCTATCAGTAAGTGTTACGTAATAGTATAGATTGAAGGCGAGGCTTGCAAGAATAACCCAGAGATACAGTCTGTGCTGAATTAGAGTGCCCTCTATGGACTAAGGGGTACATGTGCCCTCTATGGACTAAGGGGTAACGACCCAATGGAAGTCTCTTGAGATCCTAGTCCCGGGTTTGGTAGACTCAGCTTCATCATGAGTGTTTAGCTGTGGGGTACTTAATGATTTGATCCAGAAGTCCTTGAGGTGAAGGCGTATATACACATATGTGAATTCAACAAATTAAGCACCTTCTATAGCCAGGCACTATGCAGATACCATTGATTAAAAGAAAAATGTCTGCCTCTGTCTTTGTGCAGCTCATATTCCAACTATGGATAAATATACTGATATAACATGCCATACTTTAAGGTGCTTGCTAAATGCCCTAGGGCATCAGATGAGTTGGATGGAAGCCATTCTTTCTTGATATTTTATCTTCAAGGGTGAGAATTTTCTTGTAGTGGAAGCATTGTCAGTAAGTCTAATGAATTATTTTGAAAGTTTTTAGTGTAGTTGATCCTTAACCAAATATATTTAAAATGTAACTTGACTTTGGCTTATTTAACTGAAAGCATCCTCTCTTTAAACTTTTCTAACAATTTTATTTATCCAAAATCTGTACAACTTAGAAAAATAGAAGGTATAGACAAATTCTTGTTGTCCTGTTTATTATATAAAGACACTCATAGCTTCAGCGTATAAAAGTGTTTCTTAGCCCAAGAGTGGGTGTGTTTTACAAATGAACATTTATACTCTAGGGAAATATTGTTGGGATTTTGGGAGAAGTGAGTTTAATAATATCTGGCATAACAATAATAACTAGCAGAATAATGAGTAGATGTTGACAATTAAGAATATTGCTACACTGTATTAAACACTAACAGGAACAATGCTAGGGAATATATATACTTCTGTAGTATATACAAAAGACTAAAATATATTGACTATATTGTATATGTTATAATTTAAACCCATGTATCACAACATCGTATGGAAGAAATTATTTTCCTCGTTTTATAGATGAAGTAACTTGAACTTGCTTGAGACCATATAAAACTACTACGTGATAGAACCAAAACTGAATTTCAGAATCTTTGTGCTTTTCACCTTTTTGTGTTGAATACAACCATTTCTCACGTAGCAGAACTGATAATGGACAAACTTAAATTACAAATGCATTATCCAAACTTGAAGAATTTGAACCAAAAATCTATGCTACCATTTTAGCTCATGAATCTTCCTAATGCCAGTTGAAGTGAACAAAAAACTTTGGAAGTAAAACTCTCTAAAGTCTGGCAGTTTGCTCATATTTGTAAACAGTCATGACTTTTCCAGTTGCAAAGAAATGGCTGTTTTCATTGTACTAGCTGTGCTTTATAAAGAGATCAGGTTACTTACAAACAAAACGACATTTAGGTAAGCAATGGGGAGAAATATCTACTCGTTGAGACATTAGTTAGTATTATTATTTAGTCAACTATTTTTTCCTCTAGTAACCTGAAGTTAAAATTTAAGTTGTTCTTAAAAGTACTTCTATTATAACACTTGAGGTACCATTTTTTGATGTACTGTATTTCTCAGGTTAAAACATTGTCTTGTGGAAAATGTCACATGTACAAAGTACACAGAATAGTATAATGAGCCCTGATGTAGCCATCGTGTAGCTTCAACAGTTCTTAACTCTTAGTCAATCTTGTTTCATTCATCTGCTCATTGTCTTCTCTTTCTTGTGAAGCAAAGCAGATATCAGTCATACCGTTTTGTTTGTAAATAGTTCAGTATGTTGTTCTAAAAGATAACACTTTAAGAAGGCATAACAATAATTTAATGATTATACCCGAAACTAAAAGTTAATAATTCTTTAATATTAAGGATTCAGGTAATCAATTTGCCAATGATTTCATAAAAATATTCTTGTTACATTTTGGTATCAGGGTCCAGATAATGCCCTTTATGATTGGTTAATATGTATTTTAACATCTTTTAATATATAGATATTCCCTTCCATCTTTTTTTTTTCTCCACGTAATTTATTTGTTGAAGAAACTGAATTATTTGCCTTGTAGAATTTCCCACAGCTCGATGTTGCTGATTGTGTCTCTGTGGTGGTGTTCAACGTGTTCCTCCATCCTTTGTATTTTTTATCTAGTGGTGGAAGGACCCAGAGACCTGATCAAATTCAGATTCTTCTTCTTCCATCTTCATTCCTTCCTCTTTCCCTACCTTCCTCTTCTTTCTTTTCCTCCCTTCACTCTCTCCATCCTCCTCATTTCCTGCCTGCTACTGTGTTTCCCCCAAAATAAGACCTAGCCGGACCATCAGCTCTAATGCGTCTTTTGGAGCAAAAATTAATATAAGACCCAGTCTTATTTTAATATAATATAAGACCGGGTCTTAAGATATGATATGATATGATATGGTATGATATATGCTATGATACCAGGTCTAATATGAGACCGGGTCTTATATTAATTTTTGCTTCAAAAGATGCATTGGAACTGATGGTCTGGCTAGGTCTTATTTTCGGGGAAACATGGTATGAGTGGTATTTCTTCTTCCATCAGGAAGCATGTAATATGTAGCTGTTTTTTTGTTTGTTTGTTTGATGCTGGCAGCTGTTATGCCCAGACATTTTAATTCGTTAGGAGTTGCAAAGTATGATATTTTAATTGTCATTTTATCTCAATTATCTGGACTACTTCTACAAAGAACAACTTCCCCCATCTACTATTTGTTTAGCTAATTGTGCAGTTTGTATAAAAAATTTGGATAAATGCTTGGTTCTTTCTCAGTTTCTGAGTTTTTAATGGTATAAATAATTGGGGAAATTTTGAAATTTTGATGTATTTACAAAAAGCACCTGGAGAATATAGAATAGTTATAGAATCAAATGCTAAACATGTATTAATAAACTAGCAAAAATGGAAAATAATTGGTTTTGAAGGAATATGGAAAAGTTTTTAATGATAATAGCTTTTTAAAACAGCTTTGAGAAGTATACCTTCTATAAGACAGTAACATCATTGGGCATTTAGTTAATGCTTAGGAGTACAGTGGTGAAGAGCATGGTTTCTGAAACTAGACTTCCTATATTAGAACTTTGTTTCTTCACTTAAACCAGGTAACTTTGGCACATTACTTACTGTCTCTGCGCCCGTTTTCTCATCTGTTAAATCAGGATAATAACAGAACCACCTTCATAGAATTGTTGTTGAGGATTGAATGAGTTCATACGTGTTACCACTTGGAGCAGACCCTAGCACATAATAAGCTCCCCATAAACGTTAACTGTTGCTATTGCCATTATTTGTCTTTGCTCTTAGGGCAGAAAGGAGGACGGAGGGAACTTCTGATGCTTATTTTTACCCATGCCCCAGAGTCTTTTGATACATTTCTTCTCATCCATTTCATATGTTTCAGACTTCTTAAAATCACATTTGTAACCCCTACTGAATTAAAGTGTCTAGGCATTGCACATCAGCAGCTGGTAACAGCGTAAAAAAAAAGAAACAACCAAATATTATGTCTCATGTTTTTTACAACTAAACAGTGTTACATTTTATTGAGATATATTGTGGTATTTTCTATTGAATTGTGAGCTTTTGAGGAGAGAGACTTTATACGGATGTATATAATGCAGTGCTTGGTATTCATTATGAGACTTAAGCCCCTAATATTTGCTCCATTAACTATATTAAGATCTCATTTGTCGAGTTTGCCTAGTAATATGTTTTCAAATTCGCAAACAAGTGAATTTCCTATCTGTCTACTATATGAGTTAAAGTATAATCCTTTAAATATTAGGATTTTTAAAAATTTATTTTTGAACTTTTATGGTAATTTCTTTTATAAGCATCACACTTCAGCCTTCTTAAACGGAACGTAATTCATCACTATGCATACTATTTATTTGGGTTGTATATAGTGTATCATTGGAGGCTATTGATATATGCATGGCTATTTGGTTTTATATCAAATATTCTCAGGATGGCTCATATATTTCTTTCTTTGCAACTTATGTCTTTATGTCTTTTTCTCTTGTTGTTATAACTTACCATTTTTTTTTTTTTTTTTTGCTATCATTTCTTTCTGCTATCTCCATTAGCCCTAGCTCCACAAATTTGAATTTAATGCTTCTGGCCAGTTCTTCTAACCTTGATTTGATTATTAACTTCATTAGAACTTAAAAAAAAATAACATTAAAAAATCTAAACTGAGCTTGAGTGCATCTTCTCACAGTAAAATACAGAAGTTTAGCACATAGACGATGTGGCATCTACTTAACTAGCTGTAGAACTTTTTAATTTTACTTTATGATAGTGCTTAGGTTGATGTGTGGCCTTTAGGCATGTGAGATTTTACTATAGTCAGATCTGAACTGGAGAATGAAATTCTGATATTCAGTACTTCCAGTGTTAACTTACAGAGTTGGGATTCAAATTCAGGCCTCCCCTACAACAAGGTCCATTTTCATTGCTGTTTGACTCCTATGACAAAGAAGTCAGTACTATTAATTATTATAGTTTTTAAAAAGTATATGTTGTTAGTGGTAGTATTTGATTTAAAAGAGAAACTTTGTTCTTGCCCTATTATTGGCATTTTTCTCTATTGTAGCTTTTAAACAATTTTCATACATATAGATGGATTCTTTCAATACCTAATGGATAGCTAGCTATGTATTCAAAATGTATTTTACAACATTTAAGTTACACAGATACAGGTCATTTAATAACATGTACTTTGAACATAGGTCTGCATTTTAAATACCTTGGTTACTATGTTTATTTATAGGCCTTGAGCTGAATATAGGAAGTCCAGCTACATACAGGAAATAATTGAATATGCCTATTCAATTTATAGATTGTAAAATACTAGAAAAATTTTAAAAGATGTAAAATAAAGTAACTTTGAGGGATTTGGGGTTAGATGTGGATTCACATACTAGTTTGTCTAAGAATCTTAGAATCCAAGTTATTACAAGGATTAGATCACAGTGTGTTAACATGCCTACCACAATATTTGATCCTTTATGATCTCTTTTTCTATTTATCATTTACATCCATATAACTTTTGATCTAGATAAAAATGGAACAAAAATATAAGTAAGAGAGAACAAAATGTATTTGTTAAGCAAAAGCAACTACAGCTTTCATCCCGTACTTCAAAATGAATGATAATTTACTTTTATTCATTTATTTTTTTATTGCAGGTCACTTTTAATACAGCTTTCATTGGACTGAAGTGGAAACAGAAGAATTAGAGCATATTTTAATTTTTGAGGTGAGTCCATTTGTAGAAAAATTACTGCATTTAAAGCAGTCTGCTGTTAAGGAATTTTGTCATTTTTGTGTACTCAGAAACACAACAATTATCCTTGAAATACTCTGAGTATGGAGTGGTGATGAGAATCCCAGGCACACTGGCTCTTTCCCCCTAATACCGGCTCTGCTGCAGGTGCCCTCAGTATTTCAGCTCGTTACTTCTTCATGTCAGTTTGTTTCTTTTAAAACTGGGAATGGTATAGCTTTTGGCTCTGCTTACCTTCCAAATTACATGTTGTAAGGCTAAAAATTGAGATCATGGATATGAAAGTGTTTTATTAAGAAAAATGTAAGGTAGAGGTATTAATATTGTGAATTGTCACAGGAAATTAAATGAAAATCAGCAGTTACATGCAGAGAGTCATTTTAAGTGTGAAAATTTCTAATGTAATTGTAGCCTAATGCCATAGGCACAGTAAGACAGGGCCATTTTATATACTGTTTCTGGAAAAACTGGCAAGCACAAAAGGAGGAGAAGAAGAGGAAAAGTAAGAGGAAGAAGTGGTGGAAGAAAGAAAATAAAACCAGTTAAATGGTCTTGAAAGCATTGGAGTTTCTAGAACTACAAATTTCTTCACTTGCTAGGAAACACTTGAAGGAATTATTAATCTATGGATTACTAAAAATGTAGTTTCCCTTAAAAACCTGTTTACATTGTTTTCAGTATTTTTACATTCAAAATTTTATACATTCTTGCTATGGACAAAAAAAATCTAGTTCTGATTTTTCCCTTCTATAGAGTTTTAGCCATTCGTTTGAGTGTCTTGGTATATGTGGTATAAGGCTTAGTAAAACTGAATGGATGTTTCTCCTAACTCCAGCAGTTTGTTTGTTTGGTTTTCTTTTTAACTTTTCATTATTTCTCTTGTTCATATCATCATATCATGTCATCATCTTATCTCTTTTTGGGCTGAGGGATATATATATATATATATATATATATATATATATATATATATATATATATATATATATATATAACTTATTGTTGGTCTCCCAAAATTCTTAGTCTCCCAAAATGTATACCTAGGCTTTGTAAAGGTGCCAAGATAATATTTACCCAATGTGGTTACTATATTTCTTTCCAATAACTATGTTTTGAGAGTATTTATCTATATATTCAAAAAGAAATACTGGTTAGATGGTAGTAAAATTGCTATTTTCATGTACGTACTCTTGATTAGGGATTATCTGATTCTTGTGTGGAGTTTGTTACTCTGTAGCTAGATGATTTGGTCATCTTTTGTCTAATGTTGCAGCTGCTGACTATCTCTGTGTCTTAGTCTAGAGGAAAATGTTATATTTTCCTCACACAATTTACTTATTCATTATTCAGTTCCCTGCTAAGTGACTGAGGAGGTTGTGTTCAGGGCCTTTCACAATGATTAGTGACCTGTCCTTTAATCTTCAGAGCTAGCTCAACAGTTTTAATTCTCTGGCAGCCACCTTAACCTCTGATTTATTGCTTGGCTGAGTCATCTGGCTACTGCTTTTGTGTTCTCTTTATACAATTGTAAATTGTATTCTTTTGTATCTTTAAGAAATGTTGCTTCTTACTTGGTAAACAATTGTCTTACTTAGTTTCACTTATAAGTTATTTCTTTGGTTTCCCAAAAAGTAATTGACCAGTCCAAAGAAACAGCTGTAAGGAGCTTTTACCGATTTTTTTTCTTTCTATCTTTCTTTTTTTTTTAAGATAGTGGGTATAAGAGGAGGTAGCAGAAATACCTGGGTTCATAATCTTTGCTGTCTAGTTCTTGTAAAATTCTGGGCACTTATCCTCTCTGAGCCTCAGACTTCATAGTTATAAAATGGGAACAGTGTTACCTATATCATAGAATTGTTAGGGTTAAATGAGATAGCATATAGGAAGGGCCTAGTACAGTATGGAGCACAAATATAGCAGGTCCTGGAATAATGTGTTTTTTCCAGCATCATTTCAGTATAACATTCATGAGATATTGTAGGAACTTAACTCTTGTTTATATCAATTAGTCTATGGTAAAATTGGTTTCACTGGATGTTGTTTCACTTAAGGTCACAGAACTTATCAATGATGTCAGGTGAAGACTTGCTGCACATGCCCAGATAATTATTGTCATTGCCAATTTCTCCTCAGTCACCTTGCTGTCCTCATTATCATGATTATGTGGTAAAGCCCAAAGTGAGTTTTATACAGGTGAGCTCAAAACAAGGCAATGTTGATAAAGGTACTTTGTTGTTTCAGTAGATCACCTTAAGCAGTCGTGTGTAGTTATGGGTTTTCTGATAAGCACATCCATCTTCATTGAGATGAGAAAGTCCAGGCTTAGAGATAGGTCAATGTATCTGACTGAGATTACCACAGACATATGGAAATGGGTTAATTGGTCACTAATGGGCTGTTTCTAGGTATACTGTTTGAGTTTTATGAAATACACCATTTAACTTCAGACTTAACTTCTCTCAGAAGTAAGCAGTTATTTAAACATTTGCCTTTGCAAAAACAACATTAAAAAGTATTAACCACTTTTTAAAAATTTATTTTCTTCAGTGTGTGTATCTGTTTTATGGATGTGATGAAAAAATTCTACCATGAAATCAGATTTTAAAGAATAGACATATATGGTGATTAATAATCCAGCTTCCTTTTGCCCATATACACACTTTATTTTCTGTCTTTCATTTCAGAATATGAGTGTACAGCTGTAGGGGTTAGATAACAACACATCGAGTGGTTTTTTGCTGTTAGTTTGGGGATGATTGAACTACTGATGCTCACTTAAATCTTTTTATATAAGGATTCTAAAAAAATGTTTCTATTCAGAAAATACTCTGAATCTTTAGCATGAAATTCACATGAGGTGAAAAAGTCTTGAGTGAGTGAAACATTTAAAATGGTTAAAAACTTATTTAAAAACTTTATATTCTGAATATAACTCTTCAGAATACTTTGAAATGAGAATAAACATTTCCAAGAATATAGGATTCTGTCTAGTGGATTTGATTAAATCAGCGAAAAACTTGAATAACAGTTGCCCAGAAAATTTTGATTATTCCATCCAAAATGGATTTTTTTCTGTATCATATGTAGACACACTTTTAAGATACTGTAAAATATATGGCTGACTGAACTTTTTGCTGAACTGCATTTCTGAAATGAGTAAATGGAATATTTTAAATATTATATGGAAGCTTGTCATTTGTGAATCCATTTTTAAGGCAATATTCAACATCTAAGAGTCCTTTTGTGCTACTGAAGAGTTTTTTATTTATGTGGAGGTAATGGAGGTCATACAGTTCATCTCTTTTTTTGTTTATAGGAGGGACAATTATTTTTTGAGGAGGGGTTTAGGAAAAAGGGGCTGTATTATAACTTGAGAACATGGTTATTATGAGGAATATGTTGTTGGATTTTTACGTTATAGAACCAACAAGAAATGAAGTGTTGATACTGACACTGAAACAAGGTTCTAGTGTGCCTCATTGTCAAGTTTGTACCATATTTTGCTGTGTATAGTGCACTCCCGAGTATAATGCACGCCCATGTTTTTGGCCCAAACTTTCAGGGGAAGAAAATTTTATTTTTAACTTTCCAAAGGATTTTCAATAATTTCTGTAAAAAAATCAGCTGGATTGCTAGCTACCACCTAAAGTGTATGAAGAGAAATGTTGTGCCGTTCACCTCATGGTAGTAAAGTTGGCGTCACCCACCTTACTTACCACGTCAGACTCACTCTGTGGATGACATTACGTCGCTCGCTCTTCGTTTCATTTCGTTGAATCATTGGCCGATGCAAGTTCACAGTAAGTTCAACAAAACCAGTTATCATATTCTAGGGTATTATTTTGCATACAGATATCGTTATTGATTTCTAGAGTTACACTTTTAATTCATAAGCGTAAATAGAAGAATTAAAAGCATTTATATAGATACGGAGTTAGTACTACACGTGTATAATGTGCGTTCTTATTTTTCCCTCACAAATTTGGGCAAGAAAGTGCACATTATATGTGGCAAAATACAGTAATTTTCCTTAGTAACTCAGAAAGCAAATGGAGAGATGGTTGAGCAGTAGTAGGCCAAAGTAAAGATCCCTGCCCTCAAAAAAGTTCGCAGTTTCAGTTTCAAATTAGAATTCTCTATTTTAATGAAAGCCCCTTAGTTTCTAAGCTCCCTACTGACACAAGCAATCTAATTCCAATGTATTGCATCGAATCTTTATTTTTCAGATTGTCTTAAAGTCCCTAGCTCAGTGTTTGGTATAAACATTGGTTAAATCAAACTGGCAACATAGAGTCCAATGCTAAAGGGGAAGGCTGAGCTTTCATTCTTCTTAATGTTAACAGCACCCGACATCTCTTACCTGTAGAGGAATTACATCCATCTTCTCTTCAGAAACCATGTAAGCAAGAAAAGTGTACAGAGAGAAATATGTAAAGTGTGAGAAAATCAAAACCCCAACCACCAACCTAGAATGCTGTGTCCAGCATAATTATCCTTCAAAACTGAAGGAGAAATAAACTTTCTCAGATGAAACAATAACAACACAACCGGGAATTTGTCAACTGTACACATGCCTTGAAAGAAAATGTAGAAAGAAATATGATATGTAAATATTCCAGTCTGTGCCTTGTCTTTTTATTAATTGTCTTGTAGCACATTTTTATTGGCTTGAATATTTTGCTACCAAAGCTTGGTATTACAATATATTGTGCTTCAAATAGTTTTGGAAATAGTATCTCTGAAATGATCATTTTTGCTAGGGTTATTCATACTGTTAAATATGTATTGTTCTTTTGTATTCAAAGTAAGACACAAACCATAAACATTGGACTTGCATTTTCATGCAAAAGGCATGTGCTCTTCTCAAGTAGATACAGTTGTGTTAGGAGTCATGCCTGACCTTTCAAATTCAATTAATGAACACCCAGGAGATTGTTCCTGATGATTGTCGCTGTGTTTTTGTAACATCCTCTAAGGTTCTTTGTCCTGAGGAACAGATTACCTTTCCATGCCTCAGGAATCAATATTGTTTTTAAAAGGGCCACTGCTGTAGTTACTTTAAGCTTCATCTCTTGGACTGTTACTAGTTTGGCACTAAGCACTGTGTAAATTACATACATACATACACCCCACATCACTCCCTGGTTTGAAAATGGAATCTATGAGTTGGTTTCTGTGTCTGTTTTAAGAGTTATTGCCATGGTGATGAATAGTCTGCTTAGTTTTATGGTTGGCATGATTCTTCCGGGTTAGGTCACCTGTGTTTTCTTACTACCAGTTGCCTACACTTCGGGTTAATTTTTCCATCCAGTTAAATTTCCATCACTAAAAAGGAAGTAGTTATAATGCAAAGCTAAAGATTTTGTAGAATTAGCTACATCAGTGCTTTAAATCTGTTGATTATTTCCTTTCAGTGCTAACTAACAGGAGCTTACTCATGTCACACAGCTTTAAACCTTTCCACTGTGTTCAGAAATGGTGGAGAATATTATCCTATGCTGCAGTTGTAAAATTTTCATCGTTTGTTGAGGCATTATGGGAGAAGGAGAAGAAAACTGACACAAGCATTTTGATAAGGGAAATCAGTCTTGTCCATTATTGATTTTTATGAGTCAACATTTCAAATCCTTTGCTTTACTATATTTAATAAGCTGTGGCAATGGGTTAGCCATCTTAAAGTTAAACCTGTAGGTATCTACAAACATTAAAAGAAATGTTAAGGTGTTTCAGTTAGGTTTAAAATGTAACAAAGAATGAGGAGGGATGAACACAAGTGGAACAATGAATTTGAGATAATGAAATGAGTCATTGATTTGGAGATGTATACTATATGCCAAATGGTCAAACTGGATATAATGACATTTCCTACTTGGGGTCAATGCTCCTATAGCAAACCCAGCTGTATAAAGTCCTAGATGTTCAGAAATTAAATCAGCCAGGAAAACAGAACCGGATGCCAAAGGCCCTGTAAGAAATTCAAAACAGTGGTTACTAGTGCATAATCAAACAAATAATATTTCCTGAGTAGAATGATGATTTAAGAGATATAGTGAATTTCAAACCCTGAAAAAATACCACTTACTGAATTATAGTCATTCTTATTTATTTAATAATTTAAATCTAAGGAGTCCTATGAGACAAAGTTTAAATTAGTTTAGTTCTAGTTATATGTCTTCTCTAACTCATAACTCTCAGTAATCAAGATGGTTTTACATTTAGTCTGAATTAAAGAGATTTTCCTCTCATTTACTTCCACATCATTAATAAAATGGTAATAATTATTTCTGCTTTGAGGATGATTGTATAATTTCATTTTTACCTGTATAGTACATACTACATTGTTGGCACTCGCAAATCTTTCAGAAGGCAAAGGGGGCTCGGGCAGGATAACTAATCACCAACTTACATTAAATTTAGAAAAAAAAAAAGATAAAGCTACAGAATTTTACTACAAAAGCTGCCTCTTATTGCCATCTCACTATTTTGAGGAATGCCTGCTCTATCAGTCACGTCTCTAGGAAGAAAACATTCTGTATGTATGTATATATGTATGTATGTTTCTTCACTATTTGCTGTCTCTCCATAGATATCCAAGCTTTTGACAAAACCTGGCACTTCCCTCTTGACTGTTTCACAAATTCACCTGGCATGTGTCACTATAGAACTTTTGTTCTAGTTCTTTTACTTGGACTTTGCACATACAGTATTTGAATTCTATCAGTACTGAGCCAGTCCTGCCTTCTCCAGGTATTTTTTTCCTTCTTCAGATTTTCTTCCCTGCCAACCACAGGAACTGAATTTTGCAATCCACAGGTTAATCCAAAATTAGTCTCCTCCCCAAATCTCATCACTCAATCATCCTTGACAGTAGTTATCCCTCTCGTTTGTTGCTGTTTTTCTGCTTGTATTCTTTGTTCTTCAACTTGTCCTTCTTATGAAAAAAATACCTAATCCTCTTGCTTTATTAGGCTTTTTAATTTCTACTCTGATCTTCATATATCAGCTGACAAAAGTCTTCATATATCAGCTGACAAAAAGTCTTTGTAATCTTACTGAAAGAGAAGTGGAAGTTTACTTCCTGAAAACTTTCTGTCTGATTTTTCAGTTTTTATGACTGATTCCTCACTGTCCATCATATTAAATCTTTTGATCTTTTATTTATATTTAAGTATAATTTTATTAGATTTATGCTGTATTCAGTATTTTTACTATACCTGTGTTACTAGTATGTGTTTAGTATGTGTATCTATGTCTGTAACACAGATTAACCTAAAGGGCAAATTCTCTGTCTTAATTATGAACCAATCAGCATACTCTTGTGAGACAAATTTCAACAAATGCTTAAGACACAGTAAATTTATAATAAATAACAATAAATACTTGTTTACTGATAGCTTATTAATTTTAAAATTTATATACATTTTTTCCTCATTCATATTTTTTTCCTCATGCATCTCTCTGTTCTTTGATGATGATTCAGGGCTGGGCTGTTGTAATGAGATTTCTGCAAGTTTGATGTCCAAGGTCATTACTGAATTGTGGATGAGTCACCATATGACTAAGAGTCATTGGTGTGATCTGTTGTATAAATTTTGATTGGTTAACAGAAGTATGAGAATTAAGAATAATGCAAATGAAATGCTGTATAAACTATATGAAGTGTGCATGAGCTCATACTCTCTGAGAAAGGCTTCAGGCAATGCACATTTAATGGTATGAGATAATGTACATTGCTGTTGTAATTACTGACAGTCCCCATAAATGAGTAGAAATTGGTTTAGAGATCTAGCAGGTAAGTAAGTATAAGATCTGCTGGCTTATCATGACTTATTAGCATGGATCCATGGGTTAGTGGTATCCTAATTGAATACAGAATAGTGTTTACCTTGAAGTAAACGAAGTGGATTTTTTAATGTTTCCTAACAGGATACCTAGGATTGAGTGACCTTTGGTAGATGTTGAATTTTATTTCATTGTTAAATGAATCAAAATGATATAAAGTGTACTGAAGACTCATTATTTTCATGCATTGTATGCTATTTTTTTGGGGAAGGGGGGCCTTAAAGATTGATAGGTTTTAAAAATAAAACAATATCCGTTACTTGCAGATACTGAGATGTCTATAAACAGGCCCCCTTACAAAGTGGAACAATGCGAGGAGACTTTGTGTGGGAGTTATGCATATGTATGTGTCTTTCTAAAAGATCCATGTAAAAATCTGTTTAAAATCCATGTAAATGACTATTTAATATATACATATTATGCCATAGCAGCCAAATTTTAAAATAGAATTATAGCTGATTTGAGTTAATTTCTATATTTAAAGGTATAGAAAACTTTTGATGAAATTTATTAACATTCAGAAAAGATACCTTGTTCTTTCTGAATCTTAGCCTTCCCTAATGTTGAAGTCAATTAATAGAGGCTTTCTGGTGGTATTTAAAACATGTCATATATGTCAGGTGCACATATGGGAGTCTCGGATGAGGATTAGATTTTGACATCAAGTTCTGAAAGTTTATAAAGCATAGGGATTGACTGACTGATAGGTGATATTTTGATTTCATATTAAGAAGCTATAGATATTTTTATTATATCAATGAATACCACAATACTCAAAGTCAATAAGAAACAAAGAAAAATGACAGGCATCCTTAAATATTTACATAAAGCAATGTTTTAAGTATCAGCATAGTCAAAGTATTGATTATATTAAAACTTAATACTTTGTTCATAGTAAAAATAAAGGTGTAGCTTGTTTGGGATGGAAGAGGTAGCATTAGGTTAATGTATACATTTTATCTTCTGAAGTATAAAATGACCTTGTCTTGGGAATTGGTCAAAAAGGCATGTTTTGTTTTGGACTAAACATAATTAGAATAATCTAGGCAGGTATATATAGAGAGGGTTACCACCCTCTCTATGTTAGATTTATAAAAAGATAAACAGAAGTGGTTTTGATTTAGGGATAATGTCTGATATTTTTATTGAGAGTATAGAAAGACCTAATCTTCTACCTTTAAAAAAAAGTCATAGGTTTAGAATTGACACTGAAAATATAAATCCAAGATGTATCTTTATTTTGGTCTAGAGGAAAAACTCTTATGCATGTTTATGCTTTATACACACACAATAAAAAATCCTGACAATGAACAGAATGAATCCTATTGATCTAAAAGGAAAAAATGGTGAAAAATCATCAAGAAAATGTTGAAAAAGTGATGGGGACATGGTTTTAAAGAGAAATCAATATTACTACTAAACTAAGAGATATATAAAAAAGTCTTCTCCATCCAATTGTAATAGATTTTTTTAAAACAAGTGATATGCAGTGTTTTGGTAAGAGTATGGAAGAGCAAAACATCTCTTAAATTACTGGTGGAGTGTAGGGGAGGAAAAAGTTTTTCTCAACCTTTTTAGGGTCCCTGGTTAGATATGCAAATTAAGCTGACAAAGACAGGAGAAAAGCATACACATTTATTTAATAAAAGTTTTACATGACATGGTAGCCTTCATAAGGAAATGAAGAACTAGTGGTAGAGCTCATTATTTTTATGCTGGGTTTGATGGAGAGTGGGCAGGCAAGGAGTATGATAGGACCTTGACTATAAGTTAAGTGCAGTAAACTGGGCAACGGAGCAAGGCCTGCTTGTTCAGATTCTTCTCAGTGCCCCTTGTCCTCAGAGACAAGGATGCACCTTTCCTTTGGGTACAGGGAGAGCACCTCTCATGTGAGGGTTTTATGACCTGTTTTGGGGGAGAAGGTCTGGGGGAAGGTCACAGTGACTTTTCTACTTCTGCTGTTTTCTCAAACTCCTTCCATTTAAAATATTCAATATGCCAAGGTGCCATATTTTGAGGGTAGTACATCGTGCCCTATCATTCATCCCCTGCCTGAAACTCCCCAAGAAGTTTCACAGTGTAGAAACTGAGTTAGTAGATTATCCCATAACCCATTGAGCCGGTCTCTCAGTCCTGGACATTTTTATGGAAACAAAAGGAAAAAAAAAAGGTTAATGATTAGAACACACTTTAACCTCAGTTTTTTAGTTCACACAGCAGTCAGTCAAGAACATTTCTAGACGTTGGACTCAAAGTATCTTCAGGTGGTGTGAGGACATGCAGTGGCAATATGGTTGATTTTCCTGGTTTGTAGTTTGAATGTGTCTGGGGATAGCATTAGATATTCTAGTGAATTTCTGAGTGGCCCCCACACAAGGCATGAATGTTGTCCACACGTGAGCTGTGGTGATTTCTCTGAAGTTTATATCAAGCTGTGCAACCTCAGCTTGCAGGGATTTGGAAAAGAGGCAGTTTTAATTTTTAGTTTTTGTAAGTCAGAAATGTGGGAGAAAAATTGGAAGTGTTAATTTGGATGGCTGTAACTAGATGCTGGAGGAGAGTTGATGATGGATTCAGGATTTAGTCCAGTTTATAGCCATACAACAAAACCTTAACGACAATGAACAGCACTATAATACCCACAAGCATGTGCTATAGTTTTCCACTGACACACAATTTTTCTTTCTGTAGTTGCCCTCATTTCTAGGATTTCATAGATAAATTTCTTTGCAAAATAAATCTAGTCTCGTTAAACTTGGCCTGATTATTTACATCCGTGCAGCAAAAATAGCGATTGGCCATATAGGCTCTTTTTACCTCTGCTTTGCTGGAACTTCTGATAAGGAATCTCAGATTGGACTTTTACAAGCCTCTTGAGGCTAGGAAGCCACACCAATGACTCACCACCAGACTTTGCCTATAATACTTTACAGCATTGGGTGAATTCCTCTCTTCTGGAGATCCCCCAAATGTCCTGAGGTTTCTGGGTCTTCCAGGAAGTGACCTTCCTTATTTACCTGTTATGTGGGAACTCTGTAAGCCAGATACCAGGTAGTTTTTTTGGAAGGGGAGCTTTATATGCATTGGCTCCTTATAGCCACCTATAGTTCCTTAAAGCTGTCTGGTCATATCTGGTTCTGTGCACATCATTCCCAAATGCGACATTCCAGTCAAGGCCTTGGTAATATAACCAATATTTACAATTGTGTTCTGTTACAAGGAGAACAGATTCTTACTGAATTTTTGCAAATAACTATATTGCCATGAAAATAAGAATACTCACTAACAGTTTCCTAATTCTCGAGGGATCAGATAGGGAGAAAAGATAAATGCTTCGATTCTGTTTATAAAGGTATAATTTACCAAAATACTGTATGTTATAAGCAGCTTGAAGAGAAAAGAAAGGACTTCTTAAATCTGCAAAACAAAACATTAAAGAGCTAGCAATGCTTCAAACAACAGTCATACAAATTATAATTATCCACAACAGTTTATTTAGTTCCACGTAATTCTTGTTGAGCTTGATCTTTGGTTAGCAGTTTATGAATCCATAGGCTTCTTTATTAGTTCTGGAAATTCTTAGTCTAGTGGCATGGTCTCAAGGTTATACAAGTGACGCCATCATGGAGCATTCTCGCAGTAGCTCATTGTAAACATACTCAGGGAAGAATCAGAGTAAAACAGGACTGTCTGTGAATTACAAAAGACTTAAAAATAGTCATGGTTAAAGTTCTCATGAGAATTTGATAAGGCAATTTAGTTATTTCTGTGGTGTACAACAATTTAAGATAATTGGACAAAGATGGTATTCAGAAATATCTATGAACTTCATACAATTTCTGGAATACCTTTATTAGACATATCCATGTACATATAATCTGTGAGGGTTTATCATCACTTTTTATTTGACAGTGCTTCTCATGTAATTTAATGTACCACCTGAACCTATTGTTTTAGCATCTCTCTTTTACAAAGATGAGAAACAAATCCTTGGAGATTTTCCAGAGGCCTCTAGGAAACCTCAAGATTAGTTTGAGGTGAAGAAGGTGTTGTTTAGAATTTGATTTTGGGAATTTGTCAACCATATAAAAATGTTTGGACATTTGACTAGAATCACAGATCACTATGAAATAAGGCTTAATTTTCTATTTAACCAAAGTGAGAAAAGATTTTCAAGGCAAATACAGAAGGTTACATAGTTATAAACAAAATTTAGCTCTTTTAATATGGAGAAGACTCAGTTTTCATAAGTAATCAAAGACCTGATAGAGACAACGGGAAGCATAGGAAATTATTCTAAAATACAACATCTTGGTTTCTGAGGCAGATTACTTAAAATGTAAAGAAAACTGAGGGAAGTAATGATGTTTTTTTAAGCTACCATTTATGACTTACATTAATACGATGCTGTGTTCTTTACATGCATTATTTCATTCAATCTCTATGAAGCGGATACCATTATTTTTGTTTCATAGATAAGCAAACAGACTTAATGAAGTAACTTGGCCAAAGTCATACATCTGTAAGTAACAGCACTGGTATTTGAACCTGTTTTGCACTGAACCTGAGTTCGTTACAACTATATTCTATAGTCTAGATTAACGATTTGTTTAAGGTCATGTAATTCTAAATTTTGGAGCCAGGGGAAAAAAATCAAGGTGTTAGTTTTCAGATCCATGGCTCTTTTGACCACAACGTGCCACTTCTCCACATAGGTTTATTTAATCTATTTTCCATAGCCCCATGTCAGGAATACAAGAGAATTAGATACTGTTGTTATTAATAGAATTGTCACTAAAAACTAAAAGATTAAGAATTGGTTGGGAGAAGCAACATTTTATCGACTGAAAATAAGTTTGAAAGTGACCCTTAGTATTTTGCTTAACCAGGGTAAACCTTTATTGTACTTTTCAGCCAAAGGCCGTAACTAAATTCTGTTGCCTGGGCAAACTCTAGTTCAGTGATATTTAAAGACGTTGAAGCACTCTTGGATCTTAAGAATATCATGCTAAGTGAAGTAAGTCAGACGGAAAAAGTTAAGAACCATATCATTTCAGTCATATGTGAGATATAAAACTGCAAGCAACAAATAAACAAGACAAACAAACAAAAACTCATTGACACAGGCAACAGTATGGTGGTTACCAGAGGGAAAGGGGTGGTGGCGGAGGGGAAGTAGAAAAGGGTAAAGGGGGGGTCAAATACATGGTGATGGAAGGAGATTTGACTTTGGATGGTAAACATACAATGCAATTTACAGATGATGTATTGTAGAATTATACACTTAAAACCTGTACACTTTTATTAACCATTGTCACCCCAATAAATTTAATAAAATAAAAAAAACCCTCATATATCCTCTGGCAATTTAATAGCAGTGTATCTGGTATTCAGCTTCAGATCATGTTGAAATGTTGCTGTAATGGCTTCTCTTTGTATGACCACAGTTCTGTATTGTACTGACACAGCTTGTCTGATTTAAGACCCCTCTAACACACATATTTACTGGTAATATACAATCTTCAAGGATCATTGATATGCAAATTTAATGGCAGGTTTTTATTTTCAAATGATGACAAGCTATTTACACAGCTTTTTCTAAAAGGCTACTCTGAAAACAGGCATTTCATTCTATGTATTGTGATGCATCCTGATTTAATTTTTCAAGGCTGCCTGCTCAGTATTATATTGTTAAAGAATATGTATATATGTATATATATGTGTATATATATATACACATATATATACATATATATGTATATACTGAAAAATATATATATACACTGAAAGTATATATACTGAAATACTGCAAAGAATTATATATATATACATATATATACACACATACATATATACACATATATGTATATATAAAATTCTTTGCAGTATTTCAGTAGATACATGCTTTGAAATTAAACGGGCATTTCTTTTGATTTTTTTTTTTTTGATAAGATAGTATCTTACCAACATTCATTTTCGGTATTTGCTGATTTGCCCCCCCCCCCCCTTTCTTCATCCCTCGCTTCTTCCTAGTGCTACAGCACATGATTATACTTAGGAGAGGTTAAGTCTCATTATCATATAATGTAATAATTTCCTGACTGTATTACAGAGTTAAGGTAAAAATGTTCCGAAGAGAATTGGTACTTATATATGAAATGCCTTTTTCTTTCCAAATGACACGCAAGAATCCAGAAGCACCGAGGATTGTAATAAGCTAAAATAGACCAATCACTTTTTTAGAGTTTAACTTTTTGTTGAAAGCACAGCTTTTGGGGATGATGTTATGTTTAAAAAATGCTAAAAGGCATATCTTGTCGGTTCTTTGAGATGCATTCATCGAGCCAATTATGTGGAATTCTAGTTAGCATTATCTGAGTCAGGTAAAACGAAGAAGTTCTAAGTGAAATCTTAATAATGATGAAAAATATTGATACTATGTGCCAAAAGCTTCCATTTTCCCTGTCTCTTAGAAATTCTTTGTGTACCTATTGTGTTTCAGCAGAGTCTGTATTTAAATGGGAATTTTCAGCAGTAATTGGAGGTTCTATCAAAAGTGATAATTTATGAGGTGAATTTACAGATGTCCTCATAGCAACTATAAATTTCTCCTCATTTATCATTAGGTTTTCTGATTATTTGATAATTTAATTTTTCTGAAAATTTACCATTTTGTATTGAAAAGAGTAAAACTACCAATTACTATGTTTTAGCCAAAATCTAAGTAGATTTTCTCCTTTTAAATTTGAAGTAGGAAAACCTTCGAGAATATTAGATCTGAATGAGATCTTACAAATTTGTCTCATTGATATCATTTTACAGGTGAGGAAATGGAGGCTGCAGGTTAAGTTACTTGCTCAAGGTTACAGAGCTATTAAGTGGCAGACTTGGTGCATAAAAACAAGCCTTCGGTTTCCTACGTAGTGCTGATGTCTTTACACTTTACATGTCCTTGATTATGGGACATAAATAGAAATGAGAAATCACTTTTTTTCCACCATTTTCTTCAAAATTTTGTTGACTTTTTGATTGACATTGCCAAATAAGATTGTAATAATATATCAGAACTATACAGTGATTCTTAGAGTGAAAATGACATTTAAAGTCCATAATCCAGTATATTTCTGTGGTGTTTAGGTGTTAGTATATACCTAAACTTTGCCAATTTAAGGCAAAATTACCATTGTGTTCACTTACATACTGTTACATCATTTTGCAGTTCATCTTTGTCAAATCAGTATTTCCCTCACTTTTAAGAGATGTGATATATAGATGATGAATTACAGAATCGTACATCTGAAACCTATGTAACTTTACTAACAATTGTCATCCCAATAAACTTTAATTTAAAAAAAAAAAGAGACTCAAGCCATCTGTAGACTTTAAGATTTAATTATGATTTCACTCTTCCACTCTATGGGAAGAATGAATAATATTGGCCCTGCTATTTTTATTTATTCATCCCAAGAAGTGCCCATTTGTATGATTTTTATTTTCTACTTTTAGTCTGGTTTCTATGACCAAACAATAGCTTCAAACCCAAAGTGACTCACGTAATCTTTTTTATATGAACAAATTAGTTCTTCCTGTCATTCACATGCCATGCATGTTTGCCCTTTTGCATACTAGAATATGTCAGTAGTTAGACATAATTCTCCCAAAATAGGAGTTATATTGCATCTCCTATTCTTCTCCAGATAAGTTGTTAAAAACTTATAAAGCATTTGGTTGTCATTCTACCCAAATGAATTTAGCTGGCTTAGCTTGTATGTAATTGAGGTTTGGCAATATGTAGTTTAGAGTTTCTCCTAGAAACCTCTTTTAGATTCTATCTTGTTAGTAGCACATTAATTTCTTACTCTTATTTTTTTTAAAAAAAAAGATTCTAAAGTTAGATAGAGAAGAAGGGTTGGTTTAGAGATGACAAAGCAGATAGTGAATCTTAGTAGAGGAAGGAATGATAGACAAATGAGGAACTGAGTTTGAAGTGTACAGGAACTGAAAGTGAAGTTCTGCTTATATTTCCAAGATGAATAGATTGTAACACTGCTGATCCATTCTGCTTGGCTATCCTAACAATTTATGTGAATGACTTCATGTCATTTTGGATCCGATGGTCTTAGTTGGTAGGTTTTGCTACAGCCTATCTCGTCTGCCCTGGTTACTTTGTGGTTAGAAAGTGTGGAATGTAGAGCAAAGTTAATAGTAGAGATGTGTGTGTGTGCATGTGTGCCTCCTTCAGTAATTATGGAAAAATATACAGTAATCAAATCTATAATGTTCCAAACATGAAATATTTCTTAGGCCAATTTCTGTTAACTGCCCCACCTTAGAAGGGTGAGGGAATTAATACATACCCATGAACTTTGTTTAGATTTGTCCCATGTCCTTTGTGTACAGAGTGTGCATATGAATGATTATGGTTTTAATCCATGCAGGGTTTTTTTTGAGTATTCTGGATAATGATTAGTCATATATCAGCATGTACCCGATTAGCCTTTTATAAAACTATCATTAACATCTTTAACAATGATTCAGAACCAAAAGGTATATCAGAATTCTGTTACTTTAACAGCAGGGTATTAAACATACCTGTTAACTTAGGAAAGTGACTTAGAAGAATAAATGGGCCTACTTGTAAACAGCAACATTTTTGGCATTTAGCAGACTCACAGGTTTAAGAGATCTCTTCAAAATGACAGGTATTGGAATTGGGATACCCTCTAACATTTCTTTCGGTTCAATGATTCATTGAAATGTTGGGTTGGAATTTTGTGGTTATATCTTTCATTCTGAAAAAGGCTTTCCCTTCTGCTACTGATCTTCTCACCAAAGAGATTATATTAGTATTTTCTGCTGTTCTCTCCATTAGTTTTAAGACTATCATTTTTCTCTTCTCACTCCCTTGCTAATGCTGCCCCATATCCTCCTAGTTTTTTCCCTGATGCTCTTCTGTCACAGGCAGTCTGGGTTCCCCATCACAGACTCTGAAATGGAAATTGGTATACAGGAAGATTATTAGAAAGTGCTCAGGGGATCAACCCCTGTGAAAGGAAGGGAAGGAAGAAACCAGTATTGTGCAGAGGGGAAGTTAGGCTGCTATGCTGTCTTAATGGAGATCTGTCCCTATGGGGAGCTTTAGAGCTAGAATGCCTTTGCACCATTGTCTCTAGTAGGGGAGCAGGGACCAAGGCTTTATATTCTCCGTGTCAACCCCTCTTTGGAAGTGGGCTGCCCTCGAAAGGAAGCATGAGCTTGTGTGAGGAGACGCTTCAGCCACAGCCGTTCTCAAGAGAGTTGATAGTTGAGGGCTGTTTGCTGGCAGCACTATAGCAACTGGGGAATAAAACCCTCAGTTCTGAAAAGGGGATCTTGGTGGCACATCACAGTTTCCACTCCAGCTTTTTTGTAAGGGTACTGGAATTAGTTCAGAATGGCCTGGGGGATGGCTCAGAATTTCCAGGAATGGGGAGTTGCCTAGCAGTGTTCAGAATCTTGCGAGATGATATAGAAGAAAAGTTGGTTCTGCCAGATAACTGAGAGTTGGCATTGATTATTGCTTTTCTAAATATGTTTTTAAAATTCTGTCTACGATGAAAGCTCTTGGTGTTCTTTTCAGAGAAATGTGCATATCTTTAAGTATATAAATTGTTTGGTTTTTGTAAAACCAGTTTTTTCAGTTCCCTATTCTGTATAAGGTTCTCCCCCTGCCCACGCTCTATCTCTTTAATAATTATGCTTTTTGGAGGGCATCTTCATATAGACAAAAAAAGTTGAGCACTAAAGTTTCTTTTTGGTATGCCTGTTAATGCTCAATCACAGTAAATCATTTTCCCCACACAGTTTGTAATTTCTCAGTTATAAACTTATCTTCAGGGCGATTGCTTTTGTTTTGGTTTTGGTTTGGTTTGGTTTTTCTAGCTTGTAGAAATCCCATGTGGCCTTGTTTATGGAGTGTTCCTTTAAAGTTGTTTTATGTTTATTTATGTCAGATACTCCAGGGATATCACTAGTCCAGGACTAAATTTATCTTAATTTCTTAGCTTGGATATTCTTGTATAAATAAGATTCAAACTTCAACACTGTTGTGACACAGGCTTAGGGTTTTAACATTTCCCTTGCTCTCTCACCCAAATTCTCAGAGACAAGCTCCCTTTCAGTAACTTCATTATACCTTGTACCCCCAAGACCTCTTCTTCTGGCCCTACATGGGCATTAGGGCTGCTACATACAGTTGTGCAGGTTGTGTACTGGTTTGAAGAAAACCAGGACCAGAACTGTAGCCTAACTCTGCTCTCTTGAGAGAGCACTTTGTTCTGACGTCTTCTCCATGAGGGAGCATCTCTTTACCAAGTTCTATTAGCCACAAGCGCTGAAGAGACTCCAGCGATCATTCCGGGCAGCCATAATTGGCAGTATTTGCTGTTGTGTGGCTATCGGTTCTAGCTTTGGATTTGTACCAGGGGATTTTCTTTATTGTAAATAATGCTATGTATATGATTTTAAAATTTAGTTACACTCTTTTTTTTATCTTTTCTATGTGTTTATAGTGGCAGTTTTTCTTTATTAGCCTACTTGGCCATATTGCTGTATCTGGAATTCCCACAAGTTGCTTATTAACCTCTATTGCTCAGATTGCCTCTCTTCAAAAAGGGGGAGTAATAATAGTGTCTATCTGTGTAGTGTTAGTTTGGAGCTCACAGTAAGCTCTCAATCAGTGTTAGCCATCATTTGCACCATTTAAAGCTTTATTTTACCATCCTAGGGAAAAGCTGGAAATGTAGTAGTGGCTGTGTTTACTTACTTAACAAGAAGAGGAAGTCTTAGTCAACGCCCTAGAGAAACCAAAGGAGAAACTTTGTTCAGTGTAGTAAGTTGCTAAAACTGAGGCTTCCAGTCCCACCCTGTCTGTTGATACGCCAAAGGTCACTTGGCACTAAGAGTGAACTGAGAGAAATTCCTCTCAGTATTGCCCTGGAGGATTGCTTAGAGGAGTTTTGCCTGGACTGTGTGGGTAGGTAAGTTTCAGTTTATGGAATATTTTCTTCGCTAAGGAGGGCTCTCAAAGGCATAATTATTATAGAGGGTATTTGTAGACCTTGAAACATCTAGTAATACTTTTAGTCCCCATAAACCCTTTCACAATCTTTTAAATTCCCATTTGGTATTCCAAGTGGATTCTGAACTTGGTGAAATTGGTACCACAGGTTCCACAGGGTCCTGCCTCTTGACTCCTGGCTTCTTGCTTATGGAGATGGGGATTTAAAGGATTTCCTTCTCTTAGGTCATGGTGTTTAAGAGAATAATTTTCTCCGAGAAATTATAGCTAAGAAGAAATCTGTTGACTGTTAACAGTTCAGAAAGCAAAGACATACCAAGCTTTCATAAAATTATTTTTAACTTAATCTGATATGCAAAATACTGTGATTATCCTATAAATATTAACTGCTTTGGATTGTTTATACAATGTTAGTTGTACTGTGAAAATTTGCTTATTAACCAAGTTCAGCCTTCTGAGGTTGTTATTGGCTTTGAGTCCATAGACTTAACACTGCCAAATTTCTGTGTAAACATTTTTCTTGGGACCTAAAATGTAGTGAATATGTGTATTTAAAGTTTTTTTTGAAATCCATGTATATTGATGGAACTTGTAAACATTTAAATAGTCAATTAATGGAAGTTTTTAAAGAACAACTCTTTCAAAATATCCAATTTTATAATTGTGTTTTAAATATAAAATTTGAGTTGAATGACAACTATATGTAATTCTTAGTATATAGAGATTATTTTTATAGCACTTATCGATTTATTTGTTATATTTAATTTCATTCAGGAAGAATCTTTTTGTTACTATTCTGTTACTAGTAATTATGTGCGAAGCTAAGTTTATACGATTTGAAAACAAGAGCTAATAATATTATATCACAATATACTAGGTAGAGAACAAAAGTAAGTAACTGGTTACGTCACTATTATGGTGTTGGGAAATGTAATGCATTCTGGAGTTCAAAGGTCATAGTTATGGCTGGAGTAGGTGAACCTTTCTTGAAAATGTTGATTTTCCTGTGTCTGTTAATTTATTAAGACTCTGTACACCATAAGGAGAGTTATCAGTTTACGCAATTTTTAACTACCCGTACAAACATCATATGCAGTTTTTGGGTACACAGACGGTGCCTTGAGATGTTTATGGCCTGGTTTAGTATTACTTTGGTGAGCTGTACAGGCCAAATTCCAAGGCAAATGTTAGTATCATGTTGAGTATAAATCCCTTATATACTCTGGGAATGGTATGCAAGATATTTTGTCCTTTGACCCACTGATTCTCACTAACAGAAGGATATCTCAGCACCTACTGAACCTGACATGTTTAAAAGAAGATTTTGTTTCTCAGCAGCTGCCATGTTTCCCCGAAAATAAGACCTAACTGGAAAATAAGCCCTAGCATGATTTTTCAGGATGACATCCCCTGAACATAAACCCTAATGTGTTTTATGGAGCAAAAATTAATATAAGACCCAGTCTTATTTTCAGGGAAACATGGCAGACTTAGAAACAGTTTCTTCAGTTTAAGTAAATTGAATATGAGAGAAACGGACAACATGTTTAGACACAATTTTCTGTGTAAATAATTCTGAAATTATGTAGAGAAGTCTCCTTTTTAGTTTGTTTTTCAGTGAAACCATGTCATTAATTCATCAAGGTACCTATGAAGTTTACTTCAGGGAGCAACCTTGGGAATAAAAATCAGTTCATTATACTTTAGCATTTTAAATAATAGTTGAATTGTGTAAAAATTTTGTGCAGATGATATAATGAAGTAGATTATCATATAGTCTTTTGATTATTTACCCTATAGGATAGTTCTAATTTATTAAGCAATTAAGTATTCAATTAAGTAAATCTTTTTAAGATTTTTTTATTAAAAATATAGCTAACAAGCAATATTATATTAGTTTCACATGTATTCCATAGTTATTCTACATTTATATACCTAAAGAAATAATCACCAGGATAAGTTCAGCACCCATCTGACACTGTATTGTGCTATCACAATATTATTGACTCTATTCCCTATGCTGTACATTATATCCCCATGACTCACTTATTTCATACCCGGAAATTTGGATCTCTTATTTCCCTTCAAATTTTCTCCCCTTTTTTAATATTTCAATTACAGTTGATGTTCAATATTATTTTATATTAATTTCAGGTGTACAGCATA
This sequence comes from Rhinolophus ferrumequinum, assembly GCF_004115265.2. Taxonomy (NCBI): domain Eukaryota; kingdom Metazoa; phylum Chordata; class Mammalia; order Chiroptera; family Rhinolophidae; genus Rhinolophus; species Rhinolophus ferrumequinum. Next base: position 29,772,405 of record NC_046293.1, on the reverse strand, counting down.
GTGATTAGACATTGATATAATTTAAGTGATCCCCCTGATTAATCTAGTATACATCTGGCACTAGTTATTACCCTATCGTTGATTATGTTCCCTAGGCTTTACTTTATATCCTGATGACTGTTTTGTACTTCTTCATATCCTTCACCTTTTTCACTCTGCCCCCAACCCCCTCCCCAACAATCTAGTACCCATCTGACCCCCTACATAGTGATTACAATATTATTGACTATATCCCTTATATTATATCCTACGTCCCCATAACTTCTTTGTAACAACCAATTTGTCCTTCTTATTCCATTCCCCTTTTTTTACCCATACCCCAACCTCCCTCCCATCGGGAAACCATCAAAACATTTTCTATATCTATTAGTTTGTTTTTGTTTTGTTTATTTTGTTCTTTACATTCGCATATAATCGGAGTCACATTGCATCTGTCTTTCTCTGTCTGACACTCCACTCAGCAGAATACCGTACAGGCCCATCCATGTCACGGTAGATGGCAGGAATCCATTCCCTTCCATGGCCAAGCAATATTCCATTGTATATACGTACCACCTCCCCTTTATCCATTCTTCCTTCAACAGACACCCAGGCTGCCTCCATCTCTTGGCCATTGTAAACAATGCTACAATGAACATATGGATGCACATGTCCCCTCGAAATAATGTTTTGGGTTTCTTTGAATAAATACTTAAAAGGAGGATTACTGTGTCCTTCTTTGCCGCTTGTTAAAGCCTTTGTTTTAAAGTCTACTTTGTCTGGTTTAATATGGCTACCCCAGCTTTTTGTTTTGTTTTTTTCATTTTCATTTTCATGAAATATCTTTTTCCATCTCTTTACTTTCTTTTTATATGTGTCTTTCAATCTGAAGTGAGTCTCTTGTAGGCAGCATATGTAAGGTTTTTGTTTTCTTATCCACTCCGCCCTCTTATGTCTTGTGACTGGAACATTTAATCCATTTATATAGAAAGTAATTGTCGAAACATAGTTATTGCCAATTAATTTACATAGTTTTGAGCTTTCTTTTTTTTTTTTTTCCCATCTTAAAGAAGTCCCTCTAACATTTCTGGTAATACTGGTTTGGTAGTGATGAACTCCTTAGCTTTCCCTTGTCTGGGAAGCTTTTTATCTGTCCTTCGATTCTAAATGATAGCTTTGCTGGGTCAAGTAATCTTGGTTGTAGGTCCTTGCTTTTCATCACATTGAATATTTTGTGCCAGTCCCTTCTGGCCTGCAAAGTTTCTGTTGAGAAATCAGTTGACAATCTTAAGGGAGCTCCCTTATAAGTTACTAATTGCCTTCCTATTGTTGCTTTTAGGATTCTCTCTTTGTCTTTAACCTTTGCCATTTTAATTATAATGTGTCTTGGTGTAGGCCTGTTTGAGTTTATATTGTTTAGGACTCTCTGTGCTTCCTGTCTTGATATCTATTTCCTTCGCCAGCTTAGGAAAGTTTTCAGTCATTATTTCTTCAAGTAGGTTCTCAGTCTCTTGCTTTCTCTCTTCTCCTTCAAGTACCCCTGTGATGCGAATTTTGTTACACTCGATGTTGTCCCAGAGGTCTCTTAAACTATCCCCATTTTTTGGATTTTTTGTTTCCTGTTCTGATTGGGTGTTTTCTGCTATCTTGTCTTCCAAATCATGGATTCAATCCTCTGCTTTATCTAGTTTCCTGGTGATTCCTTCTTGTGCATTCTTCATTTCAGTTATTGTGTTTTTTACTTCTGACTGGTTCTTTTCTATGTCCTTTTTTTATGCTTGCTTTTTCTTTGCTGAAGTTTTCACTGAGTTCCTTGAGCATCCTTGTGACTATTGGTTTGAACTGTGTATCTGGTAGGTTGCTTGCCTCCATTTTGTGTCGTTGTTCTTCTGGAGTTTTCTCCTGTTTTTTCATTTGGGATCTATTTCTTTGTTTCTTCATTTTGGCTGCCTCTCTGTGTTTGTTTCTATGTATTATGTAGATCTGCTATGTTTCTTAGTCTTGGCCAGGTGGCCTTATATAGTAGGTGCCCTGTGAGCCCTGGCACAGTCTCCCTGGTCACATGCTCCTGGTGCTCCAGGAGTGTCCCTTGTGTGGGTTGTGTATGCCCTCCTGTTATAGTTGAGTGTTGATAGCTATTGCCACATCAGTGGGTGGAATAGGCCCTCAGGCTGCTTGGCTGTGGGGTTTCGCCACGTCCACAGCTTATCGGCTACTGTGCAGGGGGCTTACCCCATTGAATGGGATTTGCCCCGGCAGGCTCTGATTTCTGTTGAGTCTGCCCTTTGTGGGTGCTTCTTATGGGGCTAATAAGTCAGTGCTCTGATGTGGTCTGAAGCCAACCTCTAAATATGTTGGTTCTGGGGTCTCTTTGGAGGGCCTCCGGTGCAGGCCCAGATCACTCACTGCTTGTGACCTTTCAGGGATTACCTGGTAGGAGCTACAAAGTGATCTGTGGTTTTTTGCTGCCTGTTCTAAACCTGGAGGCACATGGGTGAGGCCTCTCTGGGTACTGAGGATGGCTGCCACCAGTGCTGGGCCTGTAGTAGCTCTGCAAAAAGCCAGGACACTCTGAGGCCTGCTGCCATCTTCCAGCTCCCTTAAAGTTCAGCCACGGATGAACTTGTGTGGTACGCAAGTTGAGTGAGGCAGGGTCTCAGGGAGTCACTAGAATGGGAAGTGTTGTGGTCACCAGGTTAATGTACATTCTGGTTTGGTGCCGGTGCTGAGCCTGGAGATACTCAGCAAAAATCTCAGAGCATATTGAGGCCAGTTGCTGTTCGCCTGCGGCCCGTGGACTGTGATAATTTTCCAAGAAAAAATGCAATGTGGACAGAGCTGGCTGTTCACTGAGAAAGTGCCTCCAGTGTTTGGGGTGTTGGGTAGGGCAGGGTTCCAGTGAATTAGAAGGGTGGAGCAGTGGAGCTCACCAAACCAAATCAGATTTAGATTTTGCCATGTGGGGGAGAGCTCAACATGGGAAAGATGGTGCCTGCTAGCTGGCTGCACTGGAGAAGGACCCCACACAGGGAAAATAGCAACTGTCCTCCAGCTCTTGCTCCGCAGCCACACACTTCTGTCTGCCCCTGCCCGCTGTATACCTCCAAAGCCCCACAAGTCTGCTTCCCTCCACCAGACTTCAGGGTGTGTGCCTGGGAGTGAGGGATTCTATGCTAGGTCCATTTAAGGGGATGTCTGGTTTTCCCGCAGCCTTCTGTCCCACCTGGATGGTTGGAATCCCCACTGTTTTTCACAGCCCAATGTTGTAGGGGCTCCTTTTCTGGGCACCAGTAATCTAGGCTGGGGAACATGGTGTGGGCTCTGGGGTCCCTTGCTCCTCTTGGGGGGAACCCTTTGGCCAAGATCCCTCCTGATTCTCGACTGCCACATGGAGGTTTGGGGCGAGACCATTTCACATCTTTGCCCCTCCTACCAGTCTTCACGTGGCTTCTTTATATCTGTAGTTATAAAACTTTTGTTCAGCTAGACTTTAAGTGATTCTCCTGATTGATTTTTCTATGATTTAGTTATAATTTTAATGTGTTCATGGAAGGAAGCAGTGACAATGTTTATCTACTCCGTCATCTTGGTTCTCCCCAATAATTAAGTATTCGTTAAACTTTTAAATTTATTTTATTGTTCGGTTTGTGTATATGTTTCTAATTGTTTAATTTGATATGTAAGCACTTAAAAATGGACTTTTAAACTATATGAAAAAATTATACTTTTTACTTTAGTTAAGTCTTGTGTCATTTGTATACAGAATCTTGTGTATAAAATATATTAACGAGTTTTGGGAATTTGATTAGAAGAAACACGGTAGTTTTAATTCTCAATATATTTTTTAAAATTCTGAAGCACATTGAGAAATGTTATCTCTCTGTATTGGTAATATAAAATCTGAGCTGAAATATTATGTGTGATTCTTAAGCCTACTGTACAAATCATATGAACATTTGTCCAGGAAGGCTTTGCTTTTAGGAATATTGATAGATAGTTTCTTGAGTATTAAAAAATACATTGTATTAGATATTTAGATGTAATTCACAACCATATTATTTAACTTTATATGATCCTAATAATCAGATTTAAATATCTGACAATATTATTATTACTATTAAGTTGCATGGCATTCTTTGTATTCTTTCGTTGTTTCTAAAAAAAAAGTTTGCCCTCATTTTGCAGGAAACTTTTCTTTATTCCACTATTTTATACAATTTACCAGACCAGATGATACAGTTAGTATCTATTAAGTAGAGCTCGTGAATATCAATCTTGGACACAAAGCCTGGGATTGTAGTTAGGAAATGCCTTCCTGCTGTTCTTGCCTCTCATTTCAAAGACTCTGAATCTAGTCTCTTACTTTATTCAAAGCCCAGATTTGTGAAAGCCAATTGGACTCTCTTCTGCCCATTCATAACTGTTGTTGCACTCTTCTAGATAAAAATTTTCAGTGGCTTTCCCATTTCCCATCATATAAAATTAAAAATCTTGTATGTAACTTAACATGTATAGTCATGTATCTTAATTTATGGCCTTAGCTTCTTGATCTTTATGTTTTACACCTCCCAGTTCCTGCCTTTCTCTTTCCTCAAACCACTTTAGAAAGTCTCTGCCTCATATCCAAAATTTACCTCATCCTAAAGGTCTACTAATAACCTCCATTAAATTTCTTCTAGTCCCCTCTTCCAACATTGAAAGTAATCTATTATGTACTTTCTGCATTTTCTTAAGGTGTTTCCTATTCTCCCCTGTGTTACAGTTGTTTTTACATGTGTTATAATATTTTACACCTCCTATATAATATCGACTGACTTTAAGTGAGCCACTCAGTTAAGTCTCTATCTCTTACTATGATGCTCATTATAAATATTGGATTACTGAATAAATGGAATGACATGACAGTGAGTTATTGACTGCCAGACATTTTACTGCTCCATTGGAATGGACATTCCAACTAAACAAGTATAGCATGGCTGTCTGAATCAGAGCTGTTCCCAGCAGGGAAAGCTGAAGAAAAAATCAAAGTGCAGTTAAGAAATCTTTCAGATTATGTTTAGCAGCTTAATACTGACAAGGAAAGAACAAGTTTTTCTAGGTAAAGGCTTTCTGCTGAATAAGAAATTGAAGAGTAATACAGGTTTTGTAAGTAGTGACTACAGTTCTGATTCAGAGAACATTTTGCATAAATTCCTAGTCTGCTATCACGCTTGTTTTGAAAATGAGGATTTATTCCTACATTATTGATATTAGGGAACAATTTGAGTGTATTGTAAATTTAACATTTCTCATGTGTGATTTTATCTAAAGAGTAGATAAAATTATGTTATCTAATAGAAAAAGTAGGTGAACAAAATTAACTTTACCTAGCTAAACTGAGACACATAGGAATACCTAAAATGTACATGCACAGCTCAGATTTCTTCCAGCTACCTCATTTCACTGTATAAGCCACAACCATCCATATATCAGTTTATAATTTTCTGTTCTATTTCAGATAACCCTTCTTCCACCATTTCACAATAACTCACAAGCTGCAACCCTTTGGACAGCTAATTCCACAAGCAAATTTCAGGTCTTTTTCAAGGTAAGGTGCCTCATTTATTGTAGTTTTTATTTGTTTTTTAACTATTTAACATATGTAAAACTGTGCTGTGGTCTTTATTAGATTCTTCTATTCTTTATGGCCATTTCCCCCATAAGCCCATAAGTGGTTTTAATGATGTGAGTTTTCATAGGATCATGACTTTTAGGAAGGCATACATTGCATTATAACAGAACAGATCATACTAATTGATAACATACAGCATGTGAACTGATAGTTCCTCCTCTCTCTCTCTCTCTCTCTCTCTCTCTCTCTGTTTTTCATTTCCATCCTTCCTCTTCCCTCTTTTTTAATTGTGAAGAACACTAAATAGTGCCCAGATGGAGGAATACAGTACCACAGAGCAGAATGCCAAAAAAACCTTGTTTAACCTGTGTTAAAAAGGGGGGGGGGCATAGATTTACCAGTGGAAGTAAATAGGCTCAAAAGCAAATAGAGATGAAGAAGTTAATATAAAAGGCCGGTGGTCCCCAGATAGATAGATAGATAGATAGATAGATAGATAGATAGATAGATAGATAGATAGATAGATAGATAGATAGATATGTATAGGTATATAGATATCTTACTCATAAATAATAGTAATTATATTTGACATTTTCTTTGCTCAAAAAATGTGCTAGGGACTATGATAAGTGCTTGACATGGATTTTGCCATGTCCTCTTAACAGAACATTATCAAGTAAGTGTTATTACTGTCTTTATTTTACAGATGAGGAAAAAGGCTTACTGGGATTAATTAACTCGCCCAAGGTCAATAACTCATAAATATAAATGACAGAGCCTGTTCTTGAAACGTCTGACTTCTGAGTCACAGATCTTAGTGGTCTCTTAGAGTACTTTGTAGATTGTAAATAAATAACTTCCACATGTGTTATTTCCTCTGCTCTTAACTTGGTCTGGTTGGCACCACAAACTGTTTTAACCCTTATGATAGATGAATAGACAAAGGCACCCATGCTAAGAAATACAAAGATGGTCAGAGGCAGAGCAATAATAGAAACTAATTCTGACACCTAATTCAGAGTTTTTTCTGTTGGGATTATACATAAAAACGGAAAAAAATTGGACAGTTAGCAGTAAGGAGGGGAACTGAACTAAGGAAGAGAAGAAATGATTGTGTTGGAAGTTGGGGACAAAAATATGAATTTACAACATTATGTCAGAATTGAAAGGAGGGAGCCTAATGGAGAATGGGTAATAGAGGACCTCTAACTGGTACATGAAGCCTAATTAGATTCTTATGAAGGAACTCAAACTTGCACCAGTTTCAGTGCAGGAATATGGTAAGAGAAATCTGAGGATGTGAGCGTAAATTGGCTGGGAATCCTGATTTGTAGTTGGCTCAGAAAAACAAAATCAGGAAAAAGAGAGGTAACACTAGAGGAAGCCTTCAAAAGGCTTTATTTGTACTTGATAATACTTTTTAAAGCATATCACGTATCAGTTTTTCTTTAGGTAGTCAGTTACCTCACAGGCCTTATTGATGACCAAGTGTTTAATCAGTGTTTGTTAAACTGGAATTTTTATAAGTCATAGGATAAGTAATAGTGGAATTAATGAGAATGTATGAACTTAAAGCAGGGGGTGAGCAAGCATGGCGAGTGAGCTGTTTTTTTCCTAAAAGCCAAGAACTTTTTAAATATTTTTAGTAGGTTATTAAAAACAAAAATTAAATGAATAACAACAGAGATCATATGTGCCCATCAAACCCCCAATGTTCACAACCTGCCCCTTTACAGAAAGTTTTTCAACCTCTGACCTGAAGTATCTCCATGAAACAAAGTTAGACTCGTTCTCTTTTAGGAAATTAGATTAGATAATGGAATCTGGTATTATATTAGAGGGCTACATTTTTAAACATGTACCTTTCCCCGCTACATGTAGGAAGGAAGTGATATATATTTAGTATGATATTTTACTAGGGACTTTGTGTACTTTATATTTATTTCTCATACCCTTGAAAGATTATAGCTACCTTTCAAATAAGGAAAGTAGGCTCCTCGAGGCATAGTAAGCCTGTGGTTTCACAGTTAATAAATAGTGGGATTCATGTTTGTCTGGGTCTCCTAGATAAGAGAATGGAGAAAATTTGTTTGTAAAAATTGAGTTATCGACTATTCAAAATTCTGACTTGAAAATATCTAAATAGATATAAGATGTGGACATTTGTAATAACTTTAGCTAGTATCTAATATAAACAAAACATTTAAATTTTATATTCGAAAAAATATGATTGGTTGGGAGAACTGTAATTTTATTATGAAATTTGCATATGAAGGAAAGTCTTTGAATAAACTATATTTAGAGTTACAAAGAAAATGTGAAGGAAAAACATTGAAATCTCATATTAAAAACTTCATGGTCACCTAAAAGAAAGATGAGACTTGAAATGCCTAATAGAAAAGCGTATTCTGTATCAATAGAAAGTACAGCAGTTTATTTTTGAAAAGCAGACATTAAACAAATATTGGCCTACATGTCTAATTGTAAAGTTTTATGAAGAAGATTTCAGACTGCTGTGAAAACATGTAATGAGGGATCTAATATAGGTTAGTGGGTCAGGGCAAGGCTTCTCCAGAGAGGTCATTTAAGCTGAGATAATAAGAGTTAGGCAGTGAAAGACAAAGAGGATAATTATTCCAGACAGAGCGTGATAGGCCTTGAGGATGGAAAGAGCTTGGCATATTCAAAGGAATATCAAAGAAGGCCATATGTATCTCCTAACATCTCTGAGGGCAGGAATTATATCTGTCTTGTTCATCATTGTATATCCAGCTTCGTATATATGGTACCTGCTGGCACATAGAAAAACCTCAGCAAGATTTATTGAATGCATAAATAGTGATGGACATTTCGATCAGCACTTTCATGGTATAATTATGAGTACAGGGATTGCCTGGATGAAGGCTACTACTCTCCTTTCCAAAGCCTACCTAATTACATGAAGCTACTCAGATTGTTGGTAATCCCAGGTTACCCTAGGCCACTTGCAGCCCAACTTTCCCAAACCTTAACTGCTGTCAAGGTTTGGAGCTTGACCTGGAGACATTGTGCACAGAAAAGTCAAGAAAAAGGAATGTGGACTGTTTCAATTGGATATGATTCTGAGAAGGAAAAGTGAATTTGCATTATTACAATGTCAGGAATAAATCTGTCATAGAATGACTATATCCATGTTTCTAAAAATAACCAGTTGAGGGGCAGGGCGTTCTGTACTAAAACACATGATCTCAGATTCTCTGGGTGATCACCAGGTGACCAAATAACACATGAAAATCAGGCTTAGAAGTTTAATTAAGATGTTAAATACCCCAATACTTCTTATTTGTAGAGCTTATTTCTTCATAATTAAATTTGAATTTCTAAATTAAGATAATTTCATTTACAGGTTTGAGTGCATTGGGGAATTTATAAAGTAGAAAGATAATGGGGAGAGGGTTGCATATTTCCCAAGTGTGTGAAATAAAGTTGTGGTAGACATGGGAGGACTGTTTTACAAGATACTTACGATAAAATGGAGTTGAAATGGGAGTTACAACAATGAAGAACTGAGAGAAGATAACTTTAGGTAGGAAGGCAAATGGAAATTGGAGACCAAAGGAAAGAAAATGTTTCAAGGTTCGTCTTTTTTTTTTTTGAAGATCTAATTGGACCCATTAAACGATTCATGAATTGGGCAGCATCCCATCTAACAACTGGAAGGGAGCTCCCTCAAGGTTATTCTTGAACCTTAATCTTTGAGTTTAAAAAAATAATAGCCAATAAGTTGTAAAAACAATACATGTACAATTGATTATACAATAAATTAATAATGACACTTGTGTATGCTTTCGTTAAGCGTAAACGTCAGTGAATTTTAGTTTAATGCTATCAGATTGTTGGAGGTTTAATGTGAAGTTTGAGGAATTTCTAAATGTCATAAATTGATATCCTTACAGTACTGGCTAGCATATGAATTAACTGCTTGCTAAGAACTGTTTTCTTTTGATCAGTGAGAAAAAAAAGATATCCCATTCCCCCTGCAGATAATACAAGGTTTTCAAAGGGAGTGTTGGGAGGGGAATTGGTGGTACTATCATGTGTAAAACTCTTAGTTGTTGTTTTTTTTTAATGGATTCTTTTTTAACTATTTTCTTTTTAAAGAAAATATCTAACTGAATTAGATATTGCCAATGTTAGTTGGCTCATTTCCAGGAACAGAGGATATTCTAACTACTGCAGTTAAACATTGATTTGTCATAAGACATTGAGTTAATAACTTTTTAAATGAAAGTTACAGACATGTTTCTTAAGCCTTGTGAGTCTTAACAACTTTGTTAACATCATTTTGTAATTCTTATTGATATTTGTTATGGAACTTAATAATGGACTAATTAATTATAAAAGCAAAATCTAAATCTTTTCTTCTCATATCACCTTAAACATCTGACCCTTGAAACCATCTTATTGAATATATGTATATTCTGTGTGTGTGTGCGTGTGCGTGTGTGTGTGTGTGTTTGATCTCTTAGGAATACTAATGCATTTTACTTTGTTTCGTGTATGTTTTCCTCAAAACTTGTGTGCATATTAGATTGTTTAACATCTCAATTAAGAAGTGAAAAATGCAGAGGAATTTAAAAAAATTCTTTGAGCCATTTCATTAGTCCCTTCATATGATCCTTTTGTAAAGGAACATATCCCAAATTATTTTATCTTTTAAAGTAATTTTATACATACATTTTCTTGTTTTATGCCCTCAGTATGCTGTGAGATTGGTGTGTAGGGGTGGAACTTGGGGCCCTACTCTGTTTGACTAATGAAAAAATTAAGGATCAGTGAGAAATGGCATTTGCAAGAGGCACTGCCAGATAATGTTAGACCTTCACCCAAAATCAAGAAATGGTAAAAACTGGACCAGTGCTCTTTTCTTTTTTTCAAAACACAGTTTAATTTATTGCTTTTGTAAATTAGGAATTGTGTCTCTTGAACTTTATTAAAGTGGAGTGTATGATAATCTAGTTCAAATTAAAAATATATATATATATATTGCATCTATATGCATACGCTCATGTATATATACATATATACATATGAGCGTATGCATATATACATACAAAGGATTATAAAGATAGTTCTAATTTTTGTGTGTGTATTTGCTATGGAAATTCTTTATGTCTCTGGTACATTATAGAGACAGCTGCAATAAGATCTAGCCTTCACTTTCCAGACCAGGCAGCTGCACCTGATGCACTTGCAGACATTCAGTAGTTTATTCATTTTTTTAGTTATTTTTATTATTGTGGTAAAATATGCATAACATAAAATTTACCATTTTAATCTTCTGTAAGTGTACAGTCCAGTGGCATTAAGAACATTCACTTTGTTGTACACCCATCTCAACCATCCATCTTTAGAACTTTCAGGTCTTCACAAACTGAAGCTCCATGCCCATTACATAATAACTGCCCATTCCCTCTTCCCCAGCCCCTGGCATTCACCATTCTACTTTCTATCTCTATGAATTTGACTATCCTAGGTAGTCCTACAGTGGAATCTACAGTATTTGTCCTTTTGTGACTGACTTATTTCACTTAGCATAACGTCTTCAAGCTTCAACCATGTTGTAGCCTGTATCAGAGTTTCCTCTCTTTTAAAGATTGAATAACACATTGCATGTTTATACGACATTTTGCTTATCCATTTTTCTGCCAGTGGACACTTGGGATGCTTCTACGTTTTGGCTATTGTGAATAACGCTAATAACGACATGGGTGTATAAATATTTGTTTGAGTCCCCATTTTCAGTTCTTTTGGGTATACACGTATACCCAGAAGTGGAATTACTGGAACATTGGTAATTTTATATTCAATTATTTTTGGAGGAACTGGCATACTATTAAAATAATGGCCGCACCATTAAAAGAATGTTTTAAATGAAAAACAAACAAAAACCAACCTTAAATTCCCTTAGTCTCTCTGGATTTTTAGAATGACCTTTTCTAAAGTAGGATGACTATAGCTGGATTTCTATATAGACTGGATTTCCTACGTAACTAATAACTCAAAAAATGTGTGCTATGTCCTTAAATTAGCTAAACTATTTTCATGTTTCTCTTGGAGAACTCAGGTGTTTGAAGAAATTATGGGAGTACCATAGGTGAGTCTTAGTTTTTCCAAAAAATTATGTAGAGCAGAATACAATTGGGAAGAGTCCCATAGCAACAAAAGATACAGATAAATTATCTAAAAATCTGTTAACTATGCTTCCTAATCTAATCTGCCCTCCAGAATACCCCTATAGTTATTTCATTAAAAATTAGTAATATGACTATTACTTGGTTTACCATTTCTGTAACGATTAGGTCCAAATTACTTTATATACAGTACCAGCCACCTCACAATCTGACATCAGGCTTTTCTTTGTCACATCATCTTTTTATGTACTCATGTTGCAGCCACAACGAATATCTCACTATTCCCTGAAACTGATGTCCTTCCATGTACCATGCTTTGCACGTCTGCAAAACCCTCTCATGCCATTACATGTACTGATTGACACACCCCTCTGTGTCTTTCAAGACCTGGTTCTACAGTGTTCACCTGTGGGAATCCTACCAACAGCCGACCCAGGTCAATGCTTTCATAGTACATTGTTCAGATCACAGTAGAATTTACTAAATTGCATTGTAATCATCTCTGCATAACTGTCTCACTAAACGGAAGGATCCTGGGAGAGACAAACCATGTTGTTTGTTATATGCCCTCGTGGGAAGCAAAACACCTGGTAGATGTAGAGAAAAAGTACTGAATGAATTTCTTATGTGGTTTTGCTAACTATGTAGGGCGTTTGCCTCTACTAAATAATCATTCCATATTATAAGCTGGAATTCCTTTCATAATTTCAGTAATTATTAATAACTGGATATATTTTATCTTAGGCAAAAGTGTCAAATAGACAAGTTTTTTCTTCAGTAGATTGGTACTGCTCCATTTTGATGCAAATCTTTTACATTTTTGGCCACACTGACTTCATAGGTGTTCTCACTTTATCCTAGATTCCTCCTATCCTGGATAAAAGTATCTGATAATTCACATTTAAGTGTTAATGACATAATATATTACGCCTCCTAGAGGTGTTTGTAGTTTAAAAGTGGTTACTGGGGATGAAAATGCTTAATTTCAAAAGAATGAATTAATTTCCAGTGAATTTATTCACTGTGTTGTTTGTGTAAGCGATACACTTCAGGAAGCCGGATGATTCTGTCTTGGCCCTAAAACCACACTGGGCAGGAAGGCGTCCAAGAGCACCTCTGAGCCTTCAGCACCTCCAGAGTGCTGTTAACCCTGGGAATACTATGTTTCCTGGGGCTGCTGCTTTACTGCTTTAAGGGCTCTACCTTTCTGGGGTAAATTTGCCCTTCTTCCACTGCTTACATCAAAGTGCTTATTCTGCCTCATTAGCGAGCTAGGAATTTCTTTTTGAAATATTTAGAATTAGAAATATGCATTCATTTAATATTTAAACTAGTTTGCTATGATCAGTAATAGATATGAGTGGACCGTTATTAGCTGACTTGACATTTTAAAGGATGGTCTTTCTACGGAAAGCAAAATACTGCGAGAGTCATATGTTTGAAATCTTTCCAGTCTAGATTACTCAAGAGGAAACAAACAGCAAGATTTTGTTTAATTGCTTGTTATTTTGAAGAAGGAAATGTTCTGTGTATTTTTCTCCCCCGAGGCCTGTGTCCAAGGCAGTATCGTTTTGGTGTTTTGTAGTTCTTTGAGATGTTTCCAGTGTTTTAGAACTAAAAACAAGTGAGACTGACATACACGTATCTGGACAGTAGAATGTTTCAAAGCTTATCTAAGGAATTGTTCTTCTTCTAGATTAAAGGTCTGGTTTTATGTGTACCCAAATTCTATTGCTATATTAGTCACATTTATAAACTAATGTATGAGAAGGACATACATAAATTTTGGCACAGATTTTATAAACGTGAAATGTATGTACATGTATACATATGTGTAATTTATATGTGTGTGTCTCTGTGTGCTTGAGTATAAGTTGTGGCAAGCATGCTAATGCGGGGGGTGGGAATCACAAGCAGACATACCATAGAAACTGAGAGTTTGGGCTCTTCCATTGTCTACCTGGGTTTGAGGCTTTACCATACTCACTGTGTGATACTGTGAAAGGATTGTTCTGTCTCAGTTTCTTCACCTGTAAAATAGAGATAATAATAGTACCTACCGCTTAGAGGAATGGTGATTATCAGTTGAATTAATGGGTGCCAAGAACATTTAAGAATGTTTGGCGGATCTAAGCACTTAGTAAGTCTTGTTTACTGTTTTTGTAAATTATTATTAAATATTGGCCACACAGCTGATTCAGAGAGCAAAAAAGAAATATCTTGGAAAAAAAAAGTAACAGTTTTGAAGCCAAAGACATTAGTTAATTTTTGCAGGTTAAAATCATAAAATTGTTTCTTTATCATTAAGAGATTATGGTATAAAGAGGGATATGTGTAAATCGTCAATGTTTTATAATATTCTTTGGATTACCTATTTTTGACTGTATTTAAAGTTTTCTCTTTCATGACTAGATAATATATGTTTATGGAATGGTCTCCACTTTGAAACCTGGTAGGCTTCGAGAAATATGTCTTTTGTCCATTTTGTGTTAAACTTCAATTTTGTCTAATCAGTGTTTGAAAGAATTGGCACTTGTATAGATTTCCTTCCAAGAAAAACATTGGGTGTTTCAGGAAGTGGTCTTGGTGAGTCAGAGGATAATACTTTTTCCTCTGAGTCAGATCTGAACCTTCTTGATATAAATAAGCGTACTTTCACCAAAAACTCTGCTTTTCAGATCAGATATTAAAATCATTATTGATAACATACCATACCAACAGCAATACTTTCACTCAGGGGTCCTGTCTAACTATAACTGTAGAAATTCTGCTAAGTGAATTAATTCTACCTCTAAATTAGTTGCTATTTTGCATCAGTTTTGCTTCAGATAGCAGTCATTTGTGTCAGTCAGTAATTTGCATCAATCTTAGAGGAAATTTATACTGGTAACAATATCCATCCACTTGGGTCACTAAAATTCTGTGAACTTCCTTTAGAACACACATATAAAATTCTCTAAAAACTGTAGTACAGGAATTATTTTACAAAACACTGTACTACTTGCCAAATCCTGGAGCTGTGTCAGAGACACAATGGAATTAATCATAGTGGTTCTTCATAGCCACATTAAAAAATACTAAACATGATAAATAATTGCCAAATGACTAGATGTTAATGTTAAGTTTGCCAGGAAACACTTTAAAAAAGAGGTGGAAATTGAGTAATTGATAGATGGCAGGTATCAAGTTGCTAGTGGGGAGGGTATGTAGGGTAAGAGCAGAGGCCTGCACGTAGGTGAGTCATAAAGGAACCGATAGATATAGATGCAGACAGTAAATCTTTAATGATTCATGTGCTTTTGAATATAATCCTCCTAACAATCTTACTCTCATTTTTATAGATTAGTAGAGTCAGGACTTACATTCACGGCTGCCCATCTCCATAGTATATTCTTTGTATTATTCTACAATAAAAGTGTTGGGATATACTCAGTAAGTTTTATTGTTTCCGGTAGCTCTGGAAAAAACACCCCAAAAACATTTTCCTTTATGGCAGAAATATTATTAATTTTTTTTTTTTTTTTTTTTTTAGGGCTAAGAACGTGGTTTTTGGATGCTAGGAAATTTGCCTCATGGGCAAGCTTGCTCTCCCCTCCTCTTAGGGAACAGCAAATAGGACTGTCTTTGTTTTTGAAGAGTAGTTTATTGTCATTTGAGCCTCTTTAAGGTTCACAAGGGCAGTCGAAGATGTTTAGGGGTCATTTGTGGGTAGTGATGATCTGTGCTGTGGATCCTTTGCCCACTTACATTAGTAGAGTGATAGCTGGTCCGTTTTCTTTTTTATCTTAAGAATTTGGCCCTTGGTTGGAATCTTTGATTTTTCTGGCTTGGCACATACAGTCATTAAAAGACTATGCACTTTATTTCTTCCTGTTTCCTTTGCAGCAGGGAAGCAGCCACTTCCCCATGCCTCTTGGCAAAATTGGCCTTTCTTGAAGTGACAACAGTGGCAGTGGAGATCAAGCACCACTCTTGTAAACACTGTGTCTCATATCTCATAAAATTCAAACACTTCTTTCCTAGAAAAATTTCCGTTTTAGCATCGCAGAATGACATAGCTTCAGTTCTTAGGACAGCAGGGAAATGCATCTTTTTCTTCTCAGCTCACTACTTAGAGTGTGTTACTGTGTGCTTCAATGTGCTAGGCCCATGGATTCTTAGCAGCTAAATTGCTGGAAAAGAAAAAAAGAAAGACAAAATTCCTTAAGTCACCACAAGCTTTATTACTAGCCAGGCTTGGAGTTTATGAGGGTAACTTATAGCCAGTCCTCAAAGGTACTTAAGTAACTTTCACTCCCCACAAAGGAGAAAATAGGATACCTTTCTCCTATGCTCTGTTCTGTTCTGTCAGGTGGTGGGTGCATATAGATAAATTTATATGACAGGAAGCAGGTCACTGAGCTAACATGCTGGCCTTTGTCACTGAGCTAATGTATCACATTTTGGAGCTGCAAAGAACTCTTGGAGATAACCTACTTTCCAGCCTTATCAGTACTAACTGGGGACCCATTAGTTTGAATGACATGTCCAAGGACACAGAGTTAGGAATAGTATTGGCAATACAAGGAATGAATAGTATTGATTTGGCATTCAGTGTTCTTTCCAAGCTAACAACAAACCGAAATCAACTTGACAAGTCCAGGAATGATATTTCTTCCACACTCAAGTGGACGGGTGATGATAGGACCACTACTCACCATCAGGACAGAATTGGAGAGTTAAGAAAGTACAGTTAGATGAGGATTTCATTTTCCACTTCATTTGGAGACAAAAAGGAAGATGGCTGGTAATAAGAGAGGTCATGATGGGGAGTCAGGAGGAAGGAGATGTCTATTTTACAGTGTGGAAGGGGGCACCTCAGCGATTTGGGGGAGTACAGTTGACACTTCTTGTTCTTTTCCTAGTGATGCTAAATATTTTCTGTTTTTAACTCTTCAACTAGTTTAAAATATTTCATACTAATTTTTTGTTGTTGCTTTTAGAGCATTGTTTCCTTCTATCTTTTCTTCATAAGGAGATTCAAAACAAGCATCTTAATTTGTAAAAAAAATATTTAGAGGCATAATTTTTCATTCATTAATAAGTATTTATTGAGAACTCACTTCATGTTAAGAGCCATGCTTAGCACTTGGTATTCATTAAAATTATTTAGCCCCTGCCCTCAAGGAACTTACAGTCCTGTGTACAAACAAGAAAATAGGAAGTTACTACAGTATAATAAGTGCATCTTAGTGTTAGACTCACGCGTATGGGAACACATGAGGGAGGCATCTATCCTACTGTACAGAAATCAGAGAGGGCCTTCCAAGACGGAGATCAAAAGTTTTAGTGGGTGCCGGTCAGATGAAGGCGACAGGGAAGTTTTTGGGTGATAAGATATTCCAGATAGACGATGTCACTTGAAGGCAAGAGCCTGCAAAATAGTTCAGTATGGCTGATGCAGTGTGCCTCTGTGAGCATGGGGAGGGGTTAGGGAGCTGGGTCTGTGAGGGAGTCGGGGAGGTGGCGAGAAGCCAGAGATGGTGGACAAGTAGCTTTATGTATAAAGGGCCAGATCACAAAAGAGTACTATGCTATGCTACTGAATTAGATGTTATCTGGAGGGCAGTAGGGAACTTTGATGGGAATTAAGTAAAAGAATAATGAAAAATGTAAGTTTTAGAAGGGAGTAGTATTAGATTGATTCAGATTTTATCTATAAGAACTTCTGAAATGATTCCAGTTTAGATCATCAAAAGACCATTTAAAATCCTGATACTTTTCATTAATAGATTTTTACTGCATACATAGCACAAATGTATGGAATTTAAAGACTACTTTAAGAAATAGGACCAAATATAAAAAAATGTATATTATCAGAAACAGTCATGTTTCTCTCTTGAAGCGTAGTGTGTTGAAACTATTAGAAAAAGTTGCTGGGTTTAAGTTATTCAGTAAAAACTAAACAAGATTTTCTTAGGAAAAAACAGCACATGTGTTTAAGTTGATTTGTTGAAGTTCCTGAGAGAGTGTATTTCCCTCAGAAGTTGGAGGAAAATCATGTTTCTACCCGTAGTTTTCCCTATCTCAGCTTGGAGGCCCTTTCCCAGTTGCTTGGAGATGGGAACTGGGGCAATGGAAAGAAAGAAATGCAAATACAGTACTACCAGCCCTTGTGATAATTCCCTCTTCAAAGTTCCTCTTCCTTCTGACCTCGAATATTCTACTTTCCCAAACAAATCCATCTTAACTTCCCAAACAAAAATTCACACAATATGATCCAAGAACATGCAAGTTTTTGGTGATTCTCCCATACCCTGGCTGATCCAAACACCTTTTTCCACTTATTAATTCACTATAGAAAGTTTTGTTTGCTCTGTTTCAATTCCAGGTGCTCAAGTCCAGGAATATTTCTTGGCAAAATAATGTTTTGGGGGGCTTTATAAATTGATACTGGCCCAAATGTGGATGTGCTACTATAAAAAAAAATCCTATTTCTGCCCAAGTGGAATAGTAGTTGTTTTTCTCTAACTTCCCGACTCCTCATCAAATTCAGATTCTTGAACTTGGAGTATCTAAAGTTACCATTTATAGATTTTACTGTTTTATTTTTGTGATTCTTTTTCCTTATTCTTTTTTTTGTTTATATTCAGACTGCTGCCTGATATAAGATAAAAAGAACAACATTCTTGTTCAGAACTATCTTTGCATAGATTTCTTTCCAACAGAGCACTGTTTCTGTGCATCAGTCTTGAAACATTGAAAGCACTTTGAAAAAAAGCAAAAGCATAGGTTCTTTGTTTTAACGGTTTACGAGTAATCCTGGATTTTAAATGAGGAAATCCTGAAATAACGTTTTCAGAATGAATCTCTCAGTCCTATACTTTTTATAAGTTCATAGCTAGATTTGACTCATTCTGACTTTATATCCTTATAAGTACTCCTTCTTCTTCTAAGCAATTCACAGGCTTGGAATCTTATATTTATTATTTTACTTATTTCACGTTTGCTCCCCCACTGTAAGCTCCCTGAAGGTAGGAACTAGGTCTGTTTCATTAGCTGTGCACTCCACATCTAGAGTTGCCCCATCTAGTATGATGGCCATTAGCCATATGTGGCTATTTACATTTAAATATAAACTAACTTAAATTTAATAAAATTTCAGTTCCTCAGTGGCAGTAGTCACACTTCATGTAGTCAACACGTGTGCTCAGCTGCTGTTTTGAGTAGTGATGATACAGTATTATAATTTATTTTCATCATCGAAGGAAGTTTTTTTGAACAGTGCTCATCTAGAGCCCTGATGGACACATAATGGTTATGTAGTAAATACTTGTCGAATGAATGAATATTGATATTGGCTGGTACCAAGTAATAGTAAATGAATCTTGTTTGAATAATCATTTACAAAGGTCATTTTGGCTCTTAGTTAATCGGTTTTGACATATCCCCAACCAATTTCAAAATACTGGATTTATCGTTAGTTAAAGGAAAGTATACAATAGTGATTAAAAAGCACA
Source organism: Rhinolophus ferrumequinum (assembly GCF_004115265.2). Lineage (NCBI taxonomy): Eukaryota > Metazoa > Chordata > Mammalia > Chiroptera > Rhinolophidae > Rhinolophus > Rhinolophus ferrumequinum. The sequence continues at coordinate 29,753,143 of NC_046293.1, read as the reverse complement.
ACTTGTGGTCAAATTTTAGCCATGGTAAGTACGTGTCATGTCCAAGTTTCCTTTATTTATAACTTTTATAAGTCCAAGATTGCTCATTAAAATGGGGATTATAAGCATGCATAACTTCTTAAGGTGGTGAGAATTAAGTAAGATAATGCCCATAAAGTGTTTGGTAGAGTGGCTGACACACTAAAATGCTTAATAAATGAGCAGTATTTTTTCTTTTATAATAGTGAACAGAGATGTCTAAATTTATCCCAGTCCTGGATGATTTCAGGGTTATGAAGAACTTTACTGCTATTTTTTAAAACTTCCATGGTCATGATTTGGCAGACATTTTTCAAAGGTAGTACTATCCGTGATTAAAGCTTATATTTACTGTCTTTTAAATATGAAATTTAATAGCCTTAATTAAAAAAATGTTTCCCCAGTGGACTTACTTTTTTCTTCTTTTAATTTCTATGACTATGTAAATATCTAACATCTTAAGAAAGAAAGTTTCATTGTAATTTTATAGGCAACCTGACTTTTAAGACTAATGTACAGATATCTCTGACTTGTTTTGCACTAATTCACAAAGAATTTTTTCCCAGCTATATTCACTTAAATGGGCTTCTCTTTGGGGGAAAACATATCTGTATAATTAAAATGAATTAATTAGTGGTTATTTACCTAAGGATTCATTTCAGATTCCATGTAGGTACTTAACTCTGTTGTGCGTTTAAAGCTATGACTTAATTTCTAGAAAAACAAAACATTTTTCATTAACAATAGTGCCAGATTTAGCTGGGGATATTGCCTTACTTTTATACACTGTAATGCTTTTTTTTTTTCTGGGATTTGAAAACAGCATTTGTTGTCATAATAACAACAGATAGTTAAACATACACTACCAAAATATCAGCTGACTTCATGTAATGTAAATTTCCTTCATTTTTTGTTACATTCACTCTGGTTGTTATGGTACTTTTGTTTTTAGTATAAACTTGTACTCATATTTCATCATCCAACTTAACCTCTCAAGTTCATATCAGAGGTGACTTGAATTTTTCTCCTGAGTTTTTCTTTAACAAATGTTTGTCAATGTTTAGCCAATGAAAATATAGTACAGAAAAAGGCAGATTGAGCACATATATTTATTCTACTTCCTCCAAATAAAATGATAATAAAGGGATTTTTAAAAGTATAGAGTGGGACACTGGAAAACCCATGGATGATTGTAACTAACTTAGAGTCCTGAGAAGGTGAAACCTCAGCTGCCAGAGAAAAACATTTTCCCTTCAGAAAATAGAACATAATGAAATGAAAAACCAACAAACAAAAAGACAAATTAGAAACTCAGTCCAAGAGGTCCCATGTTGAGCAATAGAATGTTTCAGAAAAAGGAAAAAAAAATTAAATGTAGTGAAGAAACTATCAAAGAAATAACTCAAGAAAATTTCCTAGAATTTAAGGACAGCGAGTTTCAAATGTGAAAAGACCTATTGAGTTTCTAATACATTGAATTAAAAAAGAAAAAAACACCTATACCGATGCATTCCTGAAATTTCAGAACATCAGGGAAAAAAATAATAAAGATCCCAAAACTCTAGAACCGCAGAAAGAAAAAATTAAACCCTATACAAAAGATTGAGAAACAGAATGACACCTGACATCTCAGCAGCAACACCGAAGACAGGAACAATAGCTTCAAAATTCTGGGGCAAATATAATTTCCAATATAGAATTTAAAATCAAGACAAACTACTGATCATCTAGAGTAAACACATTTTCAGTCATGTAACACTTCAGAAATTACCTTTTTTATACTTTCTCAGGAAGTTCCTGAAGTATGTGCTCTTCTAAGATAAAAAAGTAAAAGTAAGAAAGAGGGAGACTTGGGATCCAGGAAACAAGGATCTAAGACAGGAGAGAGGTGGAAATAATGAGCAGGATAATGTTGCATTTGGAGACCTCCGTGAAAGCTGTGCAGGAGGCCTAGAGTCGTCAGTTCAGATCCTAACAGGACCAAGTATAGGGATCAGGGAGCAATGCCTGCAGAAAGATTAAAATGGTAGTGCTTCAATATATTGAAAGGAGGCTTCACTCCAGTGGAGAGTAAAGGGATGAAATTAATAAAGGCGCATAGGAACACTAAGGGTTGAGGGTAAGACAGTTAGTAACTCTAAAGACAAAAGGTTATACAAAAAAAAGAATGTAATCTTAGTATATATGAATAGCAATTACACAGATACAATAAGCAAACAATGATTTTTGGTCTAAAAAATTTGATATAAATGTAGCTTCATTTATCTCCAGCTTCACCCCTTGTTACTTTCTACCTCTTAAGTTATTCTTCAGTAACTGAACTGCTGGTGGTTTCCTAACTGTACCAACCTGTCTGTTGTCTTTGCTATTGTCTTTTCTCCTCTGGCTTACTCAGCTCATCCATCACCCCTGAAGCCTGAAGGCTTTTATGAACGAATGCCCATCCCCTCCCAGCATGAGGTGCCTGCCTTGCATTCTGTTTTTCTGCTTGCCACCTTGTACTATAAATGAACCTTTTGATGTCTCCCTCCTGTTGTACTATACATTTCTATAGTTCCTTGTCTTGCCTTCTTTGGTTCAATCCTTTGAAGGAGATTTGATTCTTTAGACCTACCCTAATCTAGTTTACCTTGAACTTTATACTCTGCTGTTTGTATATTGCCTGTAATGTGCTCTTTTCCTAAATATGCATTTTCTTTTTTTCCTAAAAATGGGAACATTGGAAGGTTTTCCAGGAAGGTTTTGTTAGTCCTAGGTCTTCTGTGAGTCAGGTGCTAAGGATTTCTTATTTTTATATCCAGCCAAATGTCGATAATTGCAGGAATTGATTTAATTTTTTTTTTGTTATGAGTATTCTTTGTTGCATCACTTTCTAACCCCGTATTAGGACTGCCTCTATTTTTAAACATAAATGAAAAATGGTATTTTGAAAGGAGTACATTTTTGTCTTTGTCAACAAAATGTTAAGTGGTTTGGAATAGTAAGAATAAAGAGCAGTTAAGAATGATTTGAGAGTTTTACCTTATCTGCCCAGTCATGAACTTTCCTTGGGCTTATAAAGTTATACATGTTGAACTTGATACACTCTGATATGTAAGCAGTACACAAAGTATTCTCTGAAAGCAAAACAGTTGCCCCCTGTAACCATTATGCTGGATCTGTAAAACCATATCTTTCCAAAGTAGACCAATTGAAACAATGAATAATTCTTGATAAGGTAGCATACCTCTGTGTCCTCTTATTAAAAGAACCAGTGTTTGAGTTGTATGGGAGACAGGAAGAGAGGAGGCTGAGATGAGAAGTAGTATCTTTTTATAAAATATCTGAAGAACAGTTTGGGATGATATAAGCATGTGTGTTATAATACAGTAGAAAGCTTTATTTAACCTTCATTTAAACAGAATTGCATTACTTAAAAAATTCCTGTACTGTTTAACAATTAAGCATTTTTACTTCTAATAACCTTAGGGAGATATATTTATGATTCAGAAAAGTGGGATAAATTCAGTACGACAGTTGCTTAAAGGTGACATTTCCCACTTTGTAGGTTGAAACCATTTAAAAAATATGTTGTAGTTTGGAAACTTGATCCTCTTAAGGAACTGTACTGAAAATGAAGAGTGAAACACCTGCAGTATTTTGTTTAAAGTCCTTTGCTCAAGGTACTACAGAAGGTTATTATGTGACAACAGGGTAGTTAAATATTAAAATGTTATAGCTCATCTGTGAGTTAGAGCTCTTCTCATTGTACCTGTAAGGTTTTATAACTTACTATTTTTAGAGGCCATTTAATACGTCATAATGAAATTTGAATTTAGAGTTTCGATTTCATTAAAGATAATTTTAGAACATATTTTATTGTCTTTCCACCTAGCTGTGTTATGTCAGGCCTGGATAGCTCTTTATCTGTTTGACTTTGTATAATATGCTGAACTGTATTGATTTAGCATTTGGCATTCCAATGGAAAAAGGATATTTAGCAAAAAAATATGTATCATATGAGATCCTGATTTCCTCAGTGGCTTTTTTTGCACCAGTCAATGACACAAAGTTTAATTTTGGAAGTTTTTTACTGAGGTTCATAGAATATCTGTGAATACTAAGCCCTCAAGGCTGAATACAAAAAGTAGAGGTTTGGAGAAAAAAAAATTTACTGGGGAGTGGGGATGGGGTGGGTATGTGGAATCGTTTTCTCTACTTCTTATTCCAAAATGTTCCCTGAAATGTGTTCAATTGAGAACTGAATTGGCAGAAAAAGTTGAACTTTTATTCTTATCCTGGGAGAAAATGCCAGCAGCGAATATTCTACTCCTTCTGAGAATCTGTACTCAACAGCTTTTTGCTTCTGGGATGGTTTGAACTTCTTAGGTGAAGTTTACTTTTTAAAATTCAGATCATCTTTTGGTGGTGTTAAGCCAAGGTTTTTGTTCAGGTCTGGAATCTCTCTCATGCCTTGATTTCTCCCTCTTTCCTCTCTCCCCCTCTCGCTCCCCTACCCTCATACCCAGCACACAACCTAAGCTTAACTCAGATCTTGTCTGAACCACCTGAAAAAGGTGCTTTATAGGGGATGAATAATCAGGAGTTTCCGTTTAATGAATCTGAGCCCTTCTTTTTCTTTCAGTCTTTTCAGTTCAATTAGAAAACACAGAATAAATAAATAAATGTTTGCAAATATATAAATCTCCCATGCAGAACAATTCCAAATAATTTTTGCAGATACTCCCTCCTCAAGGAGGTGAAACATAACTCTTTATTCCGTAAGAGTGGGCTGCATATTATGACTTCCTTCCAAAGAGGCCTGTCTAGTGGCTGTGAAGGAAGTCATGTTATAGTGGAAAAACCTGACAAATGCGGCCTCAGTCAAAGACCAAGGTTAGCATAACAACGGTAAGTTATGCTAATTGCATGTGCTCTTGATACAATGTGATGAAAATGGCACGTATTCTGGGGTCTTCCTCTCCAAAACCTGTATCTCGTGTCTAAATCAAGAAAAATCATCAGACAAACCCCAACTGAGAGACATCCTGTAGAATATGAAAACACAGTACTCAAAAGCTGCGAAGGTCATTGTTACAGGTTGAATTTTGTCCCCTAAAAAGATATGTTCAAGTGCAGTAATTCCCCATTCCCGTACCTATGAACATGACCTGATATGGGCGGGATCTTTGCAGGTGAATCACGTGAAGATGAGGTCATAAGATTGGGGTGGACCCTAATCCATTGACTAGTGTCCTTATAAGAAGAAGAAAATTTGAACACAGATATGTACACAGAGGAAGCCACATGAAGACAGAGGCCAGACTGGAATGATACATCCATAAGCCAAGGAAAGTCAAAGATGACTAGCAACCATTAGAAGCTAGAGGAGGCCAGAATGGATTCCTCCCCTACAGCCTTCAAACAGAGCTTAGCTCTGCTGACACCTTGGTTTCGGACTGCTAGCCTCCAGAGCTGTGAGAGAATAAGTTTCTGTTGTTTTAAGCCACCCAGTTTGTGATAATTTGTTACAGCAGCCCTAGGAAACTAATAACAGTCATCCAAAGCAAGACGGGTCTAAGAAATGGTCACAGTCTAGAGGAGCCTAATGAGACATGAGAACTAAATGTAATGTAGTGTTGTGGATAGGATCCTGGAAAAGAAGAATACATTAGGTGAAAAAGACTAAGGAACTTTGAATAAAGTATTGACTTTAGTTAATAATAAAATATTGACGTTTGTTCACTCATTGTGACAACTGTACCATGTAAAATGTTAATGGTAAGGAAACAGGGTGTGGGTTGGAATTTTCTGTACTACCTTCACAACTGTTCTGTAAATCTAAAATGATTCAAAAGTAAAAAAAAGTCTATTACAAAAAATTTTAAAAACCAGAATTTAGCCGCAGTTTTAATTAGACCTCACATGCAGGCGATGGAGTAAATGGCAGTCCCTTTCGGGTAGTGGCAGTGGTGAGGAGGGCCCCAAACCTACTTCAGCTGATCAGTTACAGCACGGGGTGCTTTTGAATCACAAACGTCCACTGGTAAAACTTGTGCCCCTTTAAAAGTCCGTTTATTGTGGCAATCATAGAAGGCCGTCAGAAAATCCACTGTTAATCATGGAAATAATACAGGCAGAAAAATGTGCATTTTGATAAAAGGTTTTATTCAAGCCTGTATAGGCAAGGTACTTGTATGAAGGAAAACTCATACTTCAATAAATACGTGGAGATTTTAGTTAAAATTCTTCCTGTCATATAAGAAATTTAATGAAAACCTTGCTGAGATAAAGTTCAAGATCTGGTCCAACCACCATATGTCCCGACACCCAACCCCAGTGTGTGGTTCAGTGTGATAGGGCCGTGGTAATAGAGAGAGGCTGTGAGACAGGGTCTTCTTTCTCTGAATTGCATTCCCTTTCCTACCATATTTTTATTGTTATTGGAAGATTGCAGGTCAATTGGAGGCTTACTTCCTCCTCCCCCTTCAATGTAATTAATTATAATGGAAAACATGCATGTGCTCCGGGTAAATTTATGTTTATTACATGCTGTTTACATGGGGTGAAACACTCAACATGTCTACTTTTATATTTGGAAAGTGTCTCAACTATGATAAAAAATTAACCCATGAAAATAATACAAATCAATACTTAGATATTTAACCAGTGAAAAGTTATTACTCAAAATTAAATTCAGCCAAACTTATGCATTTTCAATATTATAATTAAAAGCAGTTTTTAATATGTGGTATTTATTGACCTGATGACATTTTTTTTAACATTCTTCAATGAACATTATATGTACAAAGCAATAAAGCCTTTCCACAAAATAGTGGCAGTATTGTTATTGTAATTTCTATAAAGTAAATCCTCTTTCCTTCCAGTTTTATACTAGCATTTTTCAGTACCTTATTTTAAGAAGAAATGTTGACTAAAATAAAGAATATCATTGAAACACTCAAAGTGAAAGGAACTGAAAACTTTTAGAGTACAAAATGGTAAAACTAGTAGTATCACTTATTGGAAAGAAAAATGGATATGAGGCAGCCAAGCCAAAGTTTGAATCCTGGTTCTAATTCTAGCGTTTTGTGTAGGCACATTTTTTTAGGCAAATGACTTAATTTATTTGAGGCTATCATCCCACCTACAAAATAGAGCTAATAACTACCTCAAAGAGTTGTTCTAAGCATGGAATGAGAGGTTTATGAAATGTAGTATGAAATGGGGACTCCTTGAATTTTGTTTTCTTTTCCCTATTTTGTTATGTGCCTGTGATTGTATCTGATACAAGAAACAGGACATTACTCTTCAGTCTTTCATGGCACTAGATGATTTTAAAAAGTCTCAGGATAACACTCAAACAACACCCAGACTCTAGCTCAATTTCTTCATCTATAAAATGAGAATAAAAGATACTACTTCATTCCAAAATTAATGTGAAGATTAAATAAGATAATGGGTACAAAACACTTACCACAATAACTTGATACAGGTTAAATGGTCAATAAATTACAGTTGTTCTTTTTAAAATTAGTGTATGTTCCCAAATCAGTACAGTATTAATAATGTTTTGAACTGAGATAGTACTTATTTGTCATGTATAACATACATGTAGTGTAGGTGTGCTGATGGTATAATTACAGCAACAAGAATGAAAGGGAGCTACTGAAACAGTAGTAATTACATATGGTCCTTCTCAATATTAGGCCTTTGTGTGAAATCTGTCACAATATTGAACATATAATTGCTGCTAACGTGTTTCTTTTGTTGGTTATTAAATTTTAGTAATGAATATTTTTCTTCAGCTAGTTGGTAAACCAACATTCTAATTTGGACATAGACTCCCCAGCTTATGTTCTAACTTATGAACAACCTAAGAATTTTCTTATAATTATAAAAAGGGGGAATGTAGATAATTATTTTAAGTGATGACAATGTATTGATTTAAAGGCATAAAATTGCTCTTCCTACATTGATATTAGCCTTGAGAAAATACTGTGTTTAACATTTTTGGTGTGCTTAACTTAGATCTTAATAGTTTTATTTTTTTCTTTGTAATTGCCAAATTATATTATTATTATTTCAGTAATATTACTGTAGAAATTAAGAGGAAAATTATAGTAACTATGACTTATAAAGTGTTTTCATAAGGAAATTAATGCTCTATTTCAAATCTTTTGGAAGCTATTATGAGAATTTTAGTGTACAGTTATAGCAGAATTCAGTAGATAATTTAGTAGAGTTAACTGAATTTGTGAGTCCTTAAACTTAACATGATGAAGAAAAACTTTGTCTTAGTTTTAAAGTTGTTTGGTTTAACAATGAATAAAAATAAAAACACTTTATTTTTAAGTAAGAGTTGATGATTCTTCTAGATTGTGTATATGGTCTATGTAGGTATAAATTGGATGTATCTTAGAAGCCTAAAGGAAAGCAAACATAGGTAATTGTTTCTTTTGCAAGGTGTGCACTGTAATTGCTTTATTTAAATATTTGGAAACCTCTATATTGCTACATAAGCATCTGTGACAAGTGAAACTATCATTGCCAGTGTATCTATATTTAAATTCAGTTAAGCAAACCAACATTTTTTATTCCCTTTTCTAATGTTCTTTTATTCTGACAGATCACTGTTTTAAAAACACAAACCATGCATTTATTTGACTGTCATGAAGAATTAAACATGAAAAAGATGAGACGCTGTGGCTATCACTTTTCATTAAAACTGGCCGCTGTGATTTTAAAAGGCAAACCAGATCAAAATCAGTACAAACCGTGGCGTTTTAATTCTACATGAACCAGCTTGTTTTGAAAGAGTTCTTCCCCTCCCCCTTCCTCCTGCTCCTTCACTTTGGAAGAATCTTGCACGCCTATCTAATTTGATCTTCCACTAGCCCTGTACACCAGGAAGACCAAGAATTATCTCTATTTTACTGATGAGAAAATTGAGACAGCTTTAATTGACTTTCACAGGCTAGTTTGTGCCAGAAATAGAGTTCCAGACTTCTAATTGTGAATACCTGTGTCTTAACCATTAGCTCTAGATTCATGTTTTTTCCAGTTCTCTGTCCTGGCCAAACTTCTCAAATGTAATAGTGATGTGCTCTATCTGGATCGCAGAGGCTTATGAGGTCCAATTGTGAAATATTTAGGAACTTTGTAAGCTGCTATTAAACTTCTGATAGCTGGAAATGGGCCATGGTGGGAATATTAATACCATGGAAAGCAGTAAGCACTACAAGTAAGAATTTCATTTTTTTCCCTAAGACTTTTACCTGTTTACAGTGGTTACCTGTATACTGCTACATAGACGTATAAATTGAAAAAGGAAAACAAGCAACAATAAACACAGGATATATCAATTCAATGTAAATTAATATAATTTTACAAATGCGTACTTATCTAGGATAAAGTCCCGTGTTTCTTTGTTCTGTAATTTAGAAATTTGCTTCTAAGCCTCAAATAAATATGGACAAAACTAGAGAGAAAGCTTGAATTAAATTTGAGTGTTTATAAGTCCTAACCATTTTTTAAGATCTAGGTCAAGTTCCAGCCCTTACAAAAATTATGGCAGTTGACATGGCTTTTCCCTCTCGTAAACGTCTAGTGGGTTTCAGAAAGAGCCACGTACATTGAGACTGACTTACTATGTGTTTCATATGCATTAATTTGTCTCCTTAAGAATACAGTAAACTATTTAAAGAGTGGGACATGCATTTTCCTTCCCTGTTTCTTTTTTTGAATAAATACTTAACACCTATTGTATACCTGGTGCTATTCTTACTGCTTGAAAAAGAGCAATTATCAAACAAGTCTGTGCCCTTATGCAGCTTAGAGTGGGTGAAGAGTCAGGAATTGTGAAAAATTATAACTGCGGTAAGTACTTTGAAAAGTTGTTGAGAGTGTTGAGAGTGTCTGATAGTGAGTTTTCGTCTATTCAGGGAGGTCAGTAAAGGTTTCTCTGAGGACACGTTGATTGAATTAAGTTCCCAAGAATGAGAAAGAATTAATTTGAAGTAGCTAGGTATTAATATCATTTCTTTATGCAGACTTTTTATACCCTCCCAATCTGAATTAAGTTCCCTTATTGTATGGCCTCCATATAATAAGGAAATTTTTATTAGAAGGAATTTTGTTAAAATTCCTTATGTAAAGGAATTTTTCCTTTTAAAGGTAGCAACAATTTTTAATTCTGTATTTATTCACTGAGTGTCTGTTTGCCCCACTAGACTACTGGCCCAAAGCTGGCACTACATCTTGCTAGTCCCAGTACCTACCATAGTACCTGACAGGTAATAGTCACACAGTGTTGTTAACGCTTCTATGCCCTTTGCCTTTGTCCTATAATAAATTTGGGATCTATCCCACATACTTCTCAGTTACTGAGAAGACACAGTAATATGATGTATATGAAAGTCAGAAAAATAAGACAATATCCAAAATAATTTAGTGCCACAGAACCCAGGGAACACCAAGGAGTGGATCAAAATAAATCAGGTGTGACAGTGCTATCTAGGAGAAAAAAGAAAGAAAAGGCAATAAGGAAATTTTATTGGATTTGGCAATGAGGAAATTTTATTTATTATTCTTGTTTGAAGGAAATTTGTTCAATTTGTGAAACAAATTAAAAAATTATTTCTGAAGTTAAATATCTGATATTAATTTTTAAAATAGTTTTCTCGTGAAAAGTAAAAGTAATGTGTAAATGAGCATATCTTGCAAAACAGATGTATCCAAGTGTGTATGTGTAGGGTATTGTTCAATATTCTTTGGAGAAAGGGAAGGAGGGAGGTGGGGAGAGAGGAAGGGAGGAAAGTAGGGAGGGAAGCAGAAAAGTAAACCAGACGAAAGAAAAAAGACTGGAAGGAAACTGATAGGACTGTTAAACGGTTATCTTTAAATAATAAGACTCAGGGTAATGGTGATATTTTCCCCTTTGTATTTTTATGTATTTTACACTTTTCTGTATTTCTCAAGTTTTTAAATTAAATTAATCTATAATACATTTATAATGAAACAATAAACAAAGTACCATTTCATAAACCTGATAATTGATTCTGAGTTTGGCTGAATATAGAATTATGTCTGTGTACTTAGAAGATTCAGAACTATGTTTTAGATTTTTGTTACTCTCTTAAGTTGGACAGCAATTTTAGTATATAAATGTTAAATGTCAATTGGATCTTTATTTATATGTCCATCTGAACTTTTTGTGCCTGAGCTCTTTGAGGGTGGAGACCTTTATCTTTGTTTCTAGTGTTATCCTGGCAGTGACACATATTTACTGAATGAGTAACTTTGAGGTGTCTTCTTGACCCTTCTATTGCCTTCAATCTTTGTACCTTTCATTTTTTAGAATATATGAGTAAAAGACACGATGAATGGTCATATTTCTAATCATCCAAGTGGTTTTGGAATATATCCATCTCAAATGAAGTAAGTTGGAAGGTTTATATTTAATTTGTTCTTTTTTTTGGGATTTGATTTGGTGGTTTTGTTTTCTATTTTTAATGAAAATATTGTTTTTATTTCTTTATGTAATTCATTCCTCATTAACATTTAATTTCTTTGTAACACTAACATGTTATCATGAAAAGTTTACTATGTCTGGTAAGAAAAATATGGTTAGGTAATATCAACTCCAGTGATTTAATAGAATATGTTTTGTTCTGTTATTTTAAGTTATTACATAGTTGAGTATATACTCTATTTCTGAGCTTTCAGTTTCCCTGGACCATTCTGTTAATGTTGTTCATAAAATATTGACATTTGACAGAATGAAGTGTCATCTAGTTCAGTCTATCAATATATTTGCCATTATGTAAAACAAACAAAGAAAAAAGATCAGGCTCACAAAACAGTCCCTATGGCTCCAGGTATAACTGGAAATCACCACCCTGACTTCAGTGGCCATTGCCTTACATATTGTGGTTAATATTGTTGTTATTTTATATTGTTATATTGGCCATTGTGGTATATAGTTCACTCATCATTTTTCAGAACCAGTTATTCACATTGTAAAGAGTAATGCTTTCCCCTTTTCTTTTTACAAAGATTATTGGTAATCTCTTTAGTGTTGGTCAGTAAAAGACTCCCATAAGGGGAGTATGTCAGGTGCCATCTTTACCTTGTCCATCTATTTTATTCAAGTCAGAAAGTTTGGCCACATCCTCGATTTTTTTCCTTTTTTTTACAGCAAATGTCCATTTAATCATGAATTTGTAACAATACCTTCTATTAAAGAACTCTTGTTTCTATCTTTTTCTTCTATTCTTGCTGTTTATGGCCCTATTTATGGACTTCATCTCTTACCTGAATTTCTATGGCACCTTTCTATCTGGTTACCTTTCCATTAGTTTCTGGATTATCTTCTTTAAAATTTTTTTTGGATCATGTCACTTTGTTGTATAAATATTAATTGTACCTAGAGAATAAAAAAATAATTCTTGAGCCCTCTATTTGCCTTCTCTTTTTCTCGAGCCATTTATCTGTTCTAGGTACATTACATTAGATGTATTTTCCCTCAGACACCATGGTAGTTCTTGAGCCGGTTCCGCATGTCTTTTCCTCCCTTAATTCTCCACTTGTTTGAAGAGCTTCTTTCCTTTCCTTTACATTCTATTTAAATGTCAGTTTGGCTGTAAATTCTTGGACAATCTGATAAAAAGTTAGCCATTCTTTGATCCTCCATATTATAGCTATTAGTTGTACCTACACTCTAATATAATAGTATCACATTCTATTATAACTATTTTACTTGTTTTAGTAACAGTACCCTGTTCCCCCAACCCCCTACTACTTATTCTTCCAGGTTTTCAGGCTTAATAAATGTTTACTGAATAGATGAAAAAAATTTTTAAAATTCAAATGATATGTTTAATCCACATAATGTATTAGTAACTGGATACTAGATATAAGGTAAAGCTGATCAAATTTAATGATAAAGTGTTATTTTGGTTAACTGTATTTTAAGTATTTGTGAAAATTCAAGCTACATTCTATTATAGCTTGAATCATTGAGAACTTGTTATAGCAGAAACACTGCTCTGAACTCAATTCTATGTGGCAAACTTAAACTCTTCTATGATACTTTCAACTTTGGTGAATCTTCTTGTCTATGGCTCTGACTTAGCGTTTGAGAGGAGGCTGTGGTTTGTGCCAACCTGGGTCCTCGTTCAGGTAGTGTGGTTTATAGTCTACTTCCTGACCGCTCACCAGAAAAGGATTTGGTTCATTTTAACAAATCTAGTTAGTATAAATTCAGTATGTCTGTTTAAATGAAGCACATGGTGAGTGTGGTGCTTTGGAATTTCTATTTGCAGTTTTGAATTTTTATTGCTTACTTTGGACTTTAACTCAACACAATGACCACTTTTTATTACAGTGGCTACGGATCATCACCTACCTTTTCCCAGATGGACAGAGAACACAGTTCAAAAACAAGTGCGAAGGCCCTTTATGGTATGTTTATTTATTAATGGGAGAATAATTCTATGTCTAACCTCTTTTTTTGTTTTACAAATTACATTTTCAGAGTCATAGTTTGAACCCATGCCTTGTTTTATATTCTTTGGAATGAAATAGTGATAGATAAGAATTATTTGGTTAACATTCGGAATGTTTAGCCTCTGCATAGTTTTTGTTTTCTTTTTGTAACTAGAAAAAGTTTGTGAAGGAAAGATTTGTAATGTAGTTTATTTTGTCACAATGTATACATTTTCTTTAAAATTTCTTCTTTTACAATCATTACACTTGTGGGATAAATCTTTCAAGAATGAATTGTCTTTATGGGTGGTATATTAATTTCTTTGGGGTGTGAGGACCATGTGTAGTGTATTGGAACATGAGTTCACAGTAACGGCCACTGTGTTTTACACACTGACCACAGGCTAGGTACTGTATCAAGAGTTTCATGCAGCTTGTCTTTTTCATGAAGAACTCTTGTCAGATCTGATACTGTAATATCAGGAACATGCTTAGAGAGAGGCAGCATCAGTTTTGGAGGCCAAGCAGTCTACGACTGAGTCGTGACACTTTACCAAAGGGCTGCCGTTTTGAGCAAATTATTTAACCTATTGGCCCTGGTTTCCTCATCTATAAAAGAGAAATTGATAACATAGTGATAAGTTTATGAGAAAATTGAAGTAATGTACTTATCATGGTAGAGGGGCCTGGGTATAGGAGAGTCACTTTTAATCCTGGGTCCTCAGCTTAATCATAGTCAATATTTTGATGTTACATACAAATGATGTGATACATCTAATCACAGTGATACTTTGATAGGATCAAGAGGTAATCTTCATCAGATATTTTTAAGCTTATACCCCACAAATTTTTTGTAAACTTATAATTGTATATTGAATAACGTGATGATGACAATGAATTTGCTTCTTTTGGATGTGTGTTAATTTAATTTATTCATGGAAAAACAGTTAAAATATGCTGCAGTTTTCAGTAACCCTGTTTTGTCATTTCTTCATTATTCTACAAAGGATTTAGAAGCTAGTGTGTGAGAGGCTCTGCGTCACTAAAGTTCCTGACAACATAACACTCGCTTAGGAAAATAAATATTAATTTCTTTCTTCTCCACTTATGACAGTAACATATCGTTTGGCTACTGTTATCCGGGAATTTAAAATTTTACATTTTTTTCTGGCTAGACTGTTTGTCAAAGTCTTTAGACGCTAAAACTTAAAATTGTTTTTAAGAGAAATACTTGTAACATGTGTTACCCATTCCTTACCATCAGCGCATGCAGCCTGAAATCTCTTGTCAGTGACTCACAGGTCACAGGTGCTCACTAACTTGTGGACAGACTGTGATGTGCTCAAAGGCCATTCTCCTCACCTTTACACCAAATGCAGGATCTTTTCACGTTTGAGTATTTGGGGCTGCTTTTTCTGTGCGGCTGGGTCACAAGCCTGTCACTTTTCCCTGCTGTCAACATGCCAGCTTCTAGCATTGCTTCTGATGTGCACGGGCCAACTAGATAGAAAATCTTGTCAGTAAATAGATTCTGAGTGGGGGAAATTGAGAGTCTGTATAGTAAGAGCCTTTCCATTAAAATGTGCAAATTTTGTTGTATACACATTGTGGAATGTCTGTCTGCCATTCAGAGGACTTATTTAAGTATGGATTCTTGGCTGTGTTCTGAATGGATGAATTTTCTAGAAAAGTAACTTCTCTTTAATTTAGATAGTGCTGAATTTGGAATATGACCATTTACCATAAATAATCAGCTATTTAAATCATAATCACCAAAAACTCAAGTATTACAGAATTACCAATTAATGGTACTTCATTGCCATTACCAACATTTATAGTAATTTTGAGATTTGTGTTGTTGGGAGGCCAAGTAATAATGGATAAGTATGGCTGACAGAATCTATCTCAAGAATGATTTAGCTTTAAGTATGAACTTTTTTGTGATATTAGCAAGTAAGAAAATATATTTGTGTTTTTTTTTCTGCTTTTCTTTATTCTTCTCAGGGAGGTATTAGTAAGAATTGGGTATAAGTAACCTATAAACTGCAGTCGATTTCCGTATAATTGACTTTCTTATAAACTTGACTGTATTTTTACAGTGTTTGAGTCACCTTTCTCATAGTAATACTCCTGAGTATACCACTTTTCTTAACAGGTATCAACCCCAGATATTATTCTTTTTATACCTATCTTTCTGTCTCTTTCTGTTTCTATATCCTGTTCTTGGTTTAGAGAGCCTGTTTTATTGTCATAATTGAAGCCCAAGCAATTTCTTACAGATTTAAATGACTTTTGAGCGTTAAAAACCCATTTCTCTTTTCTCTATCCTCATTATTCACAATATGCATTTTACTCATTGTACATGAAGAAAACATTTGAACATATTTTGTAAACAAAAGTTTGGGGGAAATTCTTAAGAAGTAAATGGCCCAGAATTATATATTACCAAGAAGTTGGGCAATTGGTAGAGTGAAAATTCAGCTTTATAGAATGTGCCAGAGCATGCAACTCAAAAGGATTGCTGGGCAATTTTCCCAATTTATCTGAAAAATTTAAAGCTTCTTTTCTCCTTATGGGATAAGCTATTTTAACAATTTGTTAAATAGGCAAATAAAATTAATTCTTAAGTAATATAATTTTGTAAAAATGACCTTATTTGTTTTTAGCAACAGTATCTTGGTTCAGATACTGATTTGTCAGGCTATGAGTAGAGTTGCCTAGATAACATTATTCCTAGATGACAAAACGTAATTATTACTCAGTTCTCCCTACTGATTGCCATTAAGCACCTCACCTTTATCGAAATGATACACTAAGATAGTGGGAAAGGAATTCTCCTTTACTGGTTGAAAGTTTTTAAATGTAAAGTAATATGAGCTGTTGTCCATTGTCTTATTTAGAGAGAAATACTCAGCAGCTGCTTTTATGTTACATTCTTTTAAATTACCAAATCCTTACATTCTAAGCAGCACTTTGCTGTTTCAGAGAAAGAGAAAATAAAAATTTTCTCAGTATTAGCTGTTTCAAATTTTGCTGTAGTATGCATAAACGGAAATACAGGCAAAAGGGAATTAAGTTTAAATACTGAGTCCTGCATATTATCAGTTATAATTGTACTAATTGAAAAGTTAAATTAAACTTGTTTTTTAAGACCAGTTTTTAGAACAGTTTTAGATTCACAGAAAAATTGAGGGGAAGGTGTGTAGATTTCCCATATATCCCCCTGCTTGCTATACACAACTTCCTTCACTGTCAGCAGCCCCCACCAGAGTTGTACATTTGTTACAACTGATGAACCTACATTGATGTATCATAATCACCCAGAGTCCATTGAAAACTAAATTTAATGTTCCTGATATGGAAGTTGAATATCAGTTGTAGCAGCATTATCAACTCAATAATGTTTAAATGACGTGTAAAGAATTGGCATCTTTGGTTACTGAATTCACCTAATTTGTCTGTTTATATATTCTGGGTTTATATATTCTGGTCCATTGGATAAAGCTATTAGGAAAACTAGTAAAACACAACCAGTGGTACTACAATCAAGTAAAGTTTGCTCCTAGTTCAAATTGATTAGAAGGGGTGAGGAGATTTATATACATATAGAGAGAAAGAGAGACTGAGACTTGCTCTTACACGTATTGGGGGTTGAAAGGTTTATAATACTAGAACCTCAAAATTCTACTGAGAAATTTATCCAGTTATTTTTGTTTTGTTTTGTTTTTAAAAAAGACCTTTTATTTATTTATTTTTTTATTTGGAGAAGGGGAACAGGACTTTATTGGGGAACAGTGTGTACTTCCAGGACGTTTTTCCAAGTCAAGTTGTCCTTTCAATCTTAATTGTGGAGTGTGCCCTTCAGCTTCAAGTTGTCCTTTCGGTCTTAGTTGTGGAGGGTGCAGCTCAGCTCCAGGTCCAGTTGTCATTGTTAGTTGCAGGGGGTGCAGCCCACCATCCCTTGTGGGAGTCAAACCGGTAATCTTGTGGTTGAGAGGACGCGCTCCAACCAACTGAGCCATCTGGGAGCTCAGCTCAAGGTGCCGTGTTCAATCTTAGTTGCAAGGGGCAGAACCCACCATTCCTTGCGGGAGTCCAGGAATCGAACCGGCAAGCTTGTGGTTGAGAACCCGCGCTCCAACCAACTGAGCCATCTTACTAGCCCATGTGGGAATCGAACCAGCAGCCTTCGGCGCTAGGAGCACGGAGCTCCAACTGCCTGAGCCACCGGGCCGGCCCTATCCAGTTATTATTTAATGCACTAATTGACTATGATTTACACAATAAATTTATAGAGAATACTTTAAATTTAAAGACATAAGATATAATATTAATAGATGAGTTGTCATCTGCAGATTCTGAAGCAGTTGTTTTCAATCCTGGCTACGTAAGAGTTCCTGGGAACTTTTACAACCCGCAGTGCCCAGCTTGCACCCTAGACCAATTACATTAGGATCGCTAGAGGGTGGGACGTTGGCAGTATGTTTTAGTTTATTCTAATGTGCCGGGCTTGAGAATCATTGTTAGAGAAACTTTATATTGAGTATCATCGCGATGTTACTTAGGTTTTTCACACTGTTTTAAGGCTTTGGGTGAGATTTTTCACCTTAGGAACATAATTACTATTTAACAACTGTACTTGAGAGTACATATGATTCTCATAAAAAAGAAATGTACTATAATTGCTGTTTAGGAGCCTTCTTTCAAAATTTCCTATAAAAATGTTAATATTAACCTTCATTTATTCATTGACTTAAATCACTGGAACTACTCATTTATTTATAAATCCACTTTATGGCCTTTCTACATCTTTAGGATCTTTAAAAGGTAATTTCTCATAACACGTACATCTTATTTATTGGGTAACATTAGAGAGAAAGCAGCTTGTGAATTCCTAAAAATCAATTCTTAATTTGGAATATTAGAAATTACACCATATCTTCTAGGCAATCATAGTATTCAGTTACCATCATACTATTTACAAATACTATCAAATAGTGTTTTCTATTTCTGTAAAGTATGTTTCTCTGGGATTGCAAAACTATGGTAAGAAATTTGGGGGAACTCATTCTTACTACTTTATAATGAGAATATTTAATTACAAAACAGACGGTATTTTGACTTTCAGCTGTGTTTGCCTATGACTTATCTGAAAGACAGTCGAGCATTTGAACATCTTAGGGCTACCATGTCATAACTGGGTACAACAGCAACCATTGCCGTTTCTTTTGCTGTCCCCAGGTCAGACCAAAGGACACAGAACTACCCTCATGTTGTGAGTCTGCCATAGAGGGTTGTCCTAGAAGGTGACAAACCAGTGATGCTGAAATAGTGATTATTTCTAAAAGTCTTTTTGTCTGTTATGTCTCTGAGTTACATATTGTATTTCAAACATTACAGTGGTTTCCCCAACAACATTATCCATTTGGTAATATCTCACATTGATTAATCCTTAACTAGTAATCAGAAAAATCATACTTGTTCACTCTTTTAAATATGCAGAATACAGTCATGTGAGTGAAGGTTTATGTTTTGTCATATTGTAACAGAAAATTTAAGGTGAAACCAGATCTTTCTTTTTGATCAAATTATCTTGGTAGGACCAGATGGATCATACTTCTTCAGGTCATCATCCAAACAAAAAAAGAAAGGTAGCAGATACTGAATTTTGTAGTGTGTGTGTGTGTGTGTGTGTGTGTGTGTATGTGTGTGTGTGTGTGTGTGTGTGTTTGTTTATTAAGTAATTTTAATGCTGCAAAAGCAAAAATAGAATATATTGAAATAATACCAGAGTGATGTAGTATAAGGCATGTGGATATTTTCATCTAAGTTTTAAGGTAAATATAAATGAAAAGATAATTACTTTTATACGCATTACGAAATAAAAATTAACAAAGTTCTTAAAAATTCTACATGTTACCATTCTGAGTCTGTATATGTGCTTTATAAATTTGTATTTGCTTTGCTTTTATGTTCAGTATAACTTTCAACTTTTGCTATTGTAGGAGGATCTACAGAACTGAAAGAAGTATGTTTATGTTTGGAAAAAAATGGTTATTAGGAAATCTAAGGAGTGTGTGTGAGTGTGTGTGTGTGTGTGTGTGTGAGACACACAGAGAGAGAGAGAGAGAGAGAGAGAGAGAGAGAGAGAGAGAGAGAGAGAGAGAGAAAGGGAGAGACTGAGAGAGAGACTGAGAGAGAATTTTAGTAATCTTGCAGTTTGATTTTGTTTAACCCTTTTATTTCACAATAAGGGTGTTGAGGCCCAGAGTTAAGTGTCTTGCCCAAATTTAGTCTCCTAGTTAGAGACAGAGCTAAAGCTAGAATAAAAAATCTCTGGTTCCCACTTAGAGTTCTTTTTCATCATAGCATTCTGCTTTAGAAGAAATAGGGCAACTGTGAATTTCCAAATAAGCAACTTGCTTGATTAGAAAGTAGTAAAAAATGCAAAATATTGCCTCCACATATTTTATATTTTATTTTGCTTTTGCAGCATTTCATAAAAGAAAATTAAAAGTTCATTTTTGCTTTAAAATAGTTTGGTCAAGTAACTTTCTACCTAACTTTCTTATTTTTTCTAACAGCTTACATCAACAATTCTGAGTATCACATTTGTGTGTTTTGTAGCTGTGTGAAAATGGTTAAAGTTTAATGGAAAAGAAAACTCATAATTCAATATGATTGAAAGATGTTTTGAATCTCCTCTAACACTCTCCATAGTTTGGATGTTGTAAAAGGAGATGTTTCTTGCAGTGCCTATTCTTTTAATGATGTAGTCTAACTCATATGATACAGTATCTATGACAGTATTTATAATTCTATTTTGTTCACAATATACTAAAAGATGAAATTTACAAGCCAGTTTTTTTATCTTTTACCCAAACAGTAGGTCCCTGATGAATAAAGCCTTTAGACAAAATACCTTTTCATCTTACAACATTAATAATAATCTTGATAACCTTTCAGATTGTGAAAATTTATATTGGGTCAAATTGTTCTTGCATTTCTTTTAAGCTTTCTGGTGGCTTTTTCAATTAAAGTGAAAAAAGAGTGTTTTCAGAAACACAGCACAATGGTGACTTGTCAACTACTGTATTTAAATGTGAGATAGACTAGTTTTAGAGATGGTCACAAGACACTGAAACATGAATTTCAGCCTATTAGTGGGTAAATAATGGCTTTTTAAACTTCTGTTTCAGAACAAAGGAAGAATTATGCACGTGACAGTATCAGCAGTGTATCAGATATATCCCAATATCGTGTTGAAGTAAGATGCTTTGATGTTTGCTAAAATTTAGAATGAACTTTGAGGGACATAAAAATTGGTAGTAAAATCAGAATTATGTTTTATTTCATTCCTACAATGTATTCTAAATTGGGTTGACCTTTTTCTTATATGTTTTGTAAAGCTAAGATGTTAAATATAAAAGTATCTTGTTAGTCTGGGATCTATTTTCATAGAGAATAAATTAAAATTATAATCACTCATTTATCATCGTCAACCTTATTTCTGTTAAAAACAGGACAAAGACTTCTATTTTGTATTATAGAATTTTCTTGGGATTAAGGCTTTGACAGTTGCAGTGAGTTGTTTTGTTTTATTTTTAGTTTTATCTAAAGTCATTATTTGTTATATTTAAACACGGGTTTCTTTTTTATTTTATCGTCTATTGTTATCTTTTAAGATATTTGCTCTTAAGTGGAATCTAGGTGTCCTTTGATTATAATAGAAAATATTCAAGTAGGGAAGTGTTTTTTTTTCTTTTTTTGAGATAATATTGGTTAATAACATTATATAAGTTTCAAGTATACAACATTATAATTCGACATCTGTGTATATTACATCATACTCACTTCCAAAAGTCTAGTTTCCATTTGTCACCTTACATTTGACCTCCTTAATCCATTTTGCCCTCTCCCCTACCCCCTTACCCTCTGGTAACCATCAGTCTATTATCTGTATGTACGGGGGTTTTTCTTTGTTTTGTTAGTTTCTTTTTTGTTTTATATTCCACAGGTTAGTGAAATAATATTTTTTGTCCTTTTCCAATTAACTTATTTCACTTACCATAATACCCTCAAAGTCCATCCATGTTGTCACAAATGACAATATTTCATCTTTTTTTTTATGGCTGAATAGTATTTGAATACATACATATATATACACACACACACACACACACACACACACACATATACACTCTTTATTCATTCATGCATTGATGGACACCGGTTATTTCGCTATCTTGGCTATTAAAATAATGCTGCAGTGAACATAGGGGTGCATGTATCTTTTAAAATTAGTGTTTTCAGATCTTCAGATAAATACTCAGAAGCAGAACAGCTGGACTATATGGTAGTTCAATTCTTAATGTTTTGAGAAACCTCCATACTGTTTTAAATAGTGTCTGTACTAATTTATAATCGCACGACAGTGTGCGAGAGGGGAAGTAATGTTTAAATTACTCTTATTTTCAGTTTCCTAGCTATCTCAAGCTTGCTTAATTAAGTAGTTTTAGCAAAATGAAAAGTTTGACAGTTGTTACACACTAGAATTGCCGTTGCTACTCTCAGTTATCTGTGTATGGTTTTCAAGCTGCCATGTAGATTGCCTGCTATTGTTCAGCATTCAAATAACCACAATGGAATAAAGTGGGGGAGGAGGGATGATTTTAGAGACTGTTATTTAAGCTTTTCAGAATTTGTTTTTATGACATGTTTATGTGGTTTAACATGGCTCAGCATTAAACAGATTTAGCTATTTTATGATTCAAGGTATCATTTCCTCTATTCAGCAAAACCTGCTTGACTTTATTATCTCGGTAAGATAATAACCATGAAGTTCTAGAGTACTCTGTTCCTCACCTCTTTGCTAGCTGACTTCAGTTAGGTTAGCTTTGCTCTCTTTTGGAAAATGTGTACATTTTCCAAAAGCGTACAGACACAGCGTATGTTACAAATATTTTTTTTCTTTTTGCCAATCACAAGCACCTGACTACCTTTGTTCTGGATCGGAAAGATGCTATGATAACTATTGATGATGGAATAAGGAAGCTGAAATTGCTTGATGCCAAGGGCAAAGTATGGACTCAAGATATGATTCTTCAGGTGGATGACAGAGCCGTGAGCCTGATTGATTTAGAATCAAAGGCAAGTTTGTAAAATTTATACTATTCCATTTTTAAGAAAGTTCCACAAATATTTATGTTTACAATTAGGTCAGATTGTTTGAAAATCAGTGAAAGTTTGATCAAATAAAATATTTTTGTCAAGGATTTTGAAAAAAAAATACTGTATATACATTATGTATGCAAAGTCAGTTTTTTAAACTAGAGATGGAGTGGAATATAATATTTTTAAATCACAAATGATAAGATGGAAGAAGTGAGGAAAAAATACATAGTGCTAAAATAAGGCCCCAGTGGGGCATGATACTTTATGACATACATTAATGACATGCGAGGCTGAACTATATCCCAGTAAATGAGGGAACTAGGATGAAAGGATTGTGTCTGTATTAACTTTTTACCAGCTCCATAGGAGTCACCTTTTTTTTTCACATGACTGGTAGATAAGATGTTGGAGTTCTTAAAAGAAAGCTTTTCTGAGCCCCAGCATTTAATAAGCATTTGAGCTCCTAAGATAAAGAAAGTAACTATGTTGTATTCTGATAGGAATTGGGGTCAAATTTTCCCTTTCTTTCGTCTTACCCATTTTGTATTATAGAGAGTAAATGAGTGCTTCTCTGATCCTCATGGTTTTGAGTAATTATAGAGAAGGGATGTTATTTAATTTACTTTAGAAAAGAAAGAAAATTTATTATCCATTTAGTATGGCTTGGAATTATTAAGTTGGTGCAAAAGTAATTGTGGTTTTTGCAATTATCTTTAACCTTTACACCGCAATTACTTTTGCACCAACATAATACATCCTCTTTTGATGTAACCTGCATTTCTTGTTCCACTTTTGCTGGATCCCAGGGAATTATGTAGCATAAATTTATCATGTGATGTATATGTACATGTGTTGTCCATAATAAAAGTTGTTGTGTTTTATGTTCCAGTTTTCAGGGATATTGTATTTTATTTACTTAAAAAAAATCATGATTTTTCCAATCAAATACATCACGACACAACTTACTATTTGTGTAAAGCCATGAGAGTAAAGATAAGCACCCTAAATGTCTCATTAAATACAGAGTTCTAATTGTGAGGAGATAGTTCATTTGTTTTAAGAAGTACTTTAGTTATTTAATCTGTCGGTATTTTATTTGCATGACTCTTTATAGATGAGAGTGTTCACTTTTATACCACCAAATGACTTAATCATTCTGAAGAATGCATTTCTTAGTGAGATCCTTTTAACCTTGTTGTTTTACATTTTTTGGCTAGATTCTATCTGTATACTGAATTTTTGTATTTGCAAGATTCATTGAAATAAAAAGTGTACAAATTACATATTATTCTTAGCCTAACATTTGTATGTATGTATGTATGACTATACAGTGTTCAAGTAAAAAAAAAATCTGACATTACATAGCTAGAAAGAAAAGTATATAATGTGAAATGGTGAATAATTTTGGACCGAGCCCTCAGTTTACTCTTTTTGCTGTTAAAACTATCATCTCTACCTTATAATCTGAGGAAATTAGTAACGCTAAATTCAATATTCTGTTTATTAAGAGCATAACTACATGCCTCTGCTAAATGCGAGTGTTTCTGTTTTTGTTGCTCTTTCCCTCACCCATTATCTAGCCCAGTCTTGTTTCTCTCTTGCTGCCTTGCACCTGCTTGTCCTCCATATCTACAAGGGTTTCCTAATAGTCATTGTCTATATGATTTATGTGCCTTAAAAATAATTTGTACAAGGTCTAGAGCTCTTTGTGGAATAGGCTTTATCTATACAATAGAAGATAAGACAAGTTATATTTTACTTTCTAGAACGAACTGGAGAACTTTCCTTTAAACACAATCCAGCACTGCCAAGCTGTGATGCATGCCTGTAACTATGATTCAGTTCTTGCCCTGGTGTGCAAAGAGCCAACTCAGAACAAGCCAGATCTTCATCTTTTCCAGTGTGATGAGATTAAGGTAAAAGAATGGTGAACTTCCTTTTCCTTTAAGCAGATGTTCTGGCTGCTTTTGAATTATTTACTTCAATCATATAGCTAGTAGGTACAAGATTTTTAGTTTCTCAGAATTTTGTAAGGAAACAAATCCCTTAGCATCTTCCTTAGGGTTCCTAGGCCAATTAAATAAAGAGGAAATAACGTGGTACAAAAAAAATCAGATGTATTCTATTTATTTTTAAAAAAAGTCTAGATAATATACTAAATTCTTCATTGAGTGACTTGGACTTATAATTAAAAATTGATTCTTCAGAAATCATGCTTCATGGGGGATAAATAATCATGCCATATTATTTTATTCTGCACCAATCATATATCATCCATGGATTATTGCAATGTAGCACTTAGATAATTTTCATGATACTGATTTACAGTTTACCATTTAATTATGTGAATTAAATAATTGCTCCAGATTTGTAATCCCCAAGTGATAATGCTAAAATAGTTGAACATAGCTACCAGTAATAACACACTTTATCCTTGAGATTTATATTTCAAAATACACTATTATTTTCAAACGATTATAATTTGTGATGCTTTATTAGACATTAGGAGTTACTTTCAACCTTGAATATCTTTATTTCATAAGTTGATTTCTCAAAAAGGGAAATCATTTTGGGTTGAGTTGATTGATACTTTACCCAAGGAATAGTGTATCACTATGTATATTGTAAAATATTCAGGTAATTTTTATCTTGTGAAGAAATGCTGGGAGATTAGCATAAAGTGTCATTTGATATTTTTTATATTTCTTTGACATTAAAATATAATAGATAAATTAAGATTGACCATAAATAGTATATTTTATAATTTTCTTATTTCAATTTATGTCATAGATGACTTTCTAAAAATCTTACTTGAAAAGAACTGTTGCATTTAGGTAATTTATATGTGGAATGTTCATCTGGTTTTTATATAGTGCCTTTTGACAGTAATAAAGTATAGTAAGAATTTTGCAAGGTTAGATTTGTTAAATGAGTAAATAATAAAAGTGAATATTTTACTCTGAAAATATAGTGAAAGTTAATTCAAACATTTTAAAGACTGAGCTAAAAGACATTTTAAATCTGGTGTTTGCCTTCTTGTTCTGAAAGTCCCCCCTGGGAACTAAGAGTTATTGTGCTGAGTAAAGTTTCTGGATTTCCATTTTGGGAGTAAAGGGCTTGCTATACTTGATAGGGAATGGTGATATTGATGGATCCAAAACCGACTTGCTGAATACTGTTTTGTCCTACTTAGAAGCTCAAGTGCTGCTCTGTAGCTATATGCATTTACTTCACTGGTGCTATATTCCACATATAAGACTTTTCTTTTCCTTAGCCCCATTGAAAATATAAATGCAATGAAATATGAGGTGGGTTCTTTTATATGGGTCATACTGCAGCATCACTTTTGAATTTTAGTTTCTTTATGGGACTTTATCCGATGTTCTTGCCCACATTTGTAGTGAAATTTTTTTAGAAATATGATAGTCCCCTATGGGAAGCTCAGGGTTTCTAGGCATCTTCAGTTTTAATCTCCCACAAAGCAGAAAGCCTTTAATGTGATGTTTGTAGCGTCTTCCTGAAACTAGGATGTTCTTATGGAAGTAACACTGAACTGGGATGCGTTGGCACTCTTATTTCACCAGCAGTGTGACCTTGACCATGCCATAATATGAGTATTTCTGGGTTCTCTTAATTACAAAACAAGGAGAACATATTAGATAATCTTGGTGTCCTTTCAGCTTTAAAATTTTATGATTACCTGTGCTTATGATAAAAGTGTATACACACACACACACACACACACACACACATTTGAGAAAAACGTAGAATAAGCAGGAACAAGTATAGAAAATAAATACATCCCAGCAAGAATCCAATATATAGTAATACTCACTGCCTATAAATAAACTTCACAACGAAAGAAAATAAACTTCTCTGCTGGTAATCTCACATTGATTCCCAAGAATACAGGATCCAATTGTTCTTGTTGGAAAAGTTAATTGTTTGGAGAGCATTAATTTTTACCTGAAAAACAAAAGAAAGTGGCCATCAAAAAGGGTACAACTCAGTATTGGGGTTCATCCCGTGATTATAGTGGATTTGTCCTAAACTCGAGGGCAGCTCTACTGGAACTGAGTGATTTATTTCAGTGGGTGAATGGATGCCCAGTGGACCCTAAGGAGGAGAAGCAGAAGAAACCCCACTCTACATACACACGCTTCTGACTCCTTCATTCTTGCACAGAGATATTTACCCAGTTACATTTCCAGCGTGTATTAGACTTCTAGCATATGCAAATCCTTTTTCTGTCATTACACAAGGATAACTGTTTTTAAACTAAAAAGAATTTGGATTAAATAATATTTTTAAATTCCTTCAGTTTTTAAATCTTGTCATTAAAAAAAACACACGTAAGAGTAAGTTTTGAAAGCATATTAAAAAAAAAAAACCCGCTTTTCTTCTGCATCTAGACTTTCATTTTAGACAGGGAACATAATCTCTTTTTCTGTTTTAACCTACATATCAAGACAAGAAAAATCTATGATCTCTGAGGTAACTTGTCTTTCATTGCAGGCAAACCTAATTAGTGAAGATATTGAAAGTGCAATCAGCGACAGCAAAGGAGGGAAACAGAAGAGGCGGCCTGATGCCCTGAGGTAAAAAAGAGGAAAAGAAATTTAGGGGTAGAATTGATTTGTTTTGAAGTCTTTTTTTTCTCTAAAGATATAGAAAAATTGCTTTCAATGAAGGTATAGTTTATAGATTACAATCTTTAATCTCAACTCATTTGCTCTCACACGTTTGTCAGTATGTCTGTGCACCATCTCTCTCCATGTTTCTGGTCTTTCTCTTATATGACTTCTCCCACTTTTATTGTAATAGAGAGTCATGAAAAATGAGTGGCATTTTAAGGGAATGTAGCCTAAGGGAATACAAATAGATAGTAGGACTAGACTTGGTTCATAGCCTTCCAAATCACAGGACACCCAGAAAAAAAGTTAAACCTAATTTTCAGCTGATTTTAAATTTTTGTATTTTTATATACATTTTAAATATACATAATATGGAATAGTTAGGAAATCCTTATTGTTATAACCCTTGACACAGTTCCCTTTGAGGTTGGAGAACTAATACCATAAACTGAGAGAGTTGATGTTATGGAAATAAAGATGGTGAAAATTCAATTTTTTTCCATCGTTTTTAGGATGATTTCCAAAGCAGACCCTGGTATACCGCCTCCACCCAGAGCTCCTGCCCCTGTACCCCCTGGGACTGTTACCCAGGTGGATGTTAGAAGTCGAGTGGCAGCCTGGTCTGCGTGGGCAGCTGACCAAGGGGACTGTGAGTATTTCTAGGAATTGATGCTTAATGAACATTTACTTTGGGTTGTGACATAATTCTTGCTTTCAAATTCTGATGCTAGTTTTCTGAGCTGAAACTTGAGGTCAGTTTTAAAAATAAATCTTAGAAGAAGGAAACTTAAGCCTTGAACACTGTAAGATTATTGTGTATGAGAGCTCAGACTGATCATTTAATAAATATGGTGTTAGGATTAGAGTCTTTTTTTTAGATACAAAGATGGGGAGTTTGCCTCGACTCGGAATTTAAAGACAGTCTCCATTGAGACTATTGATTACAAACAAGAGACTATCAGGTTGCTTTGTTTGTTTTTAAGACTATACTTCAAATTATTTCCATTATTATTGTCTTACCACTGCTTTCTTTTGGACAAATTAGTTGCGGTTACGTGGAAAGGATGTCAGGATAGTCATAGGACAGTGGAAAAGGGGTGAAAGACATTGTCCATCTGGCTAACCTTGTCACATGGGCCCTTTCTATGTGCTGTCATTTTAACTTGACATTCTTTTTGTAAAAAACAAATAATCATAAATATGGAACCTTGTGTAACTTTTTATATGTCAGAGTGTTTACCAAATCTGAAATTTTTATTACTGAAAAATGCCTTAAAATACGCTTGGTCCAATCTCTTCATTTTAAGGGTGAGTAAATTGTGATCCAGCAAGTTTGAATTTGATGAGAACTAGAGCCTTACTTTTTTGCCTCCTAGTTCAGTGAGACTTCTTAACCCATTTATCTTTTATCTAATAAAACATTATTCATAGAGGATATCTAGCTGTATAGTTAAACAATAGAACTTGATTGCCAAAATGAGTGACTGTATTTTGAGTGTGGTGAGTCAAAATTTGGGTTCTTTTCATTTGTTTGGTAGCTGGGCTTACATGTAAACCTCTGAAAATAACTTTAAGGATATGAGAAATTTAAATAAAATGGAAAGCAATCCGTAAAATAAAATGATCTCAATTTGCTAAAAATGAGAACAACCACAAGTCATGTTTCCTGTACTGTTATAGACATTATTTGCTTTCAGATTCACAGCAATCCATGGGTTATTAGTCCCATTTTACAAATGAAGTTGGAGCACAGAGAGAAAGCTCTCCAAGGTCACACAGGGAGATCCTGGCCTTGCTTCAGAACCCAAGTTTTGACTCACCACACTCAAAATACTTTTTGTGTACTTACAGTATTTTTGTTGTTGCCATTGTTTTTGTGGAGGAGATGTGGGTTTTATTTTGAGAGAGGTCAAAATGGTCTTCCTTGAAGTTGATGAAGGATAATACATTTTAAGTTTACAAACATTCCAAATAAAGTTGTAAAAACATCTGTAAAACCTAATACAATTTACAACAAAGAGAAAATTTACCCCCAGGGGTTTCTGGGCTCTCATTAGATTTTGTCTGAATTACTCCGTGCAGTCACATCTGTATAAGGTAAAGTTTTCAAAACTAATTTACTACTAGGCCAAACAGAACACAGTACTTACCATGCGAGGTTCTGTCTGGATCCAAGCCAGTTTTCAGTTGGAAAGATTCCCAAAAGAAGTATCTTTTTGGTCACTCTGAAGTCTCCTGTTGACTTAGGCTGAGCAACTCCTTTGAATCCTTGAAGTAGCTCTACCCCTGATTTCCAAAAGTTATCTCTGTAGAATAGTGACAATGGCAGTGGGATTCCTACTTGTGTCACAGACCCTGGAAAAAGTCCAAGAAATGCCACATCTCCTCCTCACCTCACCTATCTGGAGTTCCTAATACCGTGTTTCCCCAAAAATAAGACCTAGCTGGACCATGAACTCTAATGCGTCTTTTGGAGCAAAAATTAATATGAGTCTTATATTTAATTTAAATATTTATTAATTTAAATTTAATTTAAAAATTAATATGAGTTTCGAGGAAACACAGTAGCTACATTTCAATTGCAGCTTGCTGCTTGTAGTATATACTATAGCCAAGATAGCAACTAACCACATGTAAAACAGCAACTAACTACCACGATTTTATACACATAAATTCTAATTATCTTAAAGCACGTAATAGCCCCTAATTAAGTTTCATAAGACTCAGTGATTTCTTCTTCTTCTTCTCCTTTTTTTTTTTTTTTTTAAGATTTTATTGGGGAAGGGGAACAGGACTTTATTGGGGTACAGTGTGTACTTCCAGGACTTTTTTTCCAAGTTGTTGTCCTTTCAATCTTGGTTGTGCAGGGTGCTGTTCAGCTTCAAGTTGTTGTCCTTTTTAGTCTTAGTTGTGGAGGGCACAGCTCAGCTCCTGGTCCAGTTGCCATTGCTAGTTGCAGGGGGCTCAGTCCACCATCCCTTGCGGGAGTCGAACCGGCAACCTGTGGTTGAGAGGACGCGCTCCAACCAACTGAGCCATCTGGGAGCTCAGCAGCAGCTCAGCTCAAGGTGCCATGTTCAATCTTAGTTGCAGGGGGCGCTGCCCACCATCCCTTGTGGGACTCGAGGAATTGAACTGGCAACCTTGTGGTTGGAGAGCCCACTGGCCCATGTGGGAATCGAGAACCGGCAGCCTTCGGAGTTAGGAGCATGGAACTCCAACCTCCTGAGCCACCGGGCAAGCCCTCTTTTTTTTTTTTTTTTACAAGTATTCCATTTATGGGGAAAGTTAGACCTAGAGGAGGCATAGAAATACAGAGTTTTCAATATTTTCTGCAGTTTTCTCTATCGAACATCATGAGTTGTGATGATATATCATGAGTTGTATTTCCATTAGTGAGGACACATTTTTCCTGTTCCATCCATATATTTTTTCCCATTTTTTTCTACTGTGAGATCTTTGTACAAGTATCTGTGCATAGTGGTAGTTTTAACCTACTTATACCAGGAAGGAATTCATCATTAACAATCATGACCTCATCGTTAACATCATGCTCTAGCCAAATGAGCTAACTTAGTATCTTGAATGTTCTTAAGATATTTTTTTTAATTTGAAAATTCCTATAGGTAGTTATACTTTCAAAGCATATGGCTTAAAATTAATGAGCCCAACATTGAGGGTTTTAAACCTAAGGACAACTAGAATTTTAAGAATCACTTTATTATTGGAACCCACAATACTTTATTGTGGTAACAATATTGGGATATATAAAAATTAGAAGCTTTGTTGCATTAGAATGAAATGCCACTGTTCGAGAAGTAGGCACTTAAATGTGGGCTTATATTTCTTGTGTAGGAATTATAGGGTGCTAAGTGAGGGCTGTTTCCATAGACAGCTGACAAAAGGAAGAGGGAAGATAGACTGGAAACTATAGGGTGAATCAACATCTTAAAGGTGGAAGGCAAGAACTTCAGCTCTGCCCAAGTGCTTCTGTTAGTGGTGACAAGGACGCATGTCATAGATGATGAGAAGAGTTTTGATTTTGTATCCAGGGGAGGTATTCCCTTTTGCAAATGGCATTCTTTTCTAGCGAATTTGCTGTCCAGTGTTTAATTACTTATATTGGTAATGCTTAAGCAACAGGTTGAAAGAGTTATGATTCTCCTTTGTTTAGTTGAGAAGTTAAGGCCGTATCATGGTCATGAAGAAACACCTGAGATGATGGCAGCCCGCATTGACAGAGATGTGGTAAGTACATTCATTTGTAGATCGTTGGCTCTTTTCTTTTTGAAGAGGAAAAAATATTAACAAGGAAAATGAAGTTGATTTAAATAAAGATGTGTTGTGGAAACTCTGTTTTCTCTTTCCATTGGTAGTTATGCCCTTTGAATTATTTTTTTTCTTAACAAATTTTGCATTTATGGCAATATTTAATTTATAGACTTTATGTAAATATTTAATTAGTGATAGAAGAACTAACATATTAACTAGTTTACAAAACAATTTAAATGACATTATCAAATTTGAGGGGTTTTGGTTTTTTTCTTGGTTTGTAATTCATAATTGAAATACCTTTTTAATATTTCTTGGCATTTATTAAAAATATTTTGTAATGTCTGAAAGATAAACATTAAATGACATTTTTAAAGGGCTGATATGTAAATTTTAATGTCTTATAAAGGATAAGGCTAGTTTTATTTCTCCCTAGTAATTTACTTACAAAATGACAATACCCTCTGATATAATCATAAAATATATTGTCAATATAATTATTTTTTATACTACACTTATATTCCCAGCTTATTTGAAAAAAATTACTTAGAGGAATTTCAAGTTTGGAATTTAATTTTTACATAACACTCTTATTCTTAAAAGGTCATTTAATCCCAGTTTCTAGTCTTTAATTAGAATAATGCCAAGTTTCACACATATTAGAGAAAGGAAACTAAGACTTATAGTATATGAGATAATCAAAATTGATGTGATGATCCTTGAAAGCATCGTTCATCATCAATTCTATTCTACCATGTAGAAACTCTTATTAGTACCTATTTTTGTAGATTATCTATGTGTTTATTAGATTAACACAACATTCTATATACCTTTAATTCCATGAAACAATAGTGTGCTTTAATGGGACATTTATTAGAAAAACAAAAT
Organism: Rhinolophus ferrumequinum; assembly: GCF_004115265.2. Taxonomy (NCBI): domain Eukaryota; kingdom Metazoa; phylum Chordata; class Mammalia; order Chiroptera; family Rhinolophidae; genus Rhinolophus; species Rhinolophus ferrumequinum. The sequence goes on along the minus strand of NC_046293.1, from coordinate 29,720,690 downwards.
CGCTCAGGGCTCTTCTAACAAAATGTTCCTTAGAATAATTTACCCCTAACATTATGGAGGAGAACACTATGAGAAAATTAGAGTAATTGAAAATAATAATCTGCATAAATATTGTGGGTGCTTTCTTGATGTCATTGAAAATAGAACAAAATTAAAGAAAACAGTAAATGTCAGACTTTGGCCACAGGTATATTTGGTTCAGTTCTTTTTCTTAGAATTGATAAACTTGAAATTTGCACATGGGAGGTGTTTCTTTTTCTTTTTTTTTTTTAACTTTCTGATTTTCATTTACTAAGACAGTCACTCATTCTGCTAAAAAGCATGTTAACTCAATGTTCTATTGCTTAAGTCCACTCCTCACTTTGTACAGCCAAGGCAAAAATAGTTTTGTTTTATATTTTATTCTGTAATTTCTAATTCCAGCAAATCTTAAACCACATTTTGGATGACATTGAATTTTTTATCACAAAACTCCAAAAAGCAGCTGAAGCATTTTCTGAGCTTTCTAAAAGGAAGAAAACTAAGAAAGGTAAAAGGAAAGGGCCAGGAGGTAAGTTGGATTCTCTTAATCTTCTAAAGACTAATCCAGTACTAGACAGAGTTTCTGCCCTTGTGAACAGCTCAGCAGAATTCCATTGATGTGGAACAAGTTTCCTTTTCTAGTTTGGGATAGCACCAGAGATTTAGGCAGAGACTAAGATAAGCCCAGGGAAGTATCCATTTTGGTTCCAAGTTGGCTACAGTAAAGAAAGACTCTAGAATACTTTACTGAAATCACAGAGACTCTGAGATTCAACTAGTGCTGGTTTAGTGTTTTCATTAGGGATTGTAAAATTAATGTCAAAAAAAAGTGATAGCTCTATTCTTCTCATACTTGGATTTACTTTATTGTAAATATAGAACCTCATTATTTTGTTAAGTAAAAAAAAATTGACTTTTCTCATTAAAATAGATACAAATGTCAATGGATTTGAATTTTTTTTTTTTTAATCACAAAACTCCAAATTGTACTTTCAGGTCACATACAAGCAGTTTTTGCGTATACTGTAGTTTAGCTATTTAAAATGTCCCTAAAATGTATAAAATTGTAATAATGCAACAAACTCCTGTAGACTGAAATATATAAAAGAATAACAAATAAATATCCTTTTCATTACACATGACTTACAGATCTTTCTGTAGCTCATACCTACATCATAAGCATATGAGCTGTATAGACTTATCTTCTAGATGAGTGTGTCTGGATATACCTCATCTCAGTATATTCTGAAATTAAGTATTATTGCTTTCTGATGTCTCAAACTACTTATTCTTCCTGTATTTTTTATGAAGGGTATACTATCCTCTTGGTCACCCAAATTCAAAACCACAGATTCCTCTACGACTGCATTCCCTAGCTTATAGCCAACATTGACTGTATTTTATCAAGGTCTCTGATATCCACTTTTCTCCCTTTTTGTTTCTACAACCAGCTTCAAGCTGTCATTTTTTTATCCAACTTTCTAAGCCGCTAGTCTTTTATTCTGTGAGGACAATTGTCTTAAAGCTTTAGGTCAATCACTTCATTCTTCTGCTAAAAAGTATGTTAATTCCATGTTCTCCTGCTTAAGTCCACTCCTCACCCTGGCAGTCAAGGTCATCCACAATCTAACCTTGACCTACTTTTCTATTCTCATGTTTCTTTGCTTTCATGTTTCTTGTTTCGTGTACATGCAATTTCCTTTTTCCATGTTTTTGCTTATGCTGTTTTTATCCAATTGCGATGTTTTCATTACCAAATTGCCTTGGAATAAACCTTTCAAATCCCATCATCAAAGCTACTTTGCCCATGAAACGTTTTTTGGGTATGCATTTTCCTATCTCCCAACCAGGTACAGTGTCTTTCTGTAGCACTTAGTTGGTACATCTTTGTTACTTCCCTGATTTATGTCTTCTATTAGCTTTTAAGGGCCTTAAGAGCAGGGCTTGTAACTTACACATTTTTATAGTCTTCACAATCATAAGTACAATTACTGGCACCTAGAAGCACTACAGTATAAATTTATGGAATTGAATGAGTAATTGGTGGTGCTAAAGGTAGAGGAGTCCATTTCAAATGTTGGATCGTCTTAATTTGTTACAGTTAGACTATGAGATGTGGTAGGGTAACTAGGTGGCATGTTATCTAGTGTGATCTTCAAAACTTTACAGATATCACTGTGTTTTTAAAATTTTTTTCGTTTAATATTTTTTCTTAACACTTTTTTCTCATCTACTCCTCCTCCTATTTATTTCTTTAGAGGGTGTTTTAACGCTGCGAGCAAAACCTCCACCTCCTGATGAATTTTTTGACTGTTTCCAAAAGTTTAAACATGGATTTAACCTTCTGGTACGTGAAATTTATTTATGTATAACTAAAGGAGACAAACAAAAGAGATCCTGATTGAACATACTAGGATGTTCCTAATCGAATTAAGAGATAAATTGTTCTTGTAGATTTTTTGTATGTATTTTTAAATTTGCCTTTAATTAGAACAACAGATTATAAAACATGTATATCTAAGAGATTTGATCAAAAAAATGACAGTTTTTTTTAAATCTAAATTTTCTTAATCTGTCTCACCCATGCTAATTCATATACCAAAGGCTAGTCTAGTAGTGAAGAACTGTCCATCTGAGGTTATGTTGGACCTTTTTGAATGTCTGTCTTTTCCTCAAGTACATCATAGTAATACGTTTGTCTATTTTCTTAATGTTACAGTCCAAATTGAAGTCTCATATCCAGAATCCCAGTGCTGCAGATTTGGTTCACTTTTTATTCACTCCACTAAATATGGTAAGATTTATATTAATTTAAGAAAGTAAACATTCTTAGTATGTTTTTCAACTCCAAATGTCTCTTTAGATTATCTAGACAAGTTTTCTTCATTACCTTGCATATATATTATTTTTCTTGCCATCTATGTAAACATTGAGAATTTGAGAGATTAAAAGACCATTAGAAATCATGTAGTTCAAACATCTAATTGTACAGCTGAGGAAACTGATGTCTCTGACAGAGCTAGGGAAATGAAATGAAACAAAGATTTATTGGGTACTAGGGTTTTAATATATACTAGTATATAATATAAGTGGGTTGAGTAATATAGAAATTTTTCTCTTTCTTACAAAATAGGCTAGGCATGACGAGTCCAGTGCTGGATGGATGGCTTTATTTCATGATGTTATTCAGAGATCCAGATTCTTTTCATTGAGGTGTTCTTCCATCACCTAAGCTGTCTCTGATTCAATCATTTGTTCATTTATTTATTTATTCAACAAATATTAATTGACAGCCTGCTATGTGCTTGGCATCATTAGTAGCTCACCAGGAACAAAACAGACATAAATTCTTATTCTCTCAGAAATTATAGTATGGAGAGGTAAATAGTAACCTAAATAAATGCATAACTAATGCAGCTCACTCAAAATAAATACTATGCAGAAAAATGCAGCAGGGAAGGAGAACAGGGAGTGTTTCAGGTATGTAGGGTGTGTGTTGTGGTGTATTACAATTTTGGGTTAAGGGAACAACTCACTGAGAAGGTGTCATTTGAACAAAGGAAGTAGGAATGAGTCACGTGGATTTCTAAAGAAAGAGAATTCCAGACAGAACAGCTAATGTAAATGCTCTTAGATGATAACAGTGCAAACCAGGTTCTTGGAATAAATAGGTCTTGTGACTTGAACAGAGTAAGGGGGGAGATCTCAGAAGGAGATGAGGTCAGCAAATTAACAGGACATATCTTACTGGTCTTCATAGGTGATTGTGAAACCTTTGACACTTTGGAAGGTTTTTGGCAAAAAAGTTGCTCTGGCTGCAATATTTAGGAATTTGAGGGAAGATGCTGAGGTGGCTATTAAAATAATCCAGGTGGGAGATTGTGGTGTTTGGACCAGGTATTATTGGAGGTAGTAAAAAGAAGTTGGATTCTGGTTATAAACCATAGAATCAATAAGATCTACTATTAGATTGGATGTGCTGTGCAAGAGCCAAGGATATCTCCAAGGTGTTTGGCCTAAGACTGGAAGCATGGACTGATTGTGACCTGAAATGGTGAAGACTGGGGGTAAAATGGGTGTTTGGAGGCATACAAGGAATTCAGTTTTAGACATGTGACAATTGAATTATATCCAGATGGAAAAACTTAAATTGGAATATATGAATTTGGAGTTCAGTGGGTAAATCAGGTCTAGAGATATAAATTTGAGGATCATCTGCATATAGAAGGCACTCAAAGCTATGATATTAGATGATGTCACCAAGAGAGTGATTACAAATAAAGAAGAGGAACAAGACTGAGCCCTAGGCAACTTCAGTGTTAGGACAATGGGAAGGACCAGCAAACAAAACTGAGAGAAAACAGGAGAAGAAACACAAGAATATTGTGGTATTCTAGAAGCCAAATGGTAGTATGCTCCATAGCTCAGGTGTTAGATCACTGGTCTTGTAGAAGCCAAATGAAGAAAATGTTTCCAAGAGGAAGAACGGGGCAACTATGTTAGACACCTATGGGGGAAGCTGCTTTACCTCCATGTCCTTGTAACCACTGTATAAAGCAAAGACAGACAGCTTTGTCTTTAATGAGGTGACTCTGAACTTACACAGGTAATATTTTCCAGTATCCAGTTGGCCTGAATTTCCTCCTATGGCCACACCTAACAACAAAGGAATATAGTCTCCAACTTAGTGGTTATGTGTCCATCTAAAATGTAAAGCATTCTCTTTCTAGAAGGAGGGAAAGAATGGACAGTAGGGGACAATTAGCAGTCTTTGGCGGGCACACTGTGTTCCTGCTATGTTGATATGCACATAATACAATCCCCCTCACCCCCAGGAAACTTCTTTCACATACATGTATATCTTTGGGTAAGTTATAATTTTTGAAGCTAACACAGTGGTATGTTGGGAACATTTCCCTTTGTGAAGGAGCGGGATGTTTCCATGAATTTATCCAGCAAAAGGTTATACCACTTGCGTTATAGGCCAGGATCCAATATACACATCTTCATTTTCTAGATTTTCAATATCTGGGTATATTCTTTCCTTATACATTTAATGAAATAGGCACAGTAATTTACTTCCCTTCCTATTTTATATTTCATATATTTGTAAATAGTACAGACATGATTTTTCCAAGCTGACATTATGTACAACCATCTTGACCTATAGGACAGTTGGGAGAATTAGCTTGAGTAATATTTAAGAGCACACAAAGGAAAGTGCTAAAGTTTGGGAAAAACATGGCAACAGAAGAGCAGATGGAACAATTGCTGGCCTTATAGACAGCTCCCAAAAGGCCTTGGGCTATAAATCACCCTTTTCTACAATTCCACAAATGTGATAGGTCATTCTCCTTTTGATGGGGAGGACAAGTGAGAGAGAAGTGGAAAGGAAGCAGAATTTCTTTCTTTTAAATACTTCCAGGACAGAGCTTCCTATTTTATGGGCTAAGGCAGGAATGTGTGGAGTGGCTGTTAAAGGTTCACCTGGCCAAAGAGCAAATGATTGCTTCATAGAATTACAACAGCAATGATAATTATTAATAGTGTGTGATTGCTCTGTGTATTATTTCTGTGATTTTTTTTTAAAGAGTGTAAATAGTAACTATATGAAGGAGATACATTTCACTAATTTTGATTTAGAGCATATGAAGACTATGGTCATTGAGTTCTTTAATCATTATAAAAAATGGAGCAAATTCAGTATTTTTCATAGCTTTTACTTGAATATCAGAAAAAATGAAACTCCAAGTAACAAAAAGGAAGAAATCTCATCCCTCTTTCACCAAGGGTAACTAGACAAGACCTGAAGTAGAATGTGAAATGAATTTTGCTTTACAAACACAGGGAAATAAGCAACATTATCAGCATGAATGTCAGAACTGGGCAATAAGAGATTAGAAGATGAAAGTTCAAGACCACATCAATAATTTATGAATGCTTCCATATGTTGCTGCTAAATATAGAGCATCAGATTTCTACTTGTCTAGTTATTGTTGAATAAGTCTTGCTTTTATAAGCTCTTTTAAAAATTAGATAAAGGCCATCCATATGCAAAGAAACTAATATTAGCTCATTGACAAAACTTACATTCTTTAACACATTTGTTGCTATCTTAGTTTGAGTATTAGGAAATATTGTTTATAAAGCAGTTTTTGCCACCTCCTCTCATTCTTCCCACACTCTTTCACAGACCATAAGTAGATATCTAGTCATAACACAGAGTAGAAGTATAAAATAATTGGACTGGGTTCCCTAACATAGAAAATTTAGTCTTTGTGATCAGGCTATGTATCTGAAAACATTGGTTTATTTTATATTTTCTTTTCTCAAATAGGATTCCTTATTAATGGTCTCCCCAGTCATAGTCCTTCTGTTGCTCCATTTAATGTTCTGCCTATTGAGCCCCAGACATTTTACTTGTACAAGAGAGATGGGAAGGAACATTTATTCAGGGCCAACTACCAGCCAGACAAAATTCAGTGGCTTTAAACCTTATGAGTCCTTCCCTCTACTCTCAGTGCCTACATGCAGGCGTACCCACAGCACACTTGTGTGCGCACGTGCCTACTCACATTCTTGAGAGGGAACTGTGGCCTGTAGCCTTTTATTTACCTTCTTTTGTTTCATTCCCTCGTCCCTCTGTTAAAACAAAGATTTTAATATTCTTCTGTTCCTTTACTTCTTTCCTTTTTCCTCTTAGTCATCCCTACATAGTTACTGGAAATGCTTATAGGGCTTTCCGCTATAGAAGTAAATTTACTAAGCCAGGTTGTCAAGGTAGATTTTGTTCTCAAATAAGAGTCTGCCTACCTCCCTTATCCTTCATCTTTTCTTTTGTTTATTCTCATTCATTCCCTTGACACTGTGTCTTCGGCAATTCAAAGTCAGGTAAGTCTTGGTCCAAGAACTTAAGAGAGGATAAGCTGAAAAATAAGCCGTAAGTTACAGTGTAATGTGTTACTAATGTTTGTAAATAATTTGGGGGATACTGAGGTACATCAGAGTTACACTGTGGGGTTAAGAAGAGCTTCCAGAATAGGTGATACTTGAGTAGAGTTTGAATGATGGAGGAAGGGCCTTCTGGGGGAGCTGGGAAACAGCATGTGCAAATACAGCCAGGCATACAACAGCATAGCAGGCTCAGAACACCGGATGACTGGAGAGAAATTGACTCTTGGTCTGGCTCCATTCAAAAAAACAAATCCCTTTCTTTTTGTGCCACATCTCTGGGAAGGTGAGATTTTTTTTATTTTTTTTTTAATAAAAGGTGTCTGGTTTCTGCTCTAGAAGATAACTACCATTCTTTAATCAAGAATTAGCCCCTGAGAAATAAATTTGGAGCAGTTTTTGGACATCCACTTATTATCACTTTGTTTATCGTAGAGTTGCACCTGTTTGTTTCTGCTAGTCATTAAATTATCCATTTTAAATCAGGACAATTCCTAGAATTAGATTCTGGAAAGAAATATATAGATTTAGAGTACCATTTCTCATTCTTCTTTCACCTTTTTCTCTGGATCCTTTTATTTTTGTTCATCTTTATAGGCACAGCCACAGACACTTAACTTGAGCCTCTTTCCCTTCATAGTCCTCTTTTCTAGAACCATATTTTTCAAGTTTGACCTAATAGATTTTCCAGTAGAGATACATATATTAAAAAGCAAAACAAACAAACAAAAAACAACAACAGACTTGGTGAAACCATCTGACTTAGAATTGTCTGGGGAGCCATTCGCATTTTCCATGTAAAGTACAGTCACATGCAGCCAATAGGACAGATCTTATGAAAATTGTTAAACTATAACTTTTCATTTTAGATTACTGGGCACAAATTGATGTGGCAAATTGTGGACAAATTGATTTGGCAAGCTATTTTTCCTTCAGTAGTGCATTGTACAACATCAAAATTTGATTTGAGTGTATAAAAACAGTGCTTCATTTTGGCATGGCTTTTGTCTACATATTTTGAATATATACTTACAATAATCATAATTTTCTTACTAAAAAATGATTTATTGTCATTTTAGGTGGTACAGGCAACAGGAGGTCCTGAGCTAGCCAGTTCAGTTCTCAGCCCTCTTTTGACTAAGGACACTATTGATTTCTTAAATTATACTGTCAATACTGATGAAAGGCAGCTGTGGATGTCGCTGGGAGAAACTTGGATGAAACCCAGGTAAATAAATATGAATTTAGCATTTAATACCCATGATACATTAAGTATTGTTCTTTATTTATTACATGGATCTAACAAGACATTTATGTAAACTTCTATGTCTGAAAAAACCTAAACCCTTAGAAGTCTAAAAGTGTAGTGGAGAAGATAGAAATATGTATGCAATATAAGGCATGATAAGTGCCAAGAGTGACTCATAAATAAACTACTGGTGGTTGGCAAGATGGACCAGTCAGGAAAAGGATTTAAAGAGGAGGGCAGCTAGCTTTCAAAGAAGAACTGACATTTAAAATCAACAGATAATAGTAAGTGTATATACACACATATGCACATACACATGTTTATATGCATATAGTATTGCCATTAACTCTTCCATTCACTTTACACAGTTACTGTTATTATTCCTATTTTACAAATGAAGAAACTGAGGCATAGAGCGGTTAAATAATTTGGTCAAAGCCACACAACTCATAAGTGGCAGAGCTGGGATTTGAATCTAGGCAATTTGGCCCTGGAGTTGATGTTCATAATTGTTTCGCTAAGCTGCCTTTCAACACGATAAGTAAGTTTTCCATGAATGCAAAGCAAGAAATGGGCCCTCCCAGTAGAGAGAGAAGCTCGAGGGAAGTCATGAAGGGAAGTCAGGAGAATGGAGTATGGATATGGGTTTAGCTGGAATGTAGACTTCGGGTAGTAGGTGATTGTGGAAATGGGGCAGAGGAGTGGTGTTCAGTGAGGCATACAGAAATGAGCAGAGCTGTGTTGTGAAGGCCCTCGATGCCATGCTAAGGAGTTGGAGCATGGCTCTGTAGCTTGTGGAGAACCAATCACTTTGTGAATAGGAGTGTGATAATAACCACATCTGTGTTTCAGAAAGATCATTATGGTAGCTGAATCTACTGTGTTTCTCCGAAAACAAAACCAGGTCTTACATTAATTTTTGCTCCAAAAGACACATTAGGGCTTATGTTCAGGGGATGTGATCCTGAAAAATCATGCTAGTTCTTATTTTATGGTTAGGTCTTATTTTCGAGGAAACATGGTAGGAAGGACCAGGAAAAAAGTAACTAGAGGCAAGGAGGCCCCTTGGGATGACAATGCTATAGGAGGTTCTGTTAATCAACACTCTCCGGGACTAGAACAATGGCAGTGGGAACGACAAGGACCAGGGGTAATTTTAAGAATTCTATCTTGTCAATAAAGTGATTGTGGAAAACAAATCATTAACCATTGTTAAAGTTTGCTGAGCAAAGCAAGTTATTAAAATGTGTCTTTTGATTATGTGTAAATAAACAATTTTTGCTTTCTTTTTTTCCCAATCTTTTAAAATTTTTCTCACTAATTAAAGTGAATTATTCACTATGATCACTTAGAAGCTTGTCTTCTTAATGCTTTTCAAGAGGCTCACCTCACGCCACCATTTCTATTTCCTAATGCTTTTAAAAGGATTAGCCTAAAAGTTACGAAACAATTCATGTATATTTTTTTTCTCCTTTTCTTCTATTGAAACACATATAACCATTCCCACTTATGTTTTGGACTTTGGCAACTGCTTGTGTTAGAATATGGTGTACACTCTTTAAAAGCACTGCAGTTGTTTTTATATTAAAAATATTTTTTAAATTTATTTACATTATTTGTATATTAATATAACATACTATTGCATACTATTTATATAGCATTCCATGTAAAACTGGTTAAATATATTTCTTATATCTTGTGATTTTATGCTAAGCCTAGGTAAGATCTTTTCATTTTTAAGAGTATCAGGAAATCAGTATACTGACTTTAAAACTCATAAAGATAAAAAGAATCATTAAGGTACATAATAATCTGAATAAAATGGCTAACTTCATCATGGCATAAATATAACCTGAAGAATTGAATCATGTGCGAAAGATAAAAAAACATATTATAGCCGAAATGAAGCTATGATTTTTGTCGTGGTTATTTTTATGATTCATAAGTGATTAGGAGCTTCTAGAAATAACTCTCATTCAGAGTCGTTAAATAATGAATAAAGATTATGTCTACAGATTAGTCCTAACTTGATTTTACTGATAAAAACATAGCTGATATATTTAATTTATAAAATGGGTAACGTTATATTTTAGGGGACTTCATAACTTAAAAAAATCATAAACCTTGAGAACATTTTCTGCTGTTTCTCCTTGAAATGTATATGTGATACCGGGACATCTCATACTGATGGGGCCAAGAAGGGGAATAACAGTCTGAAACCACCTTACATACTAGAGAAGCTTATGTTCTGAATATCACATTTCTAGCTTCACATTTCCTTCCTGCCTAAATTTTCAAAGACCTATATCCATGCTTAAAAGTTGAATTAACGGAGAATTGAGGCATTGTGGTGAAAACAGATAATGAAGCACTGTTCAATCTTCTTCTCATTTTATGGATATTCAATATGAGTCTAAACATGTTTACTCTCCTTTTTTTGGCAGAAGGAGGGCAGATTAGGTATGCTTGGTTTTTGCGTGCTGTTTTGTGCATTTCTTGTGTGTGTTTTATGGCTAGCCTCGCGTAAGGTAACCTTGAGCATGAATACATTTCTTAATTTTTTTTTTTGTATATCTTAATGCCCTCCTACAGAACAGAATGGCCAAAAGACCAGTTTATTCCACCATATGTTCCACGGTTCCGCAATGGTTGGGAGCCCCCAATGCTGAACTTCATGGGAGCACCAGTGGAACAAGATCTTTATCAATTGTCTGGGTCTGGGGCAAATGTAGCAGATCATCAACACAGACATGAAACAAAAAGATATTCCCCGGAGGTAAAGGTTTTTTCAACATATCTTTTGCAGCAAATGCAATGATCTGTGCATTTTCTTGTAACTGTTATTGTGAGTTCTCATTTTATCTGAAGATTATTCCAGAATCAATGTCTAAACATCCTGCTGTCCTTGGTGACTTCTCTCTCACCCCTTTGTCATTTTTGTGTCCATTGCTGTTTCTTTGTGAAGCCCAGCAGGACCCCATATCATTCCTTCCAGACTGGCAACCCTTCCCCTACCCACCCTGCCACTGCTCCCTGAGCCTCAGTGATCCTGACTTTTTGAAGTCAGGGAATTGCCCTATTGCCACGTGGCTTATTCTTTCTATTTTCCTTTCTTATCATCAGACCCTCAAGACAGTTCCCAGAACCCAAGTCCTCTAAACCTGTCCCAAGCAGCTATTTGCTCAGTCCATCTATGCTTCTTCCCTTTCTCCCTCCCTCCCTTTCTTCCTTTCTTTTCTTTGCTTAGTTTTAAACCTCTGGAGTCCTATCGACCTGGCTAGAAGGCCAGAGCTTCTCCTGGACTCCAATCCCAAGTTCAAACGATCATTTATAACACTATTACACCTTTAGTAGATGACAAAACTTATTGTATCTTTTAAGCACGTAGTAAGCTTCAGAGTAAACCTATTCGAGGAGCAAAGTAAGAGATTGAAATTGGGTGTGTTGTCTCTTCACTTTCCGTAAAGATGATTTTTCTATGATTCTTCTTGCTCTGACAGAAAAGAAGATTAAGCATTGCTTAATGCTGAACCAAACCGAATAGGATGATCAGAACCAAGGAATTACATGAATGAAGTCTAGTTTAAGAAAGAACAGTAAATGATGACTAGATCCTCCTTGAAGTCCTGTTCATTTCTTTTGTTTAATTTCTTAGATTCATTTCCTCAGACTACTGTGGGTATTTCTAATGTGGCAAATATGATATCAATGAATAAATTAGCAAACCAGAGTTAAGTCCTCACTTCTGAGGAAAAACATGTATATAAATTAAATTTCTTAAAATTGTTCCCTGGGACAATAATCATGATATTATAAAAGATTGGTTAAATTCTGAAACTTTAAAAATAAAGCAAATGTACTACTTGGAAAATACTTGTTTTCTAAGGAACGTTTTTTGCCTCTGGCTGCATATAAAAGTAGAGGTGGATTCCATAACTACCTTCCCTCTAAGTGATTAAGAAGATGACTTCATAGGTTGGCAGACATACATCCCTACCTGTAATTTTACAGTTCAGAGCTCATCACTATGGATTTTCTTTCCTCATAGAGGGCAACATTTCTAGAGGGGAAAAAAATGTAATCAAACATGAAATTATGATACACTTGCTGTTGCTATAGTTACAACTGACTATTTTCAAATCATAGAAATTTCTGGCTTACAGTCTTCATATCTTAAATCAGAAAATATATCCACTTTATAATGTATGTCTCAGAAATTCACTTTTGTGAGTTCTTTTTCAATTTGTGTATTTAAGAGAGAGTACTGTGTTCTGGGCTTCCAGTAAAAAAGTTTATTTACTCTCATTGAATAAGTAATTTTAAAAGAATGATTGAGAATATTTCCTTATAATAAGTTGTCCTTTTCCTGTTGTAAACTGTTTTCCATTTTTCCGCTTAAGTACTTATTCATATGTTTAAAAATAAAATGAAAGGCACCTGCTAGCAGTTCTTAATTTTTTGTCTTCATATTTTATGTCTTAATATTTTGTTGGAAGCCAAATCATGCTGATTTAAAATACGTGAAAAAAGCAATCATCCTCCGAAGAGAGATTTTATTATACTTTATTGCTACTATAATAAATACACTCAGGACAAGAATCGGATGATTCACGATCTGGTGGTTTTGTTTAGAATCGAAAGGCGTAGGTGAAGTGCAGTGACAATCATGGTGGCAATACTCACCTTCCTTACTTCCTCTGAACCAGCAGCCGCCCTAAACAGGTTGTGTACTCATCATAGTTAGTCATCTGTCGTCATTTCCTCCTCCCTTCCAAAATTCCCTATTGCTCTCAGGACCCAGTGGTTTCATACTGGCCGACCTCACTCTGTTATGTTCAGAGGTAGGCAAAGGTATGGGTGATTCTAACAGCTTCTTGTACACCTCCCTTTATAATAGCCTTTAATAAAAAATTGCCTAATCATCTAGTTCTCTCTCCTGGGGAAATGTACTCTCTCCTGGGGAAATGATAAACTAAATTAGCTAAGCCATTTTTTTTTATTTTTTTTTTAATTTCAGCTTTATGGAGGTATAATTGACAAAAAATTATAAGATCTTTAAAGTATATGTTGTAGTTATTTGATATATGTAGACATTGTGAAAGAATTCCCCCAATCTAGTTAATTAACACTTCCATCAGCTCACATATTTATCTTTGTTGTTGTTCATAACATTTAAGTTCTATTCTCTCAGCAAATTTTAATTATACAACACAGTGTTATAAACTGTAGTCACCATGTTTACATTAGATCCTCAGGCTTTATTCATTTATAGTGAAAGTTTGCTCCCTTTTACCAATCTCTCCCTGTTTCCCCCAGCCCCTGGCAACCACTTTTCTACTATTTCGATGAATTTCACTTTTTTTTTTTTTAGATTCCACAGATAAGTGATACCATGCAGTATTTGTCTTTCTCTGCCTCGCTTATTTTACTTAGCATAATGTCCTCAAGGTCCATCCATGCTGTCACAAATGCCTGGATTTCCTTCTTTCTCATGGCTGAATAATCCATTGTAGTGTGTCTGTCTATCATCTATCTATTTGACATCTTCCTTATCCACTCATCTGTCAATGGACACTTAGGCTGTTTCCATATCTTAGCTATTGTGAATAATGCTGCAATGAACATTGGGGTGCAGATTTCTTTTTGAGATCCCAATTTCATTTCCTTCAGTAATATACCTAGTATTGGGACTGCTGAATCATATAGTACTTTTATTTTTAATTTTTTGAGGAACCTCCATACTGTTTTGCATAATGGCTGCACCGATTTACATTCCCACCAGCAGCACAAAGGTTCCCTTGTCTCTACATCCTCGCCAACACTTTGTTATCTCTTGTCTTTTTGGTAACAGCCATCCTAACAGGTGTGAGGTGATATCTTGTTGTGGTTTTAATTTGCATTTCTCTGATGAACAGTGATGTTAAGTATCTTTCCGTGTTCCTGTTGACTATTTGTATGTTGTCTTTAGAAAAAGTCTATTCAGTTCCTCTGCTCTTTTTAAATTGGATTGTTTGTTTTTTTGCTATTGAGTTGTACAAGTTCTTCATATATTTTGGATATTAACCCCTATCTAATACATGATTTGCAATATTTTCTCCCATTTCATAGATTGCCTTTTTACTTTGTTGATAGCGTACACTAAGGTATTTAAATGGTAAAATTTTTTATTTTTGTGTGTGAAGTGCAGTATCCTAATACATAGTCCATAGGAGTAATGTAATGTGGGACATCAACATTGGTCCATTGGAGACATCTCACCTACTCTGTCTGTGGATAAACTTGGCCCTACTCCTGCCAACTTTGTCATTAGGATTAACTTTAGTGAACACATGTCTAAGCCTTATCTGAAGCACTCCCAAATTCAAATACATAAACAATTGAAATAACCAAGGAATTCCATTGCTTTAGGGTCTATCACACATATTCTTCCATACCTCGTTTTACGTAAGGTAAAAATACAAAATCTTTAAGTAAAATTTTTTTGGTTTATTTCTTTGTTTTCTCCCTATAGTTTTAAAACCATGATGCTCAATAGGACACTTACCCCTCACTTCTCGCTCTTGGCTAGCCCAGTAGGCTCATGTCTAACTGCCAAAGAAGGGACTCCAGCATTGCCTTCTGGACTATTGACTGTCAAGATCAGTGCGTTTCTCCCTTTCTGTGTTTTCCTTAACAGTAAATTTGATCATAGTGATGCCATTTAAAAAAAAAAAAGTGTCCATATATATTTTAAAAATGAGAAAATAATAATTTTAATGCAGCATTCAGTTGATTTTCATGCAACAATATTTACCGTGCTAGAGTGGTAAAGGACTGTTTCTACACATAGTAAGCAAGGGTTAGGGTTTTATTGTTGTTTTAAAACAAATTTTATTTTATACAAGTATTACAGCCTACCTAATACTAAAATCACTTATTAATGAAATTTCTGAGGAAAAAATTTATAGGCATACCTCATTTTATAGCCCTCTGCTTTATTGTGCTTCACAGGTGTTGCATTTTTTGCAAATTGAACGCCAGACCCTTCAGCAGCAAAAATATTACTACTTGCATTATTGCAGTGCTCGCTTTATTGTGGTCGTCTGGAACCAAACCCACGATGTCTCCGAGTTACGCTTGTATTGTTTTTATACCTGGGTGTTTCCAGAATTAAGATTTAGTCTTTGCACTATTTACTTTTCTCACTCTAAGGAGATCTTTGACAAAAATGTGTCAACCCCATTTATAATTTATTCACTTACTGGTCAATCACTTGAAAATGATACTGATCACAATGTAGCGGAGAGTTTTTATTGACTGACGTCAGTGCTCATTCAGTTAGGATTGGTGATCCTTTCATCTCTCCTCTGTCTTTCAGCAGTCCAGTGTGTTGGAGTATGTTCCACCTCCCCCCGATGGGTACGCATTCAATAACATCTACACAAGAGAGCCCCATCTGGACCAAGGGGAAGCTGCTGTTGCTTTTAAGCCAACTCCTAATCGCCACGTGGATAGGTAACATTGCATGGGCATCATTTGGAGAGTTGTGGAATCTAATTTAGTGCAGATAGAGATGCCAGTGTCTGCACTGTTCACTTCTTTAAGCTTCCCATCTGTCCATTGTTTGATAAAGTTTCAGTTATTCCTTTATAGAACTGGCTGAACAAAGCCTCCAGTCTATAATTCCAACTGGAGGACCTCCAGGCTTTAATTCTAACTTAGTACAACTGCCTTTGGATGACTTTCGCTTTTTAAAAAGATGCTTTTGACAAAATCTGTGATTAAGAAGAAAGAAGAATTGTTTTGAAACTCTGCTAGTTTGTACCAGATGGTCTCTAGGATCTTTCCAGTTCTGTAACTTTTAAAGGAAATAATTTCCATCTTTCTCTCTCCCAACAAAAATAAACAAACATTCCTTTAGATAGAAATATTTAAACTAAAGAAAAACTAAATATTTAAAAGAAGTCAAGGCCTAATTTGCCATTTTTGCCATTTCATCTTAGTGTATTTTATTCTCACTTTACAGTTTTACATTTCTTTGATTTTTCCATATTTTATCTCTTAAAAAAACTTAATATAGGCTAAGATGGAGAACTGAGATGGGTAACAAATAAAGGAATTGGAATAGGCTCAGTTTTTCAATCTTGTTTTCCAGCCACTGCTAGTGAGGTTGACACATAGGCCAACCTGTGTCCGTAAGAGAAAGAAAAGGAGGTGAAATATTGGTAATAAGAATCTGGAGAGTGACCATTCAGATGAAATGGGGTAGAGACCTTGTTCTGTACTTTTCCTTCCTCAAAGCTTCTCCCACTATGGGTGTTGCGTGCCTTTTATTTATTTATTTTTTTCAGTATGCTTTTTCTTAATAGAACCTAAAGAAGGTGGGATTTAAAATTTTTGTTTTCTGTTGATGATGACAGAAATGATGGCAGGAATGATGACAGAGGTAATACTTAAGTAGAGTGCTGTGAAAATTATACAGGTATGATTCTAAGGGCACTAACATATAAAACTGAGTACAAAGAAAAGTTAGCAATGAATAATACATTTTGAAAATGCTAACATATGAAATACATTTTAATTATAGATTCAAGTGTTAATAGATATAGCTGAAAATCACCTTTGAAGTTTAAAAATTATTTCATTGTAATTCTTCCTAACTAACTTTTTACTCATCCTAGTATTTTCTTTTCCTTTTTTTCTTAGATGTTAATACTTGAGAAATTATTTCAGATTAGTGATTCTTACCTTATCTTTGTGTTTCATAACTCCAGTGAATTGGGATGGTTTTTCACAGCTAAATAGCTAGAAAACCACTTGGGTACATTTCTCATGTGTGTTCAGAGCTGTAATATCTGTTGATACTAGAAACCTTTTATCATGGTTCATTTTAAGACCACATCAGGCACATTGTGACTACTCAGTTAAGTGTTTGTAGATTGATTTGATTGATTGATTGAATGACTAAGTATGTGATAATGTAGCTAACATTTTAGACTCACTACCTCTTTTGTCCTTTACCCACAAATCTATAAGGTATAGTTTTACTAATGGAAAAAACTCTGCCATTTATTTTGGACAGCTTACCACAAAGTCTTTTAAAAGTTTACCTTGATATTTATAGATTAGCAGGGGAGTTTACCTTTGATTTACCGATTTAGTTATATCTCTGTATCCTATCTACTTTCAAAATGGATTCAGGCAGCTCACTTAAATTATATGGACTTAAAGTAGTGTCAATATTAAAAACTAAATAATGAAATAAAGTGCAAAATTAAGGAATCAAGAGTGAAGACAATAATTAAAATTTTTGAAGTATAGGTTGAAACTGATTGAATTTCAAATTTGTCTTTGAGGTTCCTGGCTGTTCCTCAAAAATGTTTGTCTCATGGAACTTTACATAGGAAGTGAGGGATGATGTAAGGGACATTATTTTTGAAGATATTTTTCCTCATTCAGAGATTGCTGTGATGAATTTCATAAGGTTTATTTTATAAGCTTTGATAAATAAAAATTTAAACGGAATTTAGTGAAGGAAATTCTATGAAGGGATATTCAAGTATGTACATAGGTTGTCAAAATTTAGCCAGAGACAGAAACTTTTAAAAATTGGAGTGGCCAGTTAGCTCAGTTGGTTAGAGCGCAGTGCTGTGAACAACAAGGTTGCCGGTTCGATCCCCACATAGGCCAGTGTGAGCTGTGCCCTCCATAACTAGATTGAAACAACTACTTGACTTGCAACTGATGGGTCCTGGAAAAATACACTTAAATAAATAAAAGTTCAAAAAAAATTAAAAAATAAATTTAGCGGTGAGTGGATTGTATATGTCATTATGGATCTCATCTCTTAGCTGGGCTATTACAATAGAAGCTGAATAGTTGATAGACACCTGGATCATTGATGTTCTCTGCTGGTAAGAAAATTTGTCATCATTATTTCAAAAACTACCTGAACATTCTGGTCTGATATGAAATACACAGAGGTTTGGCATTTATTTTTATAATATTATTAATCTTAAATTCTGTTACATGCTAGGATTGCAGTAAATACCATATGAAGTATATTCACTCTTCAGTGAAATTACCATGTTATTAGGGAAATTACCTGTTGAATTTGTAGCCTTCACCTTTTAATGGGCTATTAGTGTTTTAGGGAAGTCTCAGATCATTGCTCTCTCCGTGTCTATTCTTTATTAAGTGTGTACTATCATTCCAAATCAGAAATAAGAGATCGTATTATTTTTATATATTCTAGGTCTTTTAAGAAACTTTGGTACATCTGAAAAATTACAAAGTGTGATTTTCAGATTGATAGCTCTGGTCAGTGTGATATCCAGGTCTAATCTATAGAAAGCAAAAAACTAAAGATTTGTAAATTCTAGAGTACTTTATAAGTGCGTGCTGGGTAATCACTTCTGAGACAGGCAGGATAGCAAAGACTTCAAAGAGAAATGCGGCAGTTTTCTAACCTGATTCAGATAACAGTGACAGAATGACCACTTGACAGGAGGATGACCAAACATTTTTAGCCCCTTTTGCTTTTTCTTTTGTAGAGATGTGTGAGGAAAAGTGGGAATATACATGGCGATTATTAGGGAGTAAATTTAGTAAAAAACAAAATAGTGAAAGTTATTATTTTATTATTGAAATGAAGAAAATGCTATTAGCTCTTTGTTTATATATCAGGTTTTATTATATTATCTATAAAAGTATTTTTAATTATGCTGTTAAATTTATTGATGATAATTTAATGATTAAAAGAAGTATTTTTTTAAGAAACACATTTATTTTTTAAATATCGAACTCTTAGACATGCTCTTACTATTAAAGTAAGTTTATAGTGAATTAATTAATTAATTGGGAAGTGTTATATTGTTCTTCTACATAATTCATACCTCCCCTTGCAGTTTAGATAACTGGATAAAACTTTCCCAAATATTGACACTTAGTTATAATTTTTTAAATGTATATTTGGTTAATGAATTGAACATACTGATTTAATTAGTGAAATCAACATATAATTTAAATTACTACTATGAAAATTAGCTTCAGTCTCCTTTAATTTTATGAAAAATGCTAACATTGATCTTTATCCTAATTCTTTCATGATAGAGATACTAATTAACAAAGCAATATCCAGTATCTATATTTAATGGTTAAAGAATTCATAGATTTGCATTCCAGACTTGGCTGATTTTGCATTATTTATTATTGCCCTAGCCATATTAATAGTGATAATCCCAAAGTTTCTTTTAGTTTTCATATTCTATAAAATATAATAAAACTAAACTATAAGAATAATCTGTCAGAATGTTTTCTGGTAGGAATTGGCTTGTCTTAATGTTTGACTTCTGTTTTCTGGCTTTAGGAAGAGCTTGCAGAGTAATCTTTTCTCTTTCTTTTTATAGAAATTATGATCCACTCATAACACAACCCAAGAAATATGCCAAATCCAAGTATGACTTTGTGGCAAGGAACAACAGTGAGCTCTCAGTTCTTAAGGATGATATTTTAGAGGTAATAGAATTTTACCTTTATATACTCTTAATAAAGTGGATTTATTATATTCCTCTTTTGGTATATATTTGAGCCTCCCTCAAAGAAAGGTTGAGGTCAAAAAATTATTGTTCAATATTATTTTATTTAACCAATGATACAGCATATTATAGATATCTATATTTAGGAGGGGATGCTGCTTTATCTCCTTTTTGTTAGTTAGTTTGTTTGGGTTTTTTGGGAGCAGTGAGTTAGATTTCTTGGCTTTGTGCTCTTCCTTCATGGGATTTGTTCATTTTAGAATTAAGGCTGTTTATCAATTCAGTTGTGGATACACCATAAGATGTATTTTTAAATTTTTATTAAATGTATCAGGGTGACATTGTTTTGTACAATTATATAGGTTTGAAGTGTACATTTCTATAAAACATCATTGTGTGCTCACCACCAAGTTGAACACAAAATGGGATCACCATTATATTTGATCCCCTTTTCCCTGTTTTGTCACCTCCCTTTCCCCCTTACCCTCTGATAACCACTAATACTAAACTGTTGTATGTGTCTATGAGGTTTCGTTTCTTCCTTTGTCTTGGTCATTTTTTTTTTTTTTTTTTAAGATTCTATTGGTGAAGGGGAATAGGACTTTATTGGGGAACAGTGTATACCACCAGGACTTTTTTCCAAGTCAAGTTTTTGTCCTTTCAATCTTAGTTGTGGAGGGTACCGTCCAGCCCCAAGTTGTTGTCCTTTTAGTCCTTTCTGTCCTGGCAGCTCAGCTCCAGGTCCAGTTGCCGTTGCTAGTTGCAGGGGGCGCACCCCACCATTCCCCCGTGGGAGTCGAACTGGCAACCTTGTGGTTGAGAGGACACACTCCAACCGACTGAGCCATCCGGGAGGCAGCTCAGCTCAAGGGGCCATGTTCAATCTTAGTTGCAGAGGGCGCTGCCCACCATCCCTTGTGGGACTCGAGGAATTGAACTGGCAACCTTGTGGTTGAGAGCCCACTGGCCCATGTGGGAATCGAACCAGCAGCCTTCGGAGTTATGAGCACGGAGCTCCAACCGCCTGAGCCACTGGCTGTCCCTGTCATGGTCATTTTTGCTTTCAGTTTTATATCCCACATATGAGTTAAGTCATATGGTTCTCGACTTTTTCTGTCTGACTTATTTCGCTTAGCATGAAAATCTCAAGATCCATCTACATTGTCACAAATGCACTATTTCATCTTTTCTTGTGGCTGAGGCGTATTCCATTGTGTATAGATACCACATCTTCTTTATCCAATCATCTATCAAAGGACACTTCAGTGGTTTCCATGTCTAGGCCACCGTGAATAATACTGCAGTGAACACAGGGGTACATATGTCTTTGCAGATAAATGTTTTCAGATTTTTTTTTTTGGTAGAGACCCAGAAGAGGGATTGCTGTGTTGTATGGTATTTCTATTCTAAATTTTTTGAGGAACCTCCATACTGTTTTCAATAGTGGCTCTACCAATTTACATTCCCACCAGCAGTATATGAGGGTTCCTTTTTCTCCACAGCCTCTCCAACACTTATTACTTGTCTTTTTGATGATAGTTATTCTAACAGGTGTGAGTTGGTATCTCATTGTGGTTTTGATTTGCATTTCCCTAATAGCTAGTGAAGTTGCGCGTTTTTTTTCCCCGTATGTCTGTTGGCCATTTGTATGTCTTCTTGGGAGAAGTGTCTCTTTAGGTTCTCTGCCACATTTTAATTGGATCGTTTGTTTTTTTGTTGTTGAGTTGTACGAGTGCTTTATATTTTTTGGATATTAGCCCCTTATTGGTGGTGTTGTTTGCAAATATCATCTCCCATTTGGTTGGTTGCCTCTTTGTTTTGTTGATGGTTTCTTTTGCTGAGCAGAAGTTTTTTATATAGTCCCATTCATTTATTTTTTATTTTACTTCCCTTGCTTTTGTGGTCAAATTCATAATATCCTCTCTGAACCCAAGGTCCATATAGTACCTATGCTTTCTTCTATGCAATTTAATGTTTCAGGTCTTATATTTAGTTCTTTGATCCATTTTGAGTAAATTTTGGTATATGGTGACATATAGCAGTCTAGTTTCATTCTTTTGTACATGGCTTTCCAATTTTCCTCGCACCATTTATTGAAGAGGCGGTTTTTTTCCATTGTATGTGTTTGGCTCTTTTGTGAAAAATTGTCTGCCCATGTATATGTGGGTTTATTTCTGGGTTCTCAATCGTATTCCATTGGTCTGGGTCCCTGTTTTACTGCCAATACCATGCTGTTTTGATTATTGTAATAGGAGAAAACATTTCCTTCTTCATATCCTAGTACCCTGGCACAAATGTCCCCAGCAGTGAATGAACTAATGGTTGTGAGAATAACCTACCATGACTCCCAAATCTCTTTTCTTAGTTTATAACTGAGTATTCATCTTCTTTAATGTATGATGTGGGATAATTATAGTAGTTTTTGTAAAAAAAAAAAAAAAAAAAAGTTTCATACTTTTCCTTTCTATTCCAAGAATGGAGACAATACATAGTCATCTTGGTTATCTATAAGTACTTCAGATATATTGCAAGTAAACATTCTTGAGAGGTAATACAGGCCATGGGTACTGTGGATTCATACCTGTTTTATACTAATAATTGTAATACTTAGTGTAATTCCTGGGAATCATTCATCCTACAATATGTTGATGCTCAGTCAACTTAATAGAAGTAAAAATAGTTTCCTGGTCTAGGAACAAAAATTGAATTCCTTCATAGATTGGTTTTTGTATAGAAATGACGCCTTTATTTTCTTGCGTAATGACAGATCCTTGATGATAGGAAGCAATGGTGGAAAGTTCGAAACGCAAGTGGAGACTCTGGATTTGTGCCAAATAATATTTTGGATATTGTGAGACCTACAGAATCTGGCTTAGGGCGTGCTGATCCACCGTACACGCATACCATACAGGTAATTATGATTTTTGAGCAAAATTCAACATTTTTAAATTTTCAAATTCATCACTCTTAAATAGGATTTAGATACCTTTTGTGTATTAATCATTTTGAGAATTGTTTTACAATTTATTCAGGTTTTTCCTAGGGTAGTTCGGAGGCAATGGTGAGGGACATAGGGAAGAATTATACATGTGTTTTATGGTTTACTTCTTTAGGAAATGGCTCAAAATGTTTACCAGTAAATGACTGTTTCTCTGCATGCTATTTTTTTCCACCCTACAATATTTCTGACATTTTGAGAAATCACATTTCTGCCTATTCGCTCTTAGCTCTCCTATTCAGTGGCTTCCTCTAGTTAGATGATGGCACTGAGTAGCTGAAATATATAGCAGTTCATCTTCACTGGCCTTAGCCCTCACTCTCTTAAATTTTCTGCCACTGACCAACCTGGAACTTACCTCACCTTACCCTCACATCTAGATATTTATTGATTTGGACTATAATATTTTTCCTCTCTTGACTTTAAGATTAAAGTGTACTTATGATATAGGTGACATGGGTCAGACTCTCTCTTCTTGATCATTGAAAAATTCTTGAGTCCTTTGCCGTATTTCCAGGATTTCAGTGATCCTGGTTATCTCATTCACCCTAACATCTGGATTCTCTTGCTATTAAAGCATTGAGATGTTTGGTCTGTGACAGGACTTCTAGAGTTAGATCTGCCAACAGAGACAGAATAGATGGACTATGCTGTGTATAGACTCTGAAACTGTGGTGCCTTCTTTCTCATGTCCCCAGGAAGAATTCTCTTAATTTTCAGAATGTTGAGCAAAAGATCACGTCTGACCAAATATTATAATAATGTCATTAATTTGAATAGAAGATACATAGAATATGCAGAGAAATCATTTTTTTTTCATGCCTAGGTTTAGTAAAATATGTTGCCCAAACCTAGAATTGTGGTCGTGTGGTGCCATCACCATTCATTTAGGTACTTCTGGCTCCTCATGGGATTGAAGCCTCCTACAGGTCCTGCAGTTATCCAGAGTGACTTTGGGCTTTATTAGAATCCAAGAATCAAGCAAACGTTTAAAACAAAGAACTAGTGTACAATTTATATATCTTCATAATTTAAAATGATAGCAATGGAAATTCTGTTTGCTGTGCTTGTGTTTGGCTGGCCTGATGTGCATATATATTATGTACTTATTTTATGTTCATCATTTGTCATTAGCTGTTGATGCCAAAGAAGGAGTTTGAGTTATTCAAGGTATGGTCTACTCCACTTCCCATGGATTTTTGAAGTGAATTTTCTAACTTAGTTTTAATACCTTTTTCTTTCCTAAGTTCTTACTTTTCTGATTTTGATATGTGGTTACCTGACATAATATAGGATTCTGTCTGGTTTATGAATGCTAATTCTTCATGTTCTTTGCTATAGAGGTTTTTGACTGAATACCATAAACAGTGTTAAAGAGTGTATGCTTGAAACATATGCTGAAAAGAGTGATAGAGTGTATCCCCTTTTGAGCTCTCTCAGGACTGCTTTTAATATTTAACTCATGATAAACTATAAGAGAGACTATTCACAAAGGATATCCCTCTGTGAGCAGAAGACAAGAGTTTATATTTTAGGTGTTAGAAACAACTATCCACGTTTGGTTTTATATATTTGTGGGCCTGGTTGCTAGGAATGAGCAAACTGATAAAAAAAAGTACCTAAAACTTGTAAATAATGTAAATTCTAAGTATTTCCTCACTCCTGAGATTTCCTACAGAGTTTAACCTCTCCTACTTTTTCCTGTTCACTGTTCAGTCTTGACTTTTTCTTCACTTCTGATTCCTGCCTTGAGGTCTAGATGACTTTTCTGTTTCAAAGTTGCTTCTGTTTAAAAGCAAACCAAAACTATAAATACATATCATAGGAAGAGAGTACTTTTTGAGAACATAAACTCTATCCCTTATTTCTTGAACAGAGCCTCACCTTATAGTTATGTCAACTTTGGTACAACCAAGAAGTGTTTTAAGTACTCACAAGTTTCAGGAGTTTGTTTTGCTACTCTATGTAAATAGAAACTTGTGGGCATTGCCTGTTTGGGCTGTTTCTTTTTAAACTTTTTAACACTGTATGACTGTCTTCTGAAAATTTTTAGATGCAACTCTGAATGCAGTGATGTATGTGGAAATGAGTGCAGAAGCTCTCTGTGTGTGTGTGTGTGTGTGTGTGTGTGTGCGCGCGCGCACATGTGTGTAGGTTGAGGGCCCTGCTTTTAACAGGTATTAAAAGCAATCGATTTTTTTTTAGTACTTCCTGAAAATTTTGGGCTGAGCCCAACAAAACCACCAAAATCTTATGAAATTTTAATAAGCAAGCTTCACAATCTGCCCTCTGCTATCTGGCATAAATACTACTCTAAAAGGATTCTCAAAGCCTTTCTCTCGCTTGCGCGCGCACACACACGTGCACACACACACGTGTACACTCACACACACACATACATATATACATAATGATTAGATAAAGATGGAAAAACAGCATCCTTGCAAATAAATGTCAATTATTTTATATCTCTACAACAGTGTTACCAGATATTTTTATGTAAAATATCTAACAAAATTCCTGCAGTTTCTTTCAGAATGACAATAATGGTACCACCATATTTATGTAGACTCCAGTGATCCTAACACCCTGACCTTATAGAACTCCAGTGGATCACAAACATAGCAAAAGCACTTCTATGTCGTATTCATCTTCTCATTCATTCACTTGACAAATATTGATTAAGTGCCAGGCATCTTGCACTGATAAACAGGGAAGACAGAAAGCCTGGCACTGAGCAGAACCTCCATGAAAGCCTGCTGTCCAGAACCCAGTCTGTGAGCCACCTGCCCTAGCTTTGCTCCTGCCTTTGCACTGGTGTTTTAGGAGCAGTGGCCCTCACTCTCCTCAGAAATGGCCTTTCACATTTTCCCTGTCTCTTCCTTTCAATGATACCAGAATTTTGAAGAAATTTAAAGCAACTTCTTACAAAACCATTTTATTTCCCTGTTCTGTATTGCACAAAGATACCTAATGATTCACTGCTTAAGGTTCCTTCCCATTCACAGAGAGCAATGATATTACATCCAAGGTCGATAATGCCAGTGATCAGTGCTCCGGTTGTGTGCCAGGCATGGTTTAAGCACGTTACAAATACTGATTCATTTATTTCCCACCACAACCTTGTGAAGTAGGCACGTTTCATTTCTGAGGAAACTAAGGTAAAGAGAAGTAACTTGCCCACAACTACCCAGCTGCCTGAGGAAAGCTCAGAAGTTCCATGTTCTGATGTACTCAGCTAGCTTAGAAAAGATTGTCATCTCACTTTGTATGAGCATATAGTTTTTCCCTGTGTGAATGCTTAAAGGGACTTTTTCTTAGACTAGCTTTCCTATGCGCTGTGCTTTGATAAAAGTTGATCTGATCAGTCACCATCCTTGAAATTGGACTTCTGCCTTATGCATCTACTTGTTGGATTTCAATTCTTTTAATTTTTTTACAATTCAGGAAAATAATGTAAATTATATCATTCACTTAGAGTGTAGACATTTTGTGAACGGTGGGAATAAGGGAATTAGATGTAAAGTATTTCCATGTAGCATCTATAAGTCACCCAGTGTTTTAAAAATGCACACAGTTGTGACTCTTCTTACCCTTACGTTTCCTGTAAGGAAGAAGTGTATGTAAATAATGGCAGCTCCTGGGGGAAGGACACAAAAGCAGCCTTTGCGTATTGTTCACACTTTAGGCTAGAAATTATCTTCTGATGGCAGGGATGCTAGTACCTGGCACCAGTAGTGAATAAGTGTTCAATTGCCACCTGATGTCCCTGAGAGTCCAGGCTATTTAATATCCTCAACTTTGGAGTGATTTTTAACAGTTTTGTAAAGACAGCCGTTTCCACCTAATGTGTTTCCCCCATGGCTTTAGCAAAATTTTAAAAAGAAAAGGTGGGGGAGGTAATAAAGAATTTGTGAAAGATATAGAACATAAAATAAAAAGATTGAATAAAACTACAAGGAAAAGCAAGTAAATGCTTAGGAGAGATTATGGAAAAATGAAGATAAATGACATTTAATAAAAATTTTGTTGTAGAGTATTGTAGGGCTTTGTAGTAATTTAGGTGGGCAACAGATGGATATCCAGGGTGTTTTCTCCCCACCTGGAATCTACTTGCCGCATAAAGTTTCCCATATTTCTTTTGACTTGATTCCCAGACCTCTAGCTCTGTGACTGTTCAGCTGCTGGAATCATCCTTTTGCTCGTATAGATTCTCATGCTGTATCCCAAGAACAGAGACCAACCTTCCCCCTCTGTTATTTCTGATACACTCAAGGGCTTGACTAAAGGAGCCTTGTGTTTATTATTAATTATTAAGTCTATGTGCTTACTATTATTACTATAGGTATTCTGACTCTACCAAGATACAAATAATTATAAATGTCTGGGCAGTGTGGTCCTGTGAATTCAATAGAAGTTTTCCTGCCTTCTCTGTGTCTTAGCAAGAGGTTTTATGATAGTGTGGGAAAAGCCCCAGTCTAGGTCCTCGTACGTGAGGAATTCTAGTCCTGGTTCTGCCACTCACTAGCTGTGTGACCTTAAAGAAAGTATTTTATTTTTCCGTGCTCCAATTTGCTCAGCTGTAAAATGGAAGTGGTCAAGTCCCATGATCTCCACAATCCAGTCTGGATGTAAAATTGTGTTATTTTCTGTATATATGTAGAAACAGCCCTAAATTAAAAGTGGGAATATTTTCTACAGGTAACTACTAAACCACTAGCTCTACTAATTGCTCCCATGTTATGAATGCTCTTTTTCAAACTCAGTCCAGACATTCAGATACTGCTGGACAGTGAGTGACCATTTTAGTAAAGATGTCTTTGTATTCATTCCAGCAGACCAACTTCCTGATAATACTCAGTTATTTAAAAAATGTTTAAATTATCTCAGAACACTCTACTCATCTATTCATTAGAGGTACGGTTGTTAGAAAGGATGTTTACTTTTTATTCTGCCACACATGTTGACATTTTCCCAAATAAATCCCCACTTTCTCACTCTCTCTGTCTCTATACATGTACATATAAATTACTGCCCAACGCGCACGTGTGCAAAATTATAAAATTTTCTGTTTAGATTGCTTACAAGTTTAAAACTAATGTTCACTAAAACACACCATGATGTATATTTCATTTCGTAAACTCAGCTTTAAAAAAGAATTAATCTTACATTTAATGTACTCTAGTATATTCATTATAAGCTATAAGAATAAGATGAACCTATATCTTACTATTTTAAAAACACAGTACTCTAATACACAAATAGTTACTGAAATACTCTCTTCTGTTTACAGTTGTGTGAGTCTATATAATTAGTTTTCCATGGCTAAATAAGAGTGATGGAAATTAATTATATATTTACAAGCTCTTTCACTGGTTGATTTGTGGGCAGGTAATTTTACTGTCAAAAACTAATTTGCTCACATTTTCTGATATTTGATGTGAATTATAATTGATATTATTTTAGTTCCATCTCCTGTGTTAATTTTCTCATTTGATGTGATTTGCTCCATTTTCCTAATAGCAATTACTTGGCGAGCTGTCAGAGGTAACCCACATTTGTTCCCTCATGACACTTCTTTTTAATATAATTTTTTGGATTCAATCTCTGGACTTAACACCCTCCAAATGTTCCAACTGTGCCTAGTTTTCACCACAGAGTTCCAAAGGGACCAAATTTAGAAAAAAAAAAATGTGTAGGTTAAAGTTTTAAGAACAGTTCAATTTTAATGGCTTTGTTGAGTTTGCTTGCATAATTTCCCCTTGAAGCAATGTCTTGCATGAATCAGGAGCTTATCTCTAAATAACTTTCTTTAATCCTGGAGAATTTCTACTCAGCTTTAGTGGCTAATGAAAAGTGACTCATGCCTATTTAATTATCAATAGAAAAGTAAATTTTCCATGGGGTCTAGTAATTCTGACTTCTTTCAGAGAAAAAGGACAGATTTGGTTTTAAACAGAACTTTCAGTGTATTTGTGGGAGATAAAAGGCAAGAGATAGGAAGTGACGGTTACAGTACAAAAATAGGTCCACACAAAGGTGAGCAGTCATCCCCATTTGTTCACAGCGGAGGGGTTTGTAGGGACGTGGTCCTTTCAGTGCTAATGCTAGAAGAGTCCTGGGCAAACTGTGAAGGGTTGGTCAAGGTTTCTGTTTTCGGCTTTGAAGCTTTAGTACCTTTGGTTCAAGAGAAGAGAGGGCAGGGTGCATTTCTGCTATTCAAAACTTTCCATAAGCTGAGGGTACATTGGAATCTCCACCTCCAACCAAAATTAGCCAAGCGACAGAAATACTGAAGGGAAGAGCAGTAAATTGGATGTTAGGTAAAGGGGAGAGGAGAAGATAGGGAGGGACATAGAAAAGTGAGTTCAAGAGGCAATACTGATCCTGTTTCCTCCACACCAAGAATGATAAATCAGTCTCCGAAGGAAAGCTGACTTGGTTGCCATTTCAGAAGAGGGTGGCCATTCTAGGGGCTGGAAGCATGAGACAGGAAGAGAGGATTAAGAAAAGGGGAAAATATGCAAGTAAATAACATTTATGGCATAATTCATAAACATTTTTCATATAGTCTCTCCATACTTTAATGAAACATTCATATATAACATTTAAGTCTATTGTTAGGTGATACTGATAAAGTTGCATCATGTAGCAATGACAGGAATGAAACGAGGCACGGAAGATCTGCTGAGCCTCTCTTCAGGCTTCATTGTGACAGTAATACACAATGTATTCATTTTTTCACAGTATTATTTGATGGATAGCAAAACACTAGCTGTTCTTGTTTTTATGAAAGCAGAAAATGTGAATCATATCATGGAATGCACAACTGATAGCATTTTTCATTTGTTTAAGCTTTAAAAACAGCAATTTAAACTTTGGCACTTCTGAAATCCTAATGTGAGAATTCACAAACCCTTCATGCAATTATGTACAAAGGACAGTCCTATGAAGGGAACACTGCATATATTTTAATCAGATGACTTTGGTGTGTGCTAAGTAGTACATTTTGGTGATGTTTGCTTTATTTTGATTTCTTTAAATATTTTATTGGCCCAAATATAGGAACATTGTTTTGTGGGGAATAATAATAATAAAAATAAATAAATAAATAAATAACTCTTTTATTTAATATATGAGAAATGTTTCTAGGTCTTGAATGCTGAGGGGGTCAGCAATTTCAGTTTCTCTCTCATCTAATTCCATGGCTCTCTTGCTCCACGAAACGCAACCTCCTATTCCTTTCCTGCCTGCCTGCCTGCCTCCCTCGTTCCCCCTTCCACCTCCCTCCTTCCACTATCTACCAACATTATAAACACTTCTCTGAGTTCTGCTTTCATCCTTATTTTATACCCTTCCCACCTTCTCCACCCACTGACGGGTGAGTGGTAGCATTTAAAGAGACAACAGAAAAGAAGCAGGACTCCTTCCCACGCTGGTTTCCACAGGTGTAACTCATTTGCTGTGAAGGAGACTATGATGATGGTGTGTTGTTTTTTGAGTCATGATTTAATTTAAAAGTGATATGTGTGTGTGGTGTGTATTTTTATGTTTTTGATCTCTGTGGAAATTGGGGAGGCCTCTTTTAAAATCAATATTACCTTATATTTGGGCCAATTTAAAAATGAAAAGGAAATATTGTTCTAACCAAAGAACCAGATTACCAAAAGGCCTGCTGTTTTGCATTTTATATGCTAATCGTGAATGTTAGAATAATTAAAACTGTGCCAGTGCAGTATTGAAACTTTACCTAAATTAAAAGGCCATCGCTCTGTGTTTGATTATACCAAAAAAAAAAAAAAAAGTGCCTTTTGAGAATTTGGAACTTGTTATAATGCAGTCATCTATTAATTAAAATTATTTCATTTAAAGTTTTAACTATTGTGTGTAGTTAATAGGGACTATACATAAATACTGTTTTATAATAGGCTAACAACCATGATTTAAAAGTTAGTGAAAGTTAATATGTATTCTATTACATCCACCTTTTTTAATACAAATCCCCACATGGCCTTTTTTGTTTTGAATTAGACTACACCATTACCCTAACCACCATTCATCCCACAACATTCCTATTTTAACAAGGAAAATTTCTAATTTTAATTAATTAGCATTAAGATGATGGCACAAAGAGTTAAGACTTGAATAAATTAACATTTTAAAATTAGGTGTTTAAAGCATAATCCTTTTATCTACTGAAATATTTCCCCTCTTCTTAACAAATTAGAAACAGAATTAAACATTTTTGAATATAATATACATTTAAAAGAGTAAGTAATGTTTTATGCTGTTGATATTTAGACTTCCAGTACAATTAGAAGTTTTTATTATTGGAAATTATAAAATAATCAGAAATCTTTTGACCTACTCCGGTTGTGTCTGATTCCAAGTTCAAGTTTATTTTTTTTGACCTTTGTTACTATTATTAATACTACTATTTGCTATTGGTATATCCTTTTTACTCCTTAATTAATATTTTGATTTTGAACAAATATGTAGAGTATGGTTTTGATGTAGAGTGTGGTTTTATGATTTTGAGCAAAGGTGTAGAGATGATTTTTAATGATTATTACACCATATAGGATGGAAGATGTATATGTACACACACACATAAATTTGCTATGGATTTCAAGTAAGTTTATAAATAAATAGCCAAAAATGCTTTCGAAGTATAATTTATTTTCATAGGCTAAGTTTATATTTTTACAATTTCAAATTAATTGTTTATCTTTTTATAGAAGCAAAGGATGGAGCATGGTCCGAGACCAACCGACCCTCCCTCTGCTCCATCACCTCCTCCAACACCAGCTCCTGTCCCTGTCCCCCTCCCACCTTCTACTCCAGCACCTGTTCCTGTGTCAAAGGTCCCTGCAAATGTTACTCGCCAGAACAGCAGCTCCAGTGATGGTGGCAGTATTGTGCGAGATAGCCAGAGACACAAACAACTTCCTGTGGACCGTAAGTTTCTCGGGGAGGCAAAAGATACACAGTTCCTTCTGCAAATTAAAAGCACTGCTAAGTAAAATATTGTCTATTATTGGTTTTACTGTTATTAAATATTATTAAATATAAATAATAGCCCATGATACTTGATAGATTGCAAAGGTTTTTACCTAGTTTCTCATCCTCCAAGTAATTCTGAGAAACAGGAAGTTCTTTCTATTCTCTAATGTATGTATTTCTACACATATTCCAATATATTGTGGTGGTTGAAAGAAGATTCTGGAGCTAGACGTACTTTAGTATGTATAATGAAACATCACTACTGGCTATATGACCATCAACAATTTAATAATTCTCTCTATACTTCAATATCTAAAAAGTGGAGGGAAATAATACCTGCTTCATAGGATAATTGTGAGGATTCAATGAGATAATGCATATAAAGCATTTAGA
Organism: Rhinolophus ferrumequinum; assembly: GCF_004115265.2. Classification (NCBI taxonomy): domain Eukaryota; kingdom Metazoa; phylum Chordata; class Mammalia; order Chiroptera; family Rhinolophidae; genus Rhinolophus; species Rhinolophus ferrumequinum. Next base: position 29,688,559 of record NC_046293.1, on the reverse strand, counting down.
TCAGTTGTCTTCAGCCAGATTTTACCCACCTACTCCTAGGACATTTGGTATTATCTGGAGACATATTTTGATCACAGTTGGGTGGATGCTACTGCATCTAATAGGTGGAATACAGGTGTGTTTAGCAATGACCTACAATGAACAGGACACCCACCCTCCACCCCCAACAGAATTATCTGGTCCAAAAAGTCAATGGTGATGCTAATGATAGCAGCAAATAGTGACTGCCTGCTTATAATGTGTCATACTGGTCAAAATCAGTCAAGGCTTTTCAACCTCAGCTCCCTTGACATTTCTATATACAAGCACACTAGCTTAACAGAATCAACCTGCCCATAGCAGTTTCAACTTTACCCACCAAATTCAGATTGCATGTGATTTAGACTTCAACTTCATTTTTTCATAAATTTAAATTTGATTTCTCATATGAATGATTTCTATTAAAACCAGATTTAAATAAATGGGGAAAAAAACGACACTATGGCCAACTTTGGATTATTGTTGTTAGTACTTGGAACAGCAGAGTTATAATTTGAAAACTGAAAGTAATTCTAAGATACTATAATTTTTATTTTGTTTTACCTTATAGTGCATGACTGATCTATTTAATTTTCAAATTATGGAGTTTTTTTAATATTATAAAAAATTACTTTGCTTTACCTATACTTGGCATATAAAAATTCTTAGAAAACCAGAGTTGGGAAGATATTTCCTCAATATGATAAAAGTGTATAAAGAGTGTGGGTGTGAAAAGGATATATTTCATTCTCTCAATCTGGCCTCTCCTGGACTCAGTTCTGGGTTCTTTACTCAATAAACACACTTTGACTGTAGACGATCAATGTCTTTCCATTTCTTTCAATACTATCTCTGTTGATGAAAAAGAAATGATTCCAATATTTGTCTTCATATCAAATCTCATCTGACATCCAGATAAAGGTATTGAACTACTCAGATTTGATGCCTAAGATTCAAGTTCAAAACCAAATTATTGACTCTTTCACTCCCATTTTACCCTACTGTTTTTCTCATCTCAGTAAATCATAGCCACATCTATTCAGTTGTGGTCATTCTTGATAAATTACAAAATAAAAAAAGAAAACACTAAAACTATTACTATTTAATTGTTCTAGTAATTCTAGTTAAATGCATGAAGCTTAAGTCTACTTTTATACATTACTATTTCTCCCAAGGTGTAGCCGATTTAAAATCACCTCCTTATCTATTTCTTGACCTTATCAAAAAACTAATGGAAAAATGAAATTTTGGGAAAACAATGAACTCTTTATGTGCAGCAAAAGCAACTGTTTGTGTGTCTCTGTATGTATGAGAACGTGTAAGTGTGTATAAATATGCTACTAAATTTAAAAAACTGTGTATTTTTTTAAAGATGCTTATAATTTTTTCAAAGACACTAAAGACATAGTTTTGAGATGAGAAAGTTCTATGTTTTTTATTGATTTCCCTAAGGAAAAATTTCCTGTTAACAAATGACTGTTCTCTCTTCATTCTTACCACAAGTTTATAACATTTCCCTTTTTTGATACGTCAGCACAGTAATCTTTGACACTGTGGCACTCTTTTTCCAGGCCTAGGATCAGAGTTCATAAGCATCCAGTCCCCGTTTGGAACAGTCTGTGGGTTGGGACAGTTTGTTCTTTGTCCTAGTCTAAGAAACTAAGAATAACCTAATGGGAAAGATGAATTGTTAGAATACTTGAAAGATAGAGAACTCTCCTGATAATAGCAACCCATCATTTTCAAGTCTGTTTTTCATAACTGAAAGGTGACATTGGTATATAAAATATAATATCTCTCCCAAAATTAACACATGTACTTGTTTCCTTAAAATTATAAAACTTTACATTTATTTATATAGAGTTCTTTTTAAAGATATATCAAAAGTATAGTTGGACATTAAATAAATATGTTTCTTTTTATATAGCAAGTGGTTTTTTTGTTTGTTTGCTTTTTTTATAGCTTTTCTTGAGCACTTTTGGAGAACATTTTTTCTGAATGAATGTTTGGGCTTCTGAACAGTATAATATCAGATAGACATGTTTGTTTATTGACAGCCAGCTTTCTCTCAAAACACGCCTATTCTACCTATATTTTCTGCTTACTACCTAGATTTGTTATAAAAATAAAATGGAAGGAACTACAAAATGAATACTCACTCATAAAAATGTTACCAAATAGCCACACATAAGGAACAAAGTCAAAATGACTGCTTTTAAAATGTAACAAGTAGCAAGAGCCAGACTCCTTTTGCTGAAGTGTAACTTTGGTTGCCTATTCAAACTAGCTGCTTGGAGCCATGTCATCTAAGCTATTCAAATTGATTTATCACAGGGTTCAAAAGCTTCTCCCCTTATCACTTTTGAAGATATCAATGCTTTGGTTGTTTTGTATTTTTTCCACTTCCTTTGAAACATTAGACCTTATTATTTGAGTTTAATCCTTTGTAATCAGAAGTGTTACTTTAGAAAGGGGTATAAAGTGAGTCTGGTTTGTTGTGTACTAGAACATTGCAAGTGGAAACCAAAAGCCAAGAGCACATTACAAGAGGTTTTTGTGCTCACGGGAAGACAGTTATGCTGTGCACTACAGATGATCATTACTGGCTAAGTCAGTAGATAAGGAACTAAAACTTTCAGTGTGGTGGTATTTTTTCCTTTTTATTCCTTTGAGATGTACTCGTATGTTGTGTGGCAGTATGATGTAGTGATTTAAAAGAGTTAACAAATGAAATGCATGGGGTGTATGACTTCAATGTAACACTAATATTCCCTCTCACTCTGCTAGCCTCCTCATTCTTCCTCCCTCCCTCTCTCCCTGCCTCCCTTCCTTTCTTTTATTTACTTTTCTTTAGACTTTTTCTTCAAAATGTTTCTGAATACTTGAAGCATTAAAAAAAAAATTAGGCTGAGATAACACTACATGATTATTTCACACTTTCTTATTTCCCAGGGACATCAAACACTCTAAAGCACTCTCCCTGGGGGAAAAAAAAAAAAGATCATAGAACAATGGTCACCAAACCTCCCTTAGTGACCAGGTCATTTCCACTTGCCAAGTTAATCAGTTAAGTAGTGTACCATATCAGTTCTTTGAAGTTAATCCTTGAAGGTTTGCAAATAATGTATCTGTGTGTGTGTGTGTGTGTGTGTGTGAGTGTGTGTGTGCATTTCTACACGTTTTCCACAAGTGTAAAATGGGTAGGGGAGAGGGATAGTAGATAATTTAATTAAACCAGTTTCAGTGATCATGGCCATAAAACAGCCATGACTTCAAGGTTTTTAAAAAAAACAGTTCCAGCTAAATTCTGCTACTAATTAGCAACGTGATTTTAGGAGTTTGTACATGATGGTTTTCAAAGTCTCTCAGTGAAAAACATCAGCAGAATGCCTCTTTATCCATTTATTCAGTGATTATTTCCTAAATCCTTACACTGTTCCACATGTTGCAGGTAAAGCCAACAGAACAGGCAAAACTCCCTTTTCTCATCAGGCATGTATTTTAATGAAAGAAGATAGATAAATAAGCAATGAAGTTGATAACAAATATTAGAAGGTGCTAAGTGGTATGGAGAATAATAAAGTCTGTGAATAGGGAGTGCTATTGGGGAGGGAGTTGCAGTTTTAAATGGGGAACATGGAAAGGAAGAGAAGAGTGGGCCGTGTGGGTATGTGGGTGGAATGCATCCCAGGCAAGGCTTTTAGAGATGAAGAGCACCAGGGAAGCCATTGTGAGCCAGAGTCGTAGAGGGACCCAGGAGGAGAGGCGTGGAGGTCACCTAGGGCCTTTTCTGGGAGTAGTCTGGATCACGTGGGAAGGTTTGGAGCAGAAGACTTGCAATATCTGACTTACATTTTAAAAGATCATTTTACCTGTTGTGAAATGAATAAAGAGCAGGGGTGGGAGTGGGTTGGTGGAGAGTGGAAGCAGGGAGACCTGTAAAGAGGCTAGTAGCTTAGACCAAGCTGGTAACAGAAAAAAGTGGAGTGAAGTAATTGGATTTTTGCTATATTTCGATGGTAGGATTAACAGGATTTGCTGATAGATTGGACGTAATCGTGGACAAAGGGGACTCGGCATAGCTCCTTGGTGTTTTGCTAGAAGACCTAGAAAAATAGAATTATCAGTAACTCAATTGGGAAGTCTAGCCTAAAGCAAACTTCAGGAAGAAAATAAGCAGTACAGATTTGGATGTGTTATGTTTGAGCTATCTAATAGACATCTACATGAATACATGACGTAGACAGCTGGCATAGGTGGATCTAAGGAACAGTCTGGACTGGAGAAATCATTTTGGTAGTCATCAGCTTTGAAATGGCATTTCAAGCCAAGAGACTTGTCTCAGTGTCACTGGTGGAGTGAGTGCAGGCAGAGGGGAGGCCCAAGGATTGTTTGTTCCCTGGAGTACTTTTAACATTACTCAGTTGGGGAGATGAGAATTTTCAGAAAAAGATACTGAGAAGGAGAGGCCAGGGAGAAAGGAAGAAAATCAGGGGCAGCTGTGTCCTGAAGGCCACAAAAGGAAAGCGTTTCAAGGGGGGGGGGGGCATCTTCTTCAGATGGTGCTGATGGGTTCAGTGAGACGAGGACTGGGGACCATTGACGTTGAGCAACACGTAGTGGAGGGAGGGGGCCGCAGCCCAATGGCAATGAATTTAAGAGAAAACTGGAGAACAGGACTTGGAGTCAGTTAGTACAGACAGCAGTTCACAGAGTTTTGCTAAAAGGGTTGCAGAGAAATGGGCAGTAGCTAGGAGGGGACATGGGGTCAAGAAAGAGCTTACTTAAAGGTGAGAGAAAAAAATAACAAAATCACAGCATGTTTGTAAGCTGAAGGAATAATTCAGAAAAAAGGACAACAGGTTAAGTCGGGGAGAAATTACTGTCAAAGTATTTAAATAGAGGATAGGGGGTGTAGTGCACACCCCATAGAAGGGCTGGCCTTAGGAGCGTGAAAACAGCTCATCTGCGATGTAATAGGAGGGAGAAGGGCAGCACGTATGGGGAGGGGAGAAGAGCTGCTAGGAGAATTTATGGAGGTTCTCTTTTAACTTCTTTATTTTTTTCAGAAATTAGGAAAGTGAGATCATCAAGCTCTGGGTAAGGTGGGGAATAGGTGTTGGCGGTTTGCATAGGAAAAAGGTATCAAACATTTGTATAAACAGCGGCAGTTACATGGTCTAGGTTTTGGACAGGATTTCTCCATCTGAGCCCTATTGACATTTGGGGCCGGATAATTCTCTGTTGTAGAGAATGACCTGTGCATTGTAAAATGCTTTGTGCATCCCACCCCAACTGTGACATCCAAAAGTGTCTCCAGCCATTCCCAGATGTCCCCTGGGGTCACAGTTTCCCCCAGTTGAAATCACTGGCCTAAGAAAATGTATAGTATGACTGTCAGGGAGCATTAACCTCCCCGCTGAGGTTCATATTCATGAATTTAAAATGAGCTCATTCAGCATTGTTGTGTTATACTCAGAGTGCAGGTGCAGGCACAGAATAAACAGAAAGTTAGATTTAACAAGGGTTGAGGTTTTGCCAAATGAGTACAATGAAGAGAGAGGAGGAGGAGAGCTAGGGAGTGATTTTTAATAATTGTTCATAGAACTCTACTGAGTGAGGATGATAGGGAGGAAAGACAGTAGAAACACTAGATTATAATTCCTATGAGGTCAAAGAATTATTGGCATTGGGGTTTTAGAGAGACTGACCTATGAGGAGTTTCTAAACTAACCTACTCCGTGTCGGCCTCCAGGAAGGAAATCTCAGATGGAGGAAGTGCAGGATGAGCTCATCCACAGACTGACCATTGGCCGGAGTGCCGCCCAGAAGAAGTTCCATGTGCCACGGCAGAACGTGCCAGTTGTCAATATCACTTACGACTCCACACCAGACGATGTGAAGACGTGGTTACAGTCAAAGGGGTTCAACCCTGTGTACGTCCCTCTGTGAATCCTTTACAGTTTTGTGTGTAAACATGCAGCGTTTTCCCTTTCGTCACTAAGATGTCACAAGTGACTCTTTAAAAATATAAGAGCCCAAACTGCATTTATTTCATGCTCAGAGAATGACTGTAGCTATTTATGGCTAAAAAAGAATTGGAAGAAGCAGAAATAACTATCATTTATTTGATGGCACCCCATTTTTCTAGGTGGTGGTGTCTGTTCATCATTGGTCCCTTTAGGCAACTGTCAGCAGCTTTGAGGCCGGTAGCTTTCTTTCTCCTTCCTCGGGTTACACAGGGTAGGACTACGGCCTTAGCTAGACTCCCCAGACTGTACGGAACGTATAGCAGAATCTTTCCGTCTGCTGCAGTATATGATTCCAGACAAATAAAAGATTCCAGGCAAATAAAAAATAGATAACATTACCTATCATAGATGATAATCTAATAGGGCTTTTCCTTTATCTATAATCTGAAAATTTGTTAAGAGTTGATGTCTATCTGATACAGTATACTATTTGAATAATATGTATTAAAGGAAACTTGAATATTAGAAACTCACTTACCCAGCATGACTGAAAAATGAGATACACTGGTTAGTGAATTTCCTGGTTGCTAGAAAGCTATCTGTTCCTCCTATGAAATACCAAATTGCAAGGAATGGGTACTAAACAATAATGACACTGAACCCAGATGGCTCCTATGATGCTTCCTACTTACTCAGTGTCCCGTGCCATTGTCCTGACTGAGCACTGCAGTCCCATTTTATGAGTTCCAGTGTGAGGAACACTTAGAAAAGAGAGGTTATACCAGGACCACAAATTATTCTTTCCTTTTCTCCAGACAATATTTTTAACACTCTGTTTCTTTTTCTTTCTTTTGTTTTTTCAGGACTGTCAATAGCCTGGGAGTATTAAATGGTGCACAACTTTTCTCTCTCAATAAAGATGAGCTGAAGACAGTCTGCCCGGAGGGGGCCAGAGTGTTTAACCAAATCACCGTGCAAAAAGCTGCGTTAGAGGTACGACCTGTCAACCTCAGGTGGAGTTCTGCAGCTGTCAAGAGTATGAACTGCAGATTGAAAGCTCTGACATCATCTGTTTACATCCGTATTGGTCAATTTCCCTTTCAAACAGAGCTGAATTAAATTTGACTCAGCTTTTGTAATTTGTCACTGGAGACCATCAATGACCATTAGCAGGGAGATTAATTTATTATAAATGCTCGTGTAACATGAAGCTTGAGCATATCCTTTTGGACATTTAATGAAAAGCCTAATATTCTTATTCTATATGCATTATCTACTTCATTTTGAGAGAGTAGTAGACATTCACTTCTGAGTGAGTAAATGCCTTAATTCTTTTCCCTGGCCAGAATTCTTTTCCCTGTCCTTGATATTTAGTGTGGAGATTCTAGTAGGTTAGAAGTTATAAGATCTTAAAACCCTAGCTGTGTGTCTTAGGCCTGATTATCCGTCTAAATAATCAGAATATTAGGTAGGGATCATGAAAATAGGGAGCCCTGAAGAGTAATTATTTAGTCATAGTTGTCTGTATAGAAGCAGGACAGTAAATGTTTTCTAGATTAGATATTCTTAAGCTTCTAGTATCCTACTCTATTTAAAATGGACTTTGTAAGGATAGTAGTTTCCAACTGTTGTATCTCACAGCTCTTAATAGCTTTCATGAAAATTATACTTGGACTCAAAAGGATATAGGCTTTGGCGTGAAACTGATACATAATTATCTCTAGTAGGTATATTATATAAATTCAATAGTTAAATAACTCAGAGTAAAATAGCTTCATGCAACCAACCCTGTAACTATTCTCAGTCAGGAGAAATTCTGTTTCCCTTGGAAATTTTTCCTATGACATTTACCTTGGTGATTCAATATTAGGCTTTCTGCATATTGATCATGAATAAGGATTATAACTTTTCTGAGGCAGTTTTATTACCCTTACAACACATTCTAATTTTGTTGACGGTGTATGAATGACTTCTTAAGGGTATGGCAGAAGGTTCCATATTGCCAACATTGCTGAACTCCTTCAGTCCGGACTCCCTGTCTTTGTCATTTGCCCTTACTGCCCACTTCCTCGGGGTCTCTCAGTCCTGTTCCTCTGGTTGTGAATTTCCCACTGTATGGAGGGAAGCTTGGTGTATTCTGAGCCTAATCTTTGGGCCTGGTTTAGAATCCCACAAAGGGAGCTGAGTACCTTGCTTGAGCCGAAGTGGGTTCTTTGATAATTTCCCATCTTATTATGCTTATTGTGCACACACCTTCTTTCTCCCAGGGACTCTAGAGCAGTCGACATACAGTATTGATTTGTCTTTATCATGTTCAAGTGAAAGGCATGGTGGATGAATTTTCTGAGGACACTTTATAAATGAAAAAAATTATTAATGTGATATGTTAGGGAAGTCCAAAAGCATCATTTATATGAACGGCAGCCTTCCCTCTTCCTCCAAAAGCTACTAGAAGAAAAAACACACCAGACTTTTACCCTGAGCGGTTGGATTATGTGACCTGCAGTCTGCACAAACCAGTAACCATCATGTCTGTACCATGTTTATTTTTGCAGGATAGCAGTGGCAGCTCCGAGTTGCAAGAAATCATGCGAAGACGACAGGAAAAAATCAGTGCTGCTGCTAGTGATTCAGGAGTGGAGTCTTTTGACGAGGGAAGCAGTCACTAATTTCTTCAGATGTTTGTTTTTAAACTCCATTTAAATTTTTGGCATTATTCCAACGTGCTTTGTTTTAAGAAGCCATGAAGAGAATGTCAGATTCTTATCTCTTGGTGTACTTAATTCATCGCCATAAAGTAACAATGCAAACATAAGTAAGCAGAGGACTTGCTTCTGGGCCCGTTATTTTTACTAAAACTGAAAATTTTTCAATAGAATTTTTTGACCTTGCAAAATATTTTGTTTACTAAGGTGAGGTTTCCTTTTTCAGATAATTTCATCCTCATCTCAATGTATAAGCAGGCATTTTTCTTTTGACAGTGGTGAATTCATTTTTTGCAACAAAGTGAAGATACTGCCCATGAATCAAAAATCTCGAAATCTAAACAGTTCCCGATTTGCCTGTGACCATGATATCTGTCATTCATGGTGTAGCTTATGTTAGCCTCTGCCTACTTAGGTCTCTTGTTTGACATACTCAGTGATAGACTATTTCAATTTATTTAAAGTTCTTAATGCCAACAGTTTTTAAAAAATCAAAACACTTAATGAGCTGTAGAATGCAACAAGGCCTCGGACATGCAAATATAAACCTATGGAGCATTCCCAAGACAGTTTAGCTGTCATGGCTCTGTTGATTACAATTCCTTGTATAGTTGTATTTTGATTTAGTTTATATTTGACTTATTATCTATTCTGTGTTCTTACATATGAGAAAGCACAAGCGGAAAAGAGGTCATATATATTCAACATCTGTCACAGGAAGTAGCCTGCAGTGGTGTGAGTTACAGTATTTTGCTTCATAAAGGTCTCAGTTCTGAATATTGATATTAGTAGTTAAAAGGAAATTGGGGCCATTTTGTGTGCTTATCTGTATCAAGTTTTGCTGGTAATAAGAAACACTTAATTTACACATATGTTAATCCTGTGAAAGATTCTAGATATAGAAAAGAAAGACATTTAACCTTCAACAAATGTTATTTTTGGAAACAATTTTTGTCATTAAATGTTATATTATTTCACATATATAAAACAGATGTTATGTAAGAATGTTGTATATTTTAACATAAATCCATTTAGAGAGATTATCTAGATTCATTAATTTTCATAGTGCCTTTTTCACATGAGTCAGCTGGAAAGTCTGCAATAAACAGTATTTGCTGTATGTTAACAAATGGCTTCTGTCTCATTGGCAAAAGGTTATCTTTGGTATGTAGACTGAGGATCAAGGTTGAGTGGAATGGGAAAAACAGAGGCTCATCCCTCTCCCCTTTTGTTCCAGTGTATATTTGAGTGGGTAGAATACTTTCTTCAATTATTTCTGTTTTTCCATCTCTCTTATTTCATCCTCTTTTCCTTCTACTGTCTAGTCACAGTTGGTCACAGTAGTAAAAACACATTTACAGAGCACTTATGATGAATAAGTGCTTCCACAGAAGTGCTTTATTAGATACCTACCATAACTCCGTGAGTTGTATTTTATAGATGAGGAAATTTTCCCCAAATCATGAGAGATATGTGAGTCTCTCATCTTCTATTTCTCAGTCTCTCCATAATATTGCCCCTGGGACAAAGTGAAGCAAACATGTGAATGATGAAGAATTACTGTAGATCTTTTCCATTTCGTAAGTACTGATACACAGTTATAAATTAGCCTTTATTGGAAATCTCTGAAAATGTAGGGATAAGACAATACAAAATAAGAAGATGTATTAAAAGAACCTGAATGTAATGTACCGTATTTGCCCAAAAATAAGACTGGGTCTTATATTAATTTTTGCTCCAACAGACGCATTAGGGCTTATTTTCAGGAGATGTCTTATTTTTTCATGTACAATAATCTACATTTATTCAAATGCAGTCATGTCATCTTCTGGAACATCGTCATAACTCTCCAAACCCCAAATTCCAGCTTGAATTTCTTGTGACTCCATTTCCTGTAGAAACATTGGCCCCAATCTCTCCTTAAATGAGCACTTCTTGTCCATGTAGCCTGCTCGTGGTGCATTGGCAACACAGCTGTCAGTGATTTTATCCCATGAATTCTTCACCCAAGTCATGAACTCTTGCAGGCTAAGCTTCACAAAGTTTCCACGCTGATTTCTCTCCATTCTATTTTCAATGTAAGTCATTGATTTCCATGCACAAATGGTCCTTGAATGGCTTGTTTATTACAATATCAAGAGTCTGGAGATAGGCAGCCATTCATGCGGGAATCATTATTTGATCTATTCTTCTCTCTGCAAGGAACTTCTTCATGTCTTTAGTGCGGTGAGTGCTGGCTGAATCCCAGACTAGCAGACCTCTTTGGCCACCTTGCAAAACAAGTGGCAGCATTAAATTGACCCACTTCCTTATAACTGTTTGTGTGCACCAGGCTTTTTCGGTTTCAAGAACATAAATGCCTGAAAAACGTTCAACCTTATCTTTCTTGCCCTTAGTGATGATTAGAGGTGGGGCTTTCTTTCCATCCAGACGAATTGCCAAAATACAGGTAACACATGCACTTTTGTAACCAATAGAGAGAATGTAGACTGACGAGGCACCCCTCTGATCAATTGTCGTTTGAGATCCTTGGCCCATAAACACTGCAGTTTCATCCATAACAATCATGTTGGAGAGCTGGTATTTAGAAAAGTCGATGCCATCAACGAAGGACCTGAATGGAAGTGCACGTTTAATAACTTCAGTATCTTCCAGCTTGAACAGTGTTGTCGATCTTAGAGACAATTCATATGGCTGAAGGAAGCCATCCAGCCAGTGTTGTGACGCTTTGAATTCTTCTGGGGATACTTCTGACTGGTATCATTGCAAGGGCAAATGCTTGAATATCAGCTCTACGTACAACCAAAGCCTTTGCTCTCCTGTCAGCAATCCATTTATAGATGATGTCTTCCAGCTCAGGAAATAATGGTTGCTGACCTGATCCTCACCTGCGCTTCTTAGCATTTCCCTCGTCCAACTGTTGACTGAGGTTATCGTACTCTACTCGCCATTTTTGGATCATTCGGAGATCCAGCTTCTCTTTGCAGAAAGCCGTAAGATTCTTGCCCCGGGAGTCCTCCACGATTTCTTTCTTGTACTCGACGGAATAGCTCTTTCTTTTTGCACTCATCTTGTCCGGGGGTCAAAATATTATTCCCTTTTAATCTACCATTAAATCAAGTGTTAATTGAAGACTTATGAGACAGGAGTGGCAACAAAAATGATGACAGTTAAGAATGATGGTCCACACAAAAGCGACAAAAAATTGCAGGCACCAAAATTTAGAAAACGTTTCTTTATTTCACACGAGTGCATTAAGTACGTCTGTTACAACACACGACATATTGAATTATGAAGGTTCATATTAGACACAATCACGTCTGTTCGTTATCAAGTGCACACGTTATTTGTGCATTGTGTCTGTACTTCTATTAGTCATTCAGCAATAAGTCTCGAGTTCATCTGTTTACATAGGCATTTACCTCTTGTCCAAGGGCGCCCGCTTGAGTATTTACAAATACTTAATTATAATTTATATTATCATTTATTTTAAGTATTAATGTCAATATATTTATTTATATTTAATTATATATTATTGTTTTATAATTCAATACGTCCGTTGTGTATTGCTGTGGAAGTACTAAATGTGTCTGTCTGGCTGACGATCTTAACTAGGGCTTATTTTGGGGGTATGGCTTATATTACGAGCATTCTGAAGAATCACGTGAGGGCTTATTTTCCGGTTAGGTCTTATTTTCAGGGAAATATGGTAGCATATCTGATATTTTTAAAATTTGTATAATTTATAAGTATATCTCTATGCTATAAAAGTTCAAAGGAAAATGTCACAGGGGTGGTATTTGTAGGAAGAAGTTACCTCCATCAGAGTTGTGGAGACAGAGTTGGGATTAATGGAATTCAGAATCCTGAGGGAGAGGCACCACAGAGTTTGGATCCAGACCCCTGGATCCTCAGGTACCACTTGGTCACTAGTACCTGAGAAGTTTAGAGGAAAGTCCCCACAGCTGGTAAATAAATTTCTGAGAAGGGGACACTGGTGCGGTTGCCTCAGGAATTCAGAAAAGAGTTCATGTGAGAGAATAGTTCAGTAGATTGATGGAGCCGGGACCCAAACGTCTGGGGAGAGCATGCCAGCCAGCTGGTACTTGAATTTCTGAGGCTGCCTCTGGGAGTGTGGAGAAAACCAAACTGATGCCTGGGACATACTGGGAATCAATTATTACTTAATATGGTAAAGAACCGTTATTAGGGTGATGTTGATAGGAACAGGAATTAAAACAGAAGGGAGCAAGTCTTTCATCCCCCTCTCGCTTCCCATTTCTCTGTTGTACACTCTTTGGGCAGCCTCTATTGGACAAAGCCCCACATCACAAAGATGAGAATAAAGGGGTGGATTTGAAACAGAGAAAAGCTCAATAACCCATTCCAACTCTGTCTACTTAACCTATATATTTATTCTTCTATACACGTTTGAAATGACATACAATAATAAAAAATGTATGCTGTTACCTAACAGGATGCAGTCATCCTCTGTTATTTAAACAGTATTTAACGTAAAGACTTGATTAAACAGGTAAAAAGAGAGCACTGAGACATCACAGAGGCAGCAATAATAGGAAGCAGCTCCTACCCCTCAGGCTGGCAGAACGCAGGGAAGGGGTTGGGTGTATCATTATTTGGAAGGGTCGTAGGAAGCCTGGGCTCAGACTCTTTGGAGGAGGCACTGAGGGGCACAGAGGAGAGATACTCTGTTCTGCTGGGACAGACCCTGGAAGAGAGGAATCTGCACAGTTGGGGCTGGTATCTCTGAGGGGGTGAAATGATGTTCGTTCTGAAAATGTATTGGAAAAACATGGAAATTAGAATCACCTACTGTTACCAGAATCAACTACCGCTGCCAAAGTGGACATCTCTTCACTAGTGTTAAGCCATGTGATTATGGTGTGGCCTTTGTATGGTTTTCTTTTTGTTTCTTGTTCTTAGTGTTTATTGAGCTTCTTGGAACTGTGGGAGTACAACTTTTATTACATTTGGTAAAATTTCAGCAATTGTTACTTCATTTTTTTCTTTTCTGTCCCTCCTGCCTCCTAGCCTTGGGAGACTCCAGTTTCATGTGTATTAGGCCATTTGATGTTTTCCCAAGTTCTTGATGCTCTGTTAATTGTTTACTCAGTCTTTTTTCTCTGCTTCATCTTGGGCAGTTTCTATTTCTGTCTTTAATTTCACTAATCTTTTCTTCTGCAGTTTCTAATCTTTTAATCTCTTCCATTGTATTTTTCTTCTCAGATTCTAGAGTTTTCATCTCTAAAGGTTTCAATTGATTTTTAAAAATATCTTTTATGTCTCAACTGGCTCAGTATTTCTTTGACTTTATCAATCATATGAAATATAGTCAAAATATCTGTCTTCATGTTTTCTTTATTAATTTTCCATCTTCATAACTTCTAGGTCAGTTTTGATTGATTTTTTTCTTCATTATGGGTCTATTTTGTTGCTTCTTTGTATGCCTGGTAATTTTTAATTGGATGCCAGACATTGTGAATTTTCCCTTACGAGGTGTGGGATACTTTTCTATCCCCATAAATATCATTGTGCTTTGTTTTAGAATGCTGTTAAGTTACTTAGAAAGAGTTTGATCCTTTCTGATCTTGCCTTTAAACTTTGTTAGGTGGCACCAGAGCAGCATTTACATTAGAGTTAATTTTATCCCACTGTTGAATACCCTTCAGAAAACCTTTCTGAATACCCAACCTATTGTTCCATGAATTATGATATTTTCCGCTCTTGCAAGTGGTGATAAGAACTATTCCTGGTCCTGTGTGAGCTCTGAGAATTGTTTCTCTAATCCTTTCAGGCGGTTCTTTCCTCAGCTTGGGCAGTTTTCTCATGCCCAGTTTTCACATGCACTGATCCAAACTCAGCATCATTCTCTCTGGGGACCCTATGCAGGTCTCCAGAGCTCTCTCTTCATGCAGCTTTCTCCTCTCTATTACTCTGTGCTGTGAATTTTAGTCCCTTGCCACACTGTAAGCTTTGTCTCCTTCACACAGGGAGTCTGCTGAATTCCATCCACATGGGTTCTCCTTGCCTGCATTACAGCTTGGAAGCTATTGCTAGGCAGAAAACTATAGCAATCATAGGGTTTTTCTCAATTCATTTTCATCTTTCAGTGATCGCTGTCATTAATTGCCCAGTGTCCACAATCTTGAAAACTATTCTTTCATATGTTTTGTGTTGTTTTTCGTTGTTTCAGGCTAAAAGGTAAACCCAGTCACCCTGACTCCATCTGAGCTCAAACTTGGCATCACCTTACTTTTTAAAGTATAGTTTTCACTGAATATGGAAATCTAAGTTGCCCCTTTTTATTCTAGAACTTTTAAAGTGTCATTCCATTGACTTTTATTGTTCCTGATGATAAGTTAGTCATTATTCATGTTTTCCTCTCTGGCTACTTTCAAGATTCTTTTCTATAGCTTTCATTTTCAGCAGCTTGATTATACAGATATAGTATTGTGAAAAAAATAGATAGATAGATAGATAGATAGATAGATAGATAGATAGATAGATAGATAGATAGATTTCTTCGTATTTATCCTATTTGAGATTCAATGAGTTTCTGAATTTGTAAGTCAACCCTTACTCCTCCCAATATTTTTTTCTGCTCCTTTCAATTTTTCACTCCTCGGCCTCCTATTACATGTACGTTAGGCCAAATGATATCACCCCAAAGATTCCTGAATCTCTGTTAATTTTTAAAAAATAATTTTTCCCATTCTTCAGATTGGAAAATTTATGTTAATATGTATTCAGGTTCACCAGCTCTTTTTTTTCTCCCCTGAGATCTGTTTTCCAATATGCTATAAAGTTAATCCAGAGAATTTTTCTTTTCAGTTATTTTATTTTACCACTTATAAAATTTACATGTTGTTCTTTTATTTAGCTTCCATTTCTCTGCTAAGACTTTCCATCTGTTCACGCATTAAAATAACATTTCTCTTTAATTCTTTGAACAACTTTCATTTCTGTAACACATAAAGGCTACTTTATAACCTTTATCTGCTAAAACCAGTATTTGGGCCAATACAAACCAGTTACAAGCTCTGTTTGTATTGATTGATTTTTTTCTTCCCCACTCTGGGTCCTAGTTTTCTCTTTTTTGCATGTGTAGTAATTTTTTTTATTATATACTTGACATTGTAGATATGTTTTAGATACTCTAGAATATGTTATCTTCCTTTGAAAAAAAATCTTCTAACAAGCAGTTCTGTACTGGCTGATCATTGTAGATCTTTGGTTTTATGCTTTGTTAGGATGGATCATGATAAGCTCACTGTGTCTTATAAGGTTTTCTATCTTGATGGGACTCTATCTACAAACTCTCTATCCTCTGCATATCTGGTCAGGCTTGATTTTAGGCTTTGTCTATACCTGTCAAAAGTAGTTTTCTTACTGTGGAGTTCTTACTGCGGGATATCTTTTGGGGGGTGAATTCCCAGAATATGTGGTATCTCATCTGGATGCCTAAGGTATTAAAATGTGCTAAACAGGTCTCTTCACTTTTGCTGGACTGGATCTCCACTGTTCCCCAACACAGCTACCTCTGGTAGCTCTGGTCCATGTTCAAGCGTGTAGCAGCCACTCTCTGGGAAGCATTGGGTAATTTTGCCCTATGTGAACCGGGTGGATTCACCAACAGATTTCTGTGGCCACTCTCCACACAGATGCGTCCAATCTGGTGCCATTAGCAATCCCAGCCACTTTAAGTGCCGTGAACTCTGATGTTCACCTCCTCAGTCCAGCAGGATTAACTTCCTCTGCTTGGATCGAATTGCTGCACTGTAGTCGGGGAATTATCCCCGAGCAAAGAGCTGGTGAGTGTCCCTATCCCAAGGATTGTAGTATCGTATTGCTTATAAAAGGTGAGCAGTAAATTTTATTCCTTTCCCTTCCGACCGTAATAGCCACTGAGTTATGGCTATTAAGTAATTTAAGAAATGCTTAAATCACTTAAAACTCTTATACTTTTCTCTAAGAAAATTTATAGGAAAATGTGAAATCCGCTTGTTTTCTAAAATTAAATTTATAGAGGCTACATTGGTGATTGGGTGCAGCTCTCACTAGTGTTGGGTCTTTTCAGTTTCTTCTCAACACTTGCATAAGGAACAATATTAGAAAGTTGTACAGACTCATTAATGGGGTTTTTATAAACACTGGTTCGTCCTGAGTAGGAGAAGACAATGTTTATTCAATTAACATTTAGTAAGTGTCTACTTTAAGAATTGGTGTTAAAAGAGAATCCTAGACATATCTTCTGCCCGTCAGGGAACATGCAATCTAAAGAACTACACAGCTTTCCTAATTTTTCCCTGGAGCTAGTCTTCTTGATCTGGGGCAAAATTACACACCAAAACCAGCAGGGCTGATTTCCCGGAGGCTATGATTTTATACTTGTGACATTTAGTTTTTCCCAAAGGAAAAATGCCTTTAACAGTTCTGAGTCCCAGACAGGAATTTCAGTCTGTACTCCTATTGCTTTCCCCCACCCACTCTCTTTCCACCATCCTGCTTCCTGATCCCCTCTTTTCTGCAGGCCTCTCCAAGACCTACTCCCCCATTACCTGACAGGCTCCTTTTCTGGATTCTTTGTTTCTTTCTACCTTTAGAGTTGAGGAAAGGGAAGAAGCTGAAGAAGCCAGTGCCCTAAGCTCAGTTTTATGGGAAGTACTCAGTTTTTGTTTTTGATGGAGGGAGTCATAATTATCAGGGGGAAAAAATCTTCTAATACCCAAATGTTGAGGTTCATCTCATCACATTGGTGAAAGAAAGGTTCTAAAATGAAAAACTAGTAAAATTCTGATATGATAAAAGGCAGTACTAAGAACTATCCTATTAGGCTAAACTGAATTTGTGTAAGATACAGCGAACAGGTGCTCTGAGGGACGTAAGGTCCTGAATCCGGATTTCTGTATTAAATGGGATATGTTAACAGCTCAGATGCTCCCTGAAGAGCCTCAGGCAAACCATCTTTAGTTTGGTGCTGGGATGAGGTGGGCAATGAACCAGGGTTCCTGCCAGGCCCAGATGGCCTGGTCTAGGCTGGTCCCAGGGCTTTTTCCTTCTTGACTGTAGTCCCAGGCACTTGGCCCAATTCCTGCTTCTTTTTCGGGCTGCCCTAGGTAGCCCTGATCAGTCAGCTTTATCCCTAAAACTAGTGGTGGAGTAGAACAATTTCTCCAATTTCAGTAATGCCAATTATCCCCTCAAATGAACACACAGTCTCATATAATGGAAAAACAGGGAATAATACCCCCCCACACACATACACGCACACCCCAAAACAAAACAAAACAAAACAAACTGAGACATTAATATCTATAGAGGTCTTTCACAGCTTGTCCTATTTTAATGTTTTTTATTCTGAGCTAATGTGATATGATAAGACCTCCCATCTTTTTATTTTTTTAAGACTTTTATAGCTAAATTCTCATTTGGTGCCAGTGCTGAGCCTGGAGCTACTCAGCAAAAGTCTCAGAGCACACCAAGGCCATTTGCCACCTGCTTGGGGCCCACGGACTCCAATAATTTTCCAACAGTGCAATGCAGCAGGGGCTGGCTACTGGCCAAGAAAGTGCCCCCGGCATTGGGGGAGTTAGGTAAGGAGGTATCCCAGCAGAGCTCACCAGATCAATCCAGATTCATATTTGGCTGCGTGGGGGAGGGCACACCACAGGAAAGATGGCACTTGCCTGCTAGCTGCATGGGTTGGACCCCCACACACTGAAAATGGCGACTGTCCTCCAGCCCTCGCTTTCAAGCCACACACCTCAGTCTGCACCCAGTATGCTTCTGATGCCCCTGCCCCCCAAGTCACCATCTCTTCATCAGGGTCCAGGGTGAGTGCCTGTGAGTGAGTCTGTGTGTGGGCCCTTTAAGAGGAAGTCTGGGTTTCCTGCAACCTTCTGTCCCACCTAAATGGTCGGAATCCCCACTGTTTTTCACAGCCAGATGTGGGGGCTCCTCTATTCTGGGCTGGGGAAGCCATTGTGGGGCTGGGTCTCTCACTCCTTTGGGGGGAACCTCCTCGGTCGAGATAGCTTAACCTCCTGAATCTCAACCTCCACACGGAGGTGTGGAGCCAATGCGTTTCATGTCTCTGCTCCTCCTACAAGTCTTGCCGTGGCTTCTTCTTTATATCTTTAGTTATTAAACTTCTGTTCAGCTAGACTTCACATGGTTCTCCAGGTTGATTGTTCTGTAATTTATTTGTAATTTTAGTGTGTTCATGGAAGGAAGCGCACACAGCGTTTATCTTCCCTGCCATCATGGATCTGACTCCCATCTATTCTTAAAGAAATGGAAATGAGTTATCTGCTGAGAACTTTCACAGATATCCCCACTTTACCAATGGAAAAAATTGAAACTCGGATATAAGTAAAGTAGCTTATACAAAGTCACAGAGTAGGTGGAACAACTAAATTGGGACTCAGCTCTCTTGAACTTCTATATATCCTGCAAATCTTTTCTCTCAGGTATCATAGGACAGTGTATAAAAAATTTTCAAGCAGAAAAAGCATTTTAAAAAAATCATGAAATTTTATATAGAGTACCACTGTACAAAATAGTTAAAACTCAAGAGCTTCTCTTGTTGAAACAGCAAAGACTAGGCTTGGAGCTTCATTTGGAAACCACTGGTCCAAGTCTCATAGATTGCCTGCTCTATGAAAACCCTTGCAGGTGAACATGAAGGTAGTTTGGGAGCTGATCATTCCATGGCAACAATTAGACCAGGAAATACAGTTCTCCATCTCAACAGTCATTTACATTTATGGGGGAATTTCAGAGGACTGACATTCCTTGGTTTGGATAGGAAAGTTGCCTTTGGCCATCATCTCAGAATTCCACATTTACGCTTTGGAGTAGAAATTATATAAGATACCAACATGTCTGGACAAAACTTAGCTGACCCCAGTCCCAATCTTCCCTGTGAGAGCCAGGCCAGAACCAGGAATAGATATACATTGGCTGAGTTAATCTGTGGTGTTGCTAATTCAGTAGAGGTAACAATGACAGGGTCCTCTCCAGCTCCCAGAAGACATGTGGTAAAAGGATCACTTGTTGGGTGCTAGTGAATGAATGAAAGTGGCAGCGCTACTGCCACAGGCTAAGGCAATTGCCATGATCTGTTGTCTAGCTTACAAAAATTCAGCCCTTTGCAAGGTGAGAAGGTCTAGAGCAGGAGTGTCAAAACTGCGGCCCGCAGGCCAACTGCGGCCCACAATCCATTTTTAATTGGCCCGCAGCAAATTCCAAAAATATATTTAGTTTACTTAAATAAACCAGGTGAGGCAATACGTACTTCACCTCGAGTGAGTGGCCCGGCTGTTTGTGTATTTTACCGCATATGGCCCTTGGTGAAAACCGTTGAAAAAAGTTTGGACACCCCTGGTCTAGAGTATTAACTGGTAGCAACCCGGTATCCTGCAGCCAGTAAGTGAAGACACATTTTACGTTAGAAAATGGCACAGGGAAGTTAGTTTATTGCCTCAGCTCTGCAGCCAATCTTAGTATAGGGCAAAATTTAGACATTTGGGTGATGTATTTCATTTGTCTTGCAGCAATAGAAAAAAAATGAGGAAATGACTTTTTATTTTATGCTTTGGTGTCAGTGCAATGGATGTACAAAATGCAAATTAAAATAGCGATCTGGAATTGCTTAGATGCTCCCCCCACACACACTTCTTTCAGCATTCGTCAGACGGAGTTTCCCATATGCCTGTCAGACACGTGTGTGCAGATCAGGCCTCTTACAGAATTGCTGACGCCAAGTTTGGCACCACTTCTCATGGAGGGTTGTTACCGCTATTCTGGGGAGTGGGCCTCATGGATGGGGTGCTTGTGGTGAGTGCGCTCATGGGGTATCCTGGATCCAATGGGCATGCTCACTCTGGAGATGTCTTGGTGCCGGAATGAGTGGGAGGGTTGGGTGGTCCAGGTGTGCTGCAAGTGAGAGAGAAATTCAGAGAATCGTGCAGCATTCTTTCTATGCCGCCTCTGCCAGGCCCTTAGCTAGCGCTTTACGGACTCAGTTCTGTGTTTTACCACAAGTCCACAAGGTAGATGTCCGTGTGTGTGTCTGTGTGTGTGAACACTTAGTCTCAGAGGTAGTAGGTGCCTTCTCAAGGGAACACGGCCACTAAGGGTCAGAGCACGGGCTGCTGTGACCCATGATCCATGATGTCACTCTGCATCCCCAACCCACCAGGTACCACACCAAAGACTTCACATTCCATCTCAACACACCCCGTGGAGGAAGCGCTTCTGTTTCCCACTTACGAACAACGAAACTGGCTCACAGAGGGATTAGGTGATTGTCACAGGTGGCGCCAGCTCATTCTAAGCCTCTTTTCTTAACTCTACCCAGGCATACTTACATATTGCCATTTGTACACATTGGCTTGTTTGTCTTTGAAGAAGTAGGCTGCTTGTCAGACATAGTTTTAGTGCAACAAATTTGCACAGATTGTCTGCACAAGTGCAGACATTTTCACTGAATATGAATCAGGCCCTGGCATTGCTTTGCTGGGAAACCCTCTAGTATGGGTTATGTGCATGGGATACAAAACACACATGTTGCTGATGTACTTGGTAATGAGGATTGAAGCAGAAAGCCCGACCTGGGCACTCCAGGACTCTGATCTAGAGGGTCAGCTCCTGCTTTGACACTATATTCCTATGCTATGACACAAGAGTCCACACAGGGTCACAGACTACACCTTCTTTCTAGTCCAAGGTCTGTGTGACTGTGTGTTTGGAGGGGGGTGGGGATTGGTGTCACCCTGGGGAAACTGAGCCAGCCCAGCTCAGGAACCAGTTTCAGATGCTCTTATCAAATTGAAGAATTCCAAGATGGCCCTTGGAGACTGTGAGAGGTTTGCTTGTACTGGGGAGCCATGTAACATACTAAGTTATTTCAGGTATTGTTTTAGCCCTTTGCAAGTATGTTTTTTATCTTCTTAAAGCCCTATGACTAAGCTACCATCACTGTGTCCATTTCAAAGATGAGAAGACTGAGTCAGTCAAGTGCAGAGGCTTAACTCAATTCTCTCTCCATCCATCGTCCCTCTTTCTAAACTCCATTCTGCTCTCCTGCTGGGCCCTGTGCTGTACTGCTGCCCAAGTTCAATGGTTACAGGAAGATGCAATCTAGTTTGGTTTTGAACATAAAGGAACCTTTCCAAGACTATTCTGTTTTGTATTTGTAAAGGCAGTAGCAATCGCAGTTAACTTTTCCTACTTCAAACAGCCCTTTGGACTTTCTGATGTTCTTAGAACTGCACAAAACTATTTTGTGTCAGCTAGCTTTGAACTCCTATCCGCTGCCCTGGAACTCACCGTGACACACACAAGGCAAAGGCTTGCTTAGCATTGCCCACCTGCCAAGCCTCATGGCCTCTTGTACGATTGGGCTTTTATTGATGTGAAACACTGTGGGGCCTATTGTTCACAGGAATCCAGGATTCTGAGTCAGAGCCAACAGCCTCCTGTACGGCTAAAACATGCTAGTGGGTTTCCTAAGTAATGGTCTTGTTATGGAGTTTGGAAAGGAGTAACAAAGAGAGAGAAAAAGAGAGAGATCTGACTTGGAGGAAATTCACGTCTAAAGAAGAATGCCTATGTTTTCATAGAAAAGGTTATTCATGAAAAGAACCATCATTGTCCTGTGGCCTTTTCCTGAGTCCTTGTTTGCGTTGTGGGTTTACCTCGCTCTGATCTGTTTCATCTTTAACCTGCCTTCTGGGAATTGTGTTGAGTCAGTCATACACCACCGCCCTGAAAAACTCCGATTGTAACCGAGATAGAACAGGGTTGTTAAGTTTGTCCTCGTGCTGCCATATTAGCCAAGGGCAGGTTTACTGCCACAGCTGACGATACCCAAATCTCAGTGTCAACACGACATTAAGTTGTTACTTGATGACATCATGGGCCAATCAATGCAGGTAGTGATTGATTGGTGATTCACCGACCCAGGCCCCTTCCAGCTTTTTGGCCCCACCATCACTGTCGGGGGTTGGAGGGGAGGAAAGATAAATGAAAAGTTGCTCCTGAGTGATTTCAGGGACCAGGGGCTAGGGAGTGAACTCTGTTACTTCTGTGCACCTTCCATTTGCCAGAAGTGATGGCAAGTGGCTGGGAAATGTGCCCCCATGTGCTCTGTTACATTTGCAGGAAATCCATTGACTTCTGCTGAGTAACACATGAGCTGGAGTGATCTGGGGAGGCCCGGAAAGAAGTTGTCACTTTGGAGACAGCCAGGAAGAAAAGTTTCAGAAGGCAGGGTTGGAGGTTTGGTCATCCACATGGGCCCCAACGACCGAGGGCGTGGGTGTTTCGTGAATGTTTGCTGAATGCAGGAACAAGTGTACATCATTAGTATTCTTTAATGTGACTCCAGAATGTTTAATACTTTAATGTGGCAGTAGAGTCTTTCTTGACACATCACCTGGTCTTCTCTTGGGCTGCGTACACTGGATACTTCATGTATTTCTGTCACAGCATCTGTAACACTTGGTTGCCCTTAGTTTCCCTTACGATTTCCGTTGCTGGGATGTCAACACCTTGATGCAGGGACCTTGTTTCATCTATCCTCATAGCCCCAGCCCCTTCCATAGGGCCGTGGGATGTTAACAAATAAATGATTTCCTTAGAGGGTTAGAAATGTCCTATTCTCACATCAATAAGTTACCCTCTATATTAAATGCATACCCTAAGAAATATGAAGCTATTTATTCTATGTCACTTTATCAATAATAAATATGAGTGAGAAACAGCATGAAGTGGTGGGGAAACAGGGCTTCTGGGCTGGACAGAACTGGGATCGAATCCTGCTTCTATCACTGTGTACCCCAGTATACAGCAATATGTCAGTGATGTATCACTGTATACTCCAGTTGTGATAATTTACTTCACCTAGCTGCTTCTCCATTTCTTCACTGTTAAATGGGTGTTCTTAAGAAATTAAGGGAATATGCACATAAACAACTTAGCATATTAGTAAAAAACCCACCACTACTCCCGTGGGTGTCAGGTATAAATGCTTAAAAGAGAAACCAGGCTCTGTTTAAAGCTCTGGACAGATTTAATTTAATTATTATGTTTCATGCCCTGGGTGGTAGCATGCGCACGGTGCCTGCCCTTTTACCAAAATGGGGAAGTAGATTTTGGCGTCAGGCCTATATCCACGAGAAGCATAGACTCATACAACCTTAAGGTTAGTGAGGTCCGAAGATGTATAAACAGAAGACGGAAATTCTTTCTGACAAATGAAGGTATGGGATGCCTCGTAAGGCGGCAAATCCACAGGCTGGAAGTGTTCAGTAGAAAAGAACCACACCAGGGAGGTGGCTGAGGAGGGTGCCGTTTTGGGTAGGAGAGTAAGGTAGCTTGGTGCTTCTCCTCAAGGAAGAGGGACCAAGTCTTGGAAAAGACTTGACTCATGTTTTCTTGGTCTTTCCAAAAACAATACTATGATTCCATAACACAGTTTTTAAAATCAGCCTATAGCACCATTTACTTAGCAGAGTGGGTAGGATATGGCAAGTGGTCAAGAACTCTTTCACCGGTTGATTGAGTCATTCAATCGACATGATTAGATAAATGAACATTTGTCAAACAAATGACTGAATGAATGAATGACTTCCTTTCCTCCAGGCTTCACAGCCCCATTTTTCCCAGATGTTGTTTCCCAGACTTGTTGTTTTCGACATCCCTCACGGTTCCAATGACTCTGTCCTGGACAACCTCCAGTTTGTTAATGTCCCTCTTATAATACGATGCCCAGAGCTAAACATTATACTCCATCTTTAATCGAGTGACCCACTAGGATCAGGCCTTGTGATAAGCGTCAGATGAAACTGAAAACAAAAATCCTGCTGTTCTGGAAGGCGAGGCCTCGGAGATGTCATGGCTTAAGTTTCTTTCAAACGTATCCAAGAGGGGCTGTTAAAAACCAGGGGTAGAAGTTTGCAGTTTTCACATGTGTTATGTTTTTGTTGCTTTATAATCCCTTTGGCCGAAGTGGATGTTATGTTCAGTCCTGGGCATGGCCTCTGGTCTCTGAGCCTGTGCCAAGCACCAGACTAGAGATCTGTGAGCTAGGAACCAAGCCAGCTCATTTGAAGCACATTACATCAGACATTCCCCGAGGTGGAGAGGAAGGCCTCCTTGCTAGAAAGCAGCGAGGATTTTGGCTCTTAGAGATTGGATTCAGTAACTTTAACCCCTTGGCTAAGGGCCAACTCTCTAGTGAGCAGCTATCATATGGTCTGCAAAAAAAATTCAGATGCAAAGCTTCCAGCCCCCGCTTTACATGTTAACACTACAGCCTTCTTTGAAAGATGCACACCTTTGGGGGGCTGGGTCAGCTTTTAGAAAAGAGAAACATTATAAAAACTGATTAAAGATTTTATGAGAGATTAAATAGGTTTCCTAAGAGATTTTTAAAAATCTTACATACTTTTCTAATTGTAAATTTTATTGGGGGTGGGGGCAATGCTGACTTTGTAGTGGAAAATTGTAAACCCTGAATTAGAATGCTATGCCCCCAAAAATGTTGTCATCCATCACTTCCTTTCCTTTTCAAGTTAAATAAAATCATCTGATGTGCAGTGATGGATATATTGGTGTTAAATATTAAATTTATAAATCGGATCCTAATGGAAGTTTTTCAATTAACTTTAGAAATTGACTTTGTATCATATAGGGTGCCATCTGCACTATATAGGCTATTATGAACTGCCTGTGCTAACAATGCCTCTGTGTTCAGTAAAAAACACTACTGAGATGATTTTAAAAATGAATCAATAATACAGAGGCCCTGGCAGCTTCTCCTCTGAATGCTCAAAGTTGAGTCCTAGGGTAGAAATTAAGCTGGTTAGAGTGGCTTTATGGTCCGTGAAAGAACAACATACAAAGCACCTTTGAGTGAATTATCGTATCTGTCACAGCTTAGACCTGCAAAACGTGGAGGTATTAAGTCTTTCCATAGACTTTTATTGCCTGAGACTCAGGAGAGATAATACCCAGAGTCATCTGTCCAGATTAAAACCCAAGTCTTCTGACAGACTGACGCTTTTCCCGTTATAAACTCACAAACTGAGCGGACCGGTGTACCAGTGAACAATGTCAGAGAGACTGAGGAGTAAGACCCTGAAGGAGGGACCCAGGAAAGTGCTTTCTGTAGTCTAAACTCTGAATCTTCAGTCCGAAGTCTGGATACTTCATCTTCTCTTTTGGGAAAATTGATCTGGTACTATTTGATCCCTACCTTGAAGGGGTGCTCAAGAAAAACGTGAAATATTTATGAAGTGCTTTAAGTTTCAGGGGAAGTAATATTCCAGTCTAAGAATATTGGAAATGTATTCTGGCATACCCATGGATCTTATTGGCTCATCCAAGGCTGCACACTACCCTCCTGACCTGTCCAAGTGTGAAAATCTAAGAATGTCACCTTTCGTTTGCCTGTGTGTGCTCCTGAGAATGGAGTGATACATTGTTAACATGGGCAAGATGGGAAATAAAGGGCTGGGAGTGAGAAGACGAGGGGGCAGCAGTGAGGTGAGAAGGGGAGGTAAGGGAGGTGAATAAAACTGACAATGCCTGAGGAGCCCAAGCTGTTAACCTGCAGGCTGTGGGTATCCTCTGCCATTCCTGCAAGGGGAACCTGAGACTCACTGGCCAGGACTCGCAAAGAACTGTGCCAAGGTCTGCTGTGGCCAGCTCTTCTCAGTGACGAGAGACAGTGGGGTGCAGAGCTGTTCACTTGGCATCCTTTACCATCACTAAGGTCACCGATAAAATATTAAACTGATCCTATGTTCATGGCTTCATGAAGATGATCAGGAATGGAGGGAAGCCAGGGCAACGGGCAGCGATCAGATATACAGAGGGAAGCAGAGGCTTCTGAAGCGCAAGACAGCCACACTGCCACAGTGCAGCAGCCAGCTTGTGTTTACTCTCAACTCAAAACGTTTTCCTTTGCATAGCCATTCCATCACTTCTTATTTCTCAGGAAGGGACACAAAGTAACAGGCTTCAAGGTGCCATCAATATCCATTTTGACAGCATTCATGTCACAATACACGATCATGTACTGTAATTATACAAAATCTAAAGAATAGAATACAATGTTACTAGTTACACTGGTTAAAATGAAACTGACAACCAAAACACAAAAACAAAAACAAAAAGAAAAAGAAATTTCTGTTGAAATTTATAGACACTTGACAATTAAAAAAAAAGAAAAATAGCCAAATAATTGTCCTAGCATGCTGCAGTTCACTGCCGTAACTTCACAAATTCCCAGCTCTTTAGGGGAACGAAAGTGTATTTTCACAGCCTAAAACACAGCCTATATAGTTCTCAAACAAATAGTTTTTGCAGGTATGCAGGTCAACAGAAAAAGGAATGCAAAGTCTGGGCAACAACATTGCTCAGACAGCAGTGGAATCTGAAGAATCAGACTTCAAACTCTCTGAACGAGATCTGGTTTGTTGAAAAAGAACCTGGACGGTGACATTAGTCCAAGAGGGCCAAAGAAGAAACACTTAACTGTTAATAAGGAAGAAAATCATCAAAAACTAGAACAATTAAGACTTAAAATTTTTTCTACTCTAACTTTGAAGCTGAAGGACGGCTTCGCATATTTGGAAAAGATAGGGGTTTGATCTGTGGGTAGAACCCCTCTCTCTTCCCCCACCCACCCTCCCTACTCTGGATCCAATAACTAAATGCTGGAGAACAGATATTTCTGGTTCAATGTTCTTGAAGTAGAATTACCATTTCTTCATATGTGGCCATGCCCCTGTTTAACAATGACTATAACTTTATACTAACAATGCCTATTCCTTCCTGGGCTATGGGCTGGATCAACTGTATGGGCAGAAAACAATTCAACTTTTCTGATAAAATCACATACATACAAAAATTATTGCACTTAAAAACAACAACAACAACAACAACAACAAAAATACTCAGCCCAACCAGCAAAGGGCCAATAAAACTCTTCGGAAGGGGCTGTGCTTCCCGCCCTTTGCAGAGTGCCTGGACCTTTCTGGTGTTCAGTCGGATTTGGTCCGTTATAAAATGTCCAGCAGCGAAAGAATCCAAAAGACACTGTAGGCTCTTTAAGGCTAAGTCTTCCTGGTGCTTCTATGAGATAAATTATCTCCTTGGCCACATATCACAAAGCAGGGGCACCTTTTAGCAAAATAGCTAGCAGGACCCCCAAAAGACTCAGGAAGCAAGGGAGGATGGGTGCACAGGTGTCCTGTCCTGTGAATACGAGAGAGAGACAATAAGCAGCTTGGGAGGGAAAGCCACACATCAAGAGCCCCGAGAAGTACAGAATGACTCCACCCTGACTCCACCAGTAGCTTTCATTACATTCATTACAGCCCAGGTGGACATGGGTTCATCTGTGCATCTTTCTCTGTGCAATTCCTCCTTTCTGTGGGTCTTTATGTCTTTCCTTCTACCTGCAGACTTGTCTCTCTTTCTTTATTCTTTATCCTTCCTGCATCCTCGTGATTTCTGTCTCTTGATGGATGGATGTAAAAGCACAATGCTGGTTCTATCCTGCTACCCACTGGTCCATATGCTATTTCTTCCATATTTCTCCTACAATGCACCCCTGTCCTCTCACCACCATCAGTGGTCCTCCCCCCTCAGTATATTCAGATACATTCCATACTATTTACTGAGTTGAATGAGCAGTTAATTGTTACTTCAGCCAAGAGTATTTATTTATACCTCCAGAATCTGATATTCTAGTCAAAATTTGAGCCCATGGCATTGAATATGTTATTAATGTTTCCATGAAATTTTCAAGTAAATGCTCAAGGCATTTCTAGATTCTGCTATTCTGAACTTCTATCAATATTTTCTTCTTTGGGTTGTTGACTTTAGCTCATGTCTTCTTTGCAACACCTTTATGACCCTTTCTAAGCAATACAATATTTGCACAAAGTATCTACAGAGGGTGCCAAAAAATGCATACACATTTTAAGAAAGGAAATAACTATTAAAATTGTAATACTCATTATAGACCAATAACAAAAGATGAATACAAGTCACGTTTGATTTCTGCAATTACAAGAGGTGCTCAAAGTGGTTACCATCAGCATCCAGACACTTCTGATTACAGCGAACTACTGTTTGAGCAATGTTAACCGAAGTGTCCACTGTATACATTTTTTTGGCTCCCCCCAGTAGATAAATAGGGTGGATGGTAATATCCTGATGTTGCAGGCACAGAGCCAATATCAGAATAAGTTAAGGTTCAGAGTAGAAGGAATGCAGGTCAAATCATCATGAGCTACCAAAACTCCTTCATGCCACACCCACCAACCAAGGTGCCCTGAAGCTCTTAAGATCTGCTACGGTATTTGTCTCTCTCTGTGCCCATCTCCCTGTGACCACCTCTGCGGGGTCAGAGTCAGTACGAATGGCTTCTGCTCCCTTTTTCCTGTGTCCTATCATGTCCCCTCCCATTGTTCGAAGACCGCACCCCTTGATGGGCTCTTCCCTACTTACTGCTCGAGATTCCGAACTAGGACTTGCTAACATTCTCGTAGATGACGTCACTGATGCAGAGCTGCTTCCTTTTCTTCATCCACATCAGTTGCACACACTGGTGGATAAAAATGTACTGCTCCTGGAGCAAAAGACCAAACTAGGTTTCAGAGCAAGATATTTTTGTACAAATATATGCAAAGATACACTATTTTAATATGGTGACAGTATTAAATATAATGATTTGATGTCAAAGGAAATAATTTTCATTATTATGAGATAATTTAACAGCTAGAAGATCCAACTGTAAAAATGTTTTGAATAAGAATAGAGTTTAGACCATCATTACTTAATGCTAAAGGCAATGAACATTCAATCTATAGATCATGGGGCTATTTTGAAAAAAAAAAAAAGTCTGTCACTTCATCATACTCCAAAATAAATTCCAGGAAGTTAAATGAATTAAGCCATAAAAACAAAAAGGCAAATATAGGTTAATTCTTCTCTGATTATGAAAGGATTTTCTAAACTTTGAAACAATGTAATAAATTACAAATAAAAAATTCAAACTACCATATGTAAAAAAACAAGTGAAAAGACTGAAATAAAGGGCAAACCAGAAACTGGTAGGGAAGAATATTTTGTAGAATTATGACAAAATGTTGATACTTTTATTTTTGTTTAAAATTCATTCGAAGCAGTAATGTGCACACTTAAATTGACAAATATATAAATAAAAAACATCAACCACTAACCCAAATATTCCTGGAATGCATTGACTGTGTCTTTTTTATTCATAATGCCAAGCACTTAATTTGTGCTTATTAAATGTTTTTTGAAGGAAACTGAGGAAATATTAAAACATATGGAAAAAGGGCCAAGTAATCATAAATGTAAATTGAAACATTTTTGTTTTCTTATAAAGTGAGCAAAGCTAAAGGAAAAAAGTAAAATTCAATAATGACTTGAGTTTTCTGAAGCAATCATTTTTTAGCTGTCATTGGTAGAAGTATAATAAATAAAGTGCTAATAAATAACACTGTGGACACAGATAATCATAAAAAAGTGGGAAAGAATACAATTTAATATCCTATAAAAAGAAGAATGGTTTAAGTGATCAATGGCATATCTATAATAAAACACTATTCAGTCTTTTAAATGAAATTTATATAGTTTTGGGAATAATACACATAGCAAAATTCTTAAGTAAAAAATTAGAATTTAAAGTTAGCATATATATGTATAGAATACGAGCATAATTATGTTAAAGTTATAATTAAAGGAAGACTGAGATATGACATATGCCGAAATATTGAGAGTAGCTATCTTTGTACCATAAAATCAAGGTAACTTCATGATTCTTTCGCCTTTGTTATATCCCAGACTTCTCTATAACTAATACCATTAGAAATAACCTTTAAGTAAGACCCAGTCAAGATATCCATAGGAACTTAACGAACCTTTTGCATGCCACCTTTATACAAAGGATAAGGTTAATACTTCAAAATTTACTGGGTTGATTCCTAAGCTTAACCTATATTTTTCAACAAGATTTAGAGAAAAGATCTGCCCTTATTTTGTGATAGTATCACATCAATAATGAGCTACCCCTTCTTATCACACATCACTCCATTGTTTCCTGTATTTTGTCAGATAAGGCCTGAGACGGCCTGGTTTCTCAACCCAGAACTACTCAGTGGCCAAACTCTGTGTCAAAAAAAAAGGTCGGGAGACCACAGGAAAAGTAAATAAAGACTATTTGCGGATAGGTCCCTCAGAGGTCCTGAGCTACCCAACCACCCCTCAGGAGGAGGAGCTACTCAAAGCAAATCCCTAACTGACCTCCAGGGAAAGCCTATTAGAGGAAAATCAAACAAAACATTTTCTAAAAATAGAAGACAGCCCCAGAGAGGCGAAGCACTTTATGGTTTCAAAGCACTTAACTAGATTTTATCATTTCAGGTGACGTGTATTTTACCGCAGTTATGAACATTGTCTTTCACATTTTACAGATGAGGAATGGCAGCTTTGAGAGGCAAAGTGAGTTGTACAGTGGCCATGCTGGGACCCAGGCCTTCTCCGAGGGTCTGGTGTGACGACACCTACTTTCTCTGACTACCCTTTGCTGCTCTTGTGGACCAGCCCATAAGGGGGATCTGATCAGCTGAGAAAGGGCAAGAGGACACATTAAAAACAACCCGTGCAGCTGGGTGCAATGACCTAAAATGTGCATCTGAGGACATGACCAATTTAATCAGCTCTATTTTTATTTTTTTATCGGTATTTTTTTGGAGGGAAGGATGGGGTCTCCATGAGCCTGAGTGAGGCTATGCATCTTCTCCTTGTGCCAGAGGACTGGAAGCATTTAACCTTTCCCACCATTTTTAGAGGGAGTTTGGGTGGTGGAATCCAGGTGATGGGCCGTAAGGAAGAGGTAGGAAAATGAGAAACCAGCCGTGGGAAGAAACCTGGTACACAATACACAGGTGGGTGATATATACACTTGTACATAGAGTCAGAAATCAGCTGGAGAATCATTCTGACCTCTTGAAAATCATTAGTGTCAAAGGGGTACTCTGGGATGATGAAGCTGAAGCAAATGTTTTACTCTGCTCTTTACTTATTAATACCAGTAAAGCAGAAGGCAGCAGGGCTGGCACGTGAATGGGCTCAAGGAGTTTGTTTAGAAAATCCTAACATTCAATATACAAGTTGTATTACGAAATGTCTAACAACAAAGGAAAACAAAGGTAAATGGACAAGATGTTCCAGACATACATAAATAAATAACTCAAATTACAGAACATCCACTGTAAAATCCTGGGGAACTCAAGAGTGAAGCTCAAAGGTTGGGAAAACTACTAGCAACCTGTGGTGACCTCGCCTCTTTTGCTGACTTTTCCTTTTCCCACAAGTGTTCAGGAAAGGGATATAGTACTCTAAAAAGACTGTTTCCCTGGAGATGTCAACCTAAAATGCTGCTATAAACAAAGAAGTCAAACAACCAAAATTTGATGCAAGAAAGTTAGGGAGAAAACAACATTTTTGTCAGCTTTGCAGAGAAGTACGTGGTGGCTATTCTAGTTCTGTGATTACCACACCTGAAGAAAGATCGCGGCATTGAATTGGATGAAGGGTCTGCCATGTGAAGGTAGTATTTAAAAAGGGATTAAGATTCTGTACTGGGAAAATCAAAGCAAACAGGCTATAATCAAAGTCTATAAAGTTATAAAAGGTATAAATTAAGTCAATGTGGCAATTTATCAAATCCAAAATGCTTAAAATAAAGAGTGGTCCTTTGAACCTTTGAAGGTTGGGGATTAATATATATAATGGGGAGTTTTAATCACATATTAGGATATAAGTTTATGGAAGTGAAAGCCAAAACTATGGACCGATTCATAAAGCACTGTTTAATCATTAGGTAGTGGGCTTCTCTGGGAAAGTAGGCCATTTTAAACGTATCAGAAGGCAATGTCCACCGCAGTAAATTACAAAGCAGCAGGATCGGGATGTGAGTGGGCCAAGGAAGTGAGGACACAAATACATGACTGACTTCCTAATCAACCAGGAGACATCTCATTGTGGATGGGTTACTCTGTCCAAAGTGGTATGATCCTGCTTTAGCTCAGAAATAAACACACGGGAACGTCTGTGCCAAGACTTGCTCAGATGAGAATGAGGAGGAGGCAGGATAGAAAAGTCAAAAGGGCTTAAAGGAGAAACCTCCGAAGCATTGAGACGGAAGCCATTCCTGCAGCCTTTTTGAGTTATACTGACATCTAGTGGTGCTGCATAGAAAAAGCATGAGGAAGACCACGGCAGCTTTTAATCTCTTAGAACTTGAGTAACAGGTCAGGTCAAGCTGTGTTTTACTCTGTTCCTCCCACACATACTCCTTGAAAAAAAAGGGGATTATCGTATGCCCGAAGCTAAGAAACCGCGAGTATGGCTGGGTGACTAGGATTACGAACAAGCTATTGTGCTTAGGTTTTGGGGCCCACACAGATACACACAACTGCTGCCCTGAGGTGGTGTGATGTTGTCTGCTGACTCTGGCCCAGGCTGCCACTCCAGCCTGAGTACATTCTGAGATTTCAAGAAGGGAGGAGAGGACTTGGGAGAAGAGGAGGAAGAAGGAGCACATAACACGGCCGGATATTTCTGGGGATGCTCCCATGTTGTTATAATGTTAAGTACATAGATTTAGATGGAGAGAACTGTCAGTGCTGGTACGTTGGGGGCTGGAAAGTCTTAAATCATAAAGAGAACGGGAAGCATAAATCCAACCCGTGATCATCATCTAAAGTGAATTGGGGCAGAGTATCACACGGAGGACAAACTAATGACAAATTTTGAATCAAATACAGCATTTAACATTAACTCCGCCGGCTCCACTTGGTGGAATCTACCCAGATTGGCTGTTACCTGCACCAAACTCTCACTCTGTTCAAAGAGGTTTTATTCTATTATAGATATATCTATGTGCTCTGAACTACTAAAGGGCATATGACGCTAGTAACAGTGCAAGCAGTATACAGTGAATAGATGTCTAGAAGATAATATCTATTTCTTTTATACCTTGAAGCAGTTTGAACGTGCACAAGAAGAAGCTGGGGATAGCAGATGCACAAAAGTTTTAAGCCGATTGTTTTGAAACATTAGATGGAATAATGGGACGTTTTTCCAGTCAAGGACAAATTGAAAGGTACATGCTGATGACATTCCTACCTCTGTCTGTACCATGGACATCCGGTATGACCGCATTTCTGACACCAGCCCTAAGATGTCCACAAACTCATGATCCCGAATGTGTTGCAAGAGCCGGTCCAGGGCGATGAAAGTTCCTGTTCGGCCGACACCAGCGCTGCAAGAGTGTTCAGACAGCACATTACTCAGACAGTGCTTCTGCACTGTGGAAAACAGACTGGTGATTTAAAAACACCCACTCAGGAAGTACCACTGAGAAAAACGGAGACTAATGTCCTGGCAATATTTTCCACTTAGCTGATTTTTTAAGTATGCAATTGTGGTAGGTGTGTCTTCTAATGGCATATTTCTAACTATCACTGCTACTTCCCTTAAAGAGGTTGTGGGTCTGCATGGCCTCGGCCAAAGCCTCCCCTGCTCTGTCTGGGGTTTTCTGCTTCCTGAGGAAAGTAATGATTCCATATGCAGGCAGCTGTCTTCAGGGAGCTGAGACACCCACAATTCTAGTCTTCTGAGTAGTCTCAGAGGTAAGTCCTCACACGCAGCTCAGAAGTCGTGTTGAGAAGCCCACACCCTAGCTTTAGCTCTGAGGCCATAGCAATTTGTGTGCCTTCAACCCTAGGTCAAATTTACCATCTCAGACTTTCCTTACAGCACATCTGTCCTTCTAGTAAATTCTGGGCCTGCTTCCATCTCCCAGTGATCTTTTAGGTAGTTACTTCAAAATCATATTTTAGTATTTGGACTCAGTCTCCAAATCCCAGTGTTCAGAGAATAGCGGGCAGTGGAGTGATTCGCACTGACCAATAGCCCACCACAGTTTTACATGTTAAAGTCAACTTTGCTTTTCTTCCGATCACTCATAGATTGAAGTGCCAAGTGGTTCCAAACTCTGAATTACTCGTATGACGAAATGTGAGGAAAAAGGAAGTAAAAACTAATTTATATGCAGAATTTGCTGTGAGAGCAATCCAACAGTAAAGGCCTGTAGTTCAAAACCCTAATTTGCTTTTCCTACTGGACAACTCTTTCCTCCTAGAACTTATCTTCTTGGATAAAATGTCCTGACCCTGGGTGAACACCTGTAAAGTCACATCCAGAACAGTACCTGCTGCTTACTGTGAAAGGAACCATTAATTTGACCACGTGGTTGAGCAGCTTTATTTTCTGCTCTTGGAAGGAACTGTGTGATACTAGATAATTTCATCTGATGAAGCAAATTTTTAACCTGTGAAGGCCTAAGGTGGACTGACAGCAAGGATACCCTCCCTGATCAGAAAGTTGACAGCTTATAAAGCATTTTTCTTTCCAGGGAGACACATACTTCTCTCCCTCTCTCTTCCATCAGTGAACACCCAGGCTGCCCCCACACCTTGGCCATTGTAAACAATGCTGCAATGAACATATGGATACACCTGTCCCCTCGAATTAGTGTTTTGAGTTTTCTTCGGGTAAATACACTGAAGTGGGATTACTGGGTCCTTCACTGTCTCTTCTTATTGACTTTGTTTTAAAGTTTATTTCGTCTGGTGTAAGTATTGCTACCCCAAGTTATTTTGTTTTTGTTTTTGATTTCCATTTTCATGAAATATCTTTTTCCATCCCTTTACTTTCTGTTTGTGTGTGTCTTTCAATCTGAAGTGACTCTCTTGCAGGCAGCATATGTAAGGGTTTTGTTTTGTTATCCATTCAGCCCTCCTAAGTCTTTTGATTGGAGCATTTAATCCATTTACATTGAAAGTAATTGTTGACAGATAGGTAGCTATTGCCATTTTATTATTTATAATTTTGACTTTTTTTTTTCCATCTTAAAGAAGAACCTCTAACATTTCTTGTAATACTGGTTTGGTGGTGGTGAACTCCTTAGCTTTTCCTTGTCTGGGAAGCGCTTTATCTATCCTGAGATTCTAAATGATATCTTTGCTGGGTCAAGTAATCTTGGTTGCAGTTCCTTGCTATTCATCACATTGAATATTTTGTGCCAATCCCTTCTGGCCTGCAAAGTTTCTGTTGACAATGTTATGGGAGCTCACTTTTAAGTTATTAGTTGCCTTTCTCTTGCTGCTTTTAGGATTCTCTTTGTCTTTAACCTTTGCCATTTTAATTATAATGTGTGTAGGTGTGGGCCTGTTTGGGTTCATCCTGTATGGGACTCTCTATGCTTTCTGGACTTGTATGTCTATTTCCTTTGCCATGTTAGGAGAGTTTTCAGTCATTATTTCTTCAAATAGGTTCTCAATCTCTTTCTTTTTCTTTTTTTTTAACCCCTGATTGAATGTGTTACACTTGATGTTGTCCCAGAAGTCTCTTAAACTCTCCTCATTTTTTTTGGATTCTTTTTTCTTTTTGCTGTTTCAGTTGGGTCTTTTCTGCTCCCTGGCCTTCCAAATCACTGATTCGATCCTCTGCTTCATCTAGGTTGCTGGTGATTCCTGCTAGTGCATTCTTCTTTTCAGTTATTGTAGTCTTCACTTAGGACTGGTTCTGTTTTTTATGGTTTCTATGTCCGTTTTTAATGCTTGCTATCTCTTTGTTGAAATTCTCACTAAGTTCCTTGAGCATCCTTATAACCATTGTTTTGAACTCTGTTTCTGGTAGGTTGCTTGTCTCCACTTTGTTTAGTTCTTTTTCTGTATTTTTCTCCTGTTCTTTCATTTGGGGTACATTTCTTTGTTTCTTCATTTTGGCTGCCTGTGTGTGTTTGTTTCTATGTATTAGGTAGATATGTTGTCTCCCAGTCTTGGCCGGGTGCCTTATGTAGTAGGTGTCCTGTTGGGCCCGGTGGCACATTCTTCCTGGACACCTGCTCCGGGTGTTCCAGGAGTGTTTCTTGTGTGGTTGCATGTGCTCTCCTGTTCTAGTTGAGCCTTGATTGCTATTGGCACATCAGTTGGTGGGACTGACCCTCAGGCTGACTGGCTGTGGGGTCTGGTCATGTACACAGCTTATGGGCTGCTGTGCAAGAGGCTTATCCCACTGAGTGATATTTGCCCCAATGGGCTCTGGTACCTGTTGAGACCACCCTTTTTGTGTGCCACTTGTGGGGCTAACTGGGCAGTTCTCTGTCGTGGTCTGAAGCAAATCTCCAAGTATGTTGGTTCTGGGGCCTCTTGAGAGTTCTCTGGTGCAGACCCAGGTCAGCCACTGCGTGTGACTAGCCTGAGGCTAACTGCTGGAAGCTACAAAGTGCTCTGCGATTGTTTGCTGCCTGTGCTATCCCTGGAGGCACATGGGAGAGGCCACACTGTGAGCCAAGAATGGCTGCCACCAATACTAGGGCTGAAGTAGCTCTGCAAAAAGCCATGACACCTGGAGGTCTGCTGCCACCTGCTGGCTCCCTTAAAGGTCAGCCACTGATAGAACCTCATGAGGTACTCAAGTGGGCAAGGCAGAGTGTCAGGGAGTCACTAGAAATGGGAAGAGTTGTGGTTACCAAGTTAATACAGACTCTGGTTTGGTGCTGGTACTGAGCTTAGAATGACTCAGCAAAAGTCTGACAGCACACTGAGGCGAGTTGTTGCCCCCCCGTGGCCTGTGGACTCTGATAGTTTTTCAGTAAAGACTGCAATGCAGGAGTGGCTGGCTACGTGAACTGAAAGTACCTCAGGCAGTGTGGGAGTTTGTTGGGGTGGGGTCTCAGCTAAGTCAGCAGGGAAAAGCAGCTGAGCTCACCAGACCAATCAGATTCAGATTTGGCCTGTGGGGGCGGGCTCAACATAGGAAAGATGGCGGCTGCCTGCTGGTTGCATAGGAGAAGGACCCCACACCATGAAAATGCTGATGGTCCTCGAATCCTCCTCCTGAAGCCACACAACTCAGTCTGCCCCCTGTATGTCTCTGAGGCCCCGTGAGTCACCGCCCCTCCGCTGGAGCCCAAGGTGAGTGCCTGCGAGCAAGTGAATCTGTGCACAGGCTATGTTAGAGGACATCTGAGTTCTCACAGCTTTCTGTCACACCCCACAGTCAGAATCCTCAGTTTTTTGCAGTGAGATATTGTGGGGGCTCCTCTCCCACAGCCAGTACTCTAGGCTAGAGAACCTGGTGTTGGGGGTTTGGGTCCCTCGCTCCTCTGGGGGGAAACTCCGTGGTGGAGACCTCTCTTCTGATTCTCAACTGCCACAGGGAAGTTTGGGGCTTGTTCCGCGTCTCCACCCCTCTTACCAATCTCGATCTACTTTATACTTTTAGTTATAGGAATTCTGTTTGGCTAGACTTCAGATGGTTCTCCAGGTTGATTGTTCTATAATTTAGTTGTAATTTTAATGTGTTCACGAAAGGATGCAGGCACAGTGTTTATCTGCTTCTCTATCTTGGATCTCCTATCTTTAATTTGCCCTTATATTTGGTCATGTTTTAAGCCGCTCAGAGTTGTTGATAGGATAGGGTAATATCACATAGTGCTTAAAGGCATGGCCATGGAGACTGGTGTGCTTGGATTTGAAATCCCAACTCCTCCACATCCAAGCATGAATTTGTGTTAATCCCTTAACCTCTCTCGTCAGTTTTTTTTTTTTCAATTTGAAAATGGAAATAATAATAATATCTATTTCATAGGCTGTAGGATATCAATAGCCATCTTATAAGTAAATTAAGTATCTAGAAGACATCAGTTAATTATACATTTTTAAAAGTCATAATTCATTTAATTATGAATTGAATCTGATCAGGGGTTTATGAAATGGTGGGCTGTTTCCTTTAGGACACAAAGCTCATGGTGCTGAACAGACAACGCATTTGGTTAGTTTACCTGCAGTGCACGACTATGGGGCCTTTGCTCTTAGTAGCTTGCTGTCGGACCACATGTACAAACTGTAGAATACTTTCTGCAGCATTTGCTGTAGGCACACCGTGATCAGGCCATGCGGTGTAGTTAAAATGCATCACATCTTGCATCTCATCAGCCTTTAGGAGAAAAAGCCAAAACAAGCATTAATCTCTCAGTTCACTGTTAGGATGGTCCAGGCCTTCCACAGCAGCTCATTAATGGCGTAAGAAGGTAAAGACACATTTTATTCCTGGTCTGTATACTTCCCTTTCCAGCTCTGAGCATTGTGTCTGGCACAAAGCAGAACCTGAAAGAAAAAAACAACAACTAACGTCTAAAGCTTCAAATAGTAAAATAAATAGGTGAACCCATGCCTCTGTAGAGATAAGAGCTTAAGCAGATTAGGGTTTGCTTCCTGGCTCCACTATTTAGCAATTGCACCAGCTTTGGCCAATGAAGTAAATACTGTGGCAGGTACTGTTGGTGCTCCCTTGGGTCCTCTTTGCCAGGCTGCTGCACCCTTTTCCCAGCTGCTATCAGCAAGAAAATAGCTATCCCCTTCTCCCCATAGTTGTCTTCCACCAAGGTGAGCCGCCTTGCCTAAGAGGTTGTGTTCTCCTGCTGAGGGCAGTCCACAGCTAACCAGTGACTGATACTGGAGTCATTTTGGTTGCCCAGAAAAGTTCATGAAAATGATCACTCTTTTCAAAGGCTGATGGTCAGCTTCGCACAAAGACTCGAACATTATAGGATGTATGTATGTACACACATTTGAGCACAGTTGATCTGAAAATATATCCAGCTAAACTACACAAGATGGTTCAAAAACAGGAAACACTTAAAGTGTCACTAGTCTTTCTGTAGCTGCTAGGCAGAAGTCTTAGTAGCAGGGTGATCCCTGTCAGCTGGATAGAAAGACATTCACACGTCAAGGGAACAAACGAGTTATTGTTGTTTTTTGTCTCCATTTCTTACTCAGTTTCTGCCAAGTTTCAAGTAGTAGAAAATGAAAAATTGTGTGTTATGGTCATTTTTCTGCTTTTTGTTAAATGAGAAAACTTGTCGTTACATCTTATTTAGTCATTCCATAATTTCTCTTACCCTAATTTCTTCATTTATGTAATTTTACCTTGTTGTATTCTAAAGGTTTCCACATATCAATATGGAGGGAATAAAAAAAAGATATAAACAAAAAATGAAACAAATAGAAAAACTTATTCATTAGCACACCACAATCTTCTTTTAGCAATTTAACCTTTATGGAGGAACTTAAATTTAGATTCTGTCTGTTTGTGACCAAAAGGGGGCACTCTGGGACCAGGTGTTGCTTGTAACTACGGTATAAACACCTTACCAGAAAACACTATTCAGCTTTTCATTCTTATGTCTCAAGCCTTTCACATTGTTGTCATTGAAAGGTTAGTGTAAGTAACGAGAGCGTGTTGTTCCTCCTCAGTCAGGCCTGATGAGAAATGATTCACTGTGTCTTCTAATGCCCTGGACTAATCTGAGATGGAACAGTGTAGTCATTTTTAGCATCTCCTCAGGCCTGCATGGCCAGCCATTTCATCCACACCGTTCTCAATGACATGGGACACAAGCACATTGAAAGTGGGTTTTTCTCTTGAAGGTAGCAGTGTTTCAAAGCCCGAAGTGCTCATGATCTTGTATGATGATGGGTTGGTCTCCTGACACCTGGGGGTTCCCTGAGCATGAGAACAGCACCTGAACTTGTGCTTCATGACTTACATAGTTGATCCGGAAATGTCGACAGGCCCAGTCATCCTGCTCTTTCTCTGAGATCATTTCCACAGTGATGTCTCCGTACGCTATGGGTTCTTCTGTGAATGGCCAGTAATGGTCACATTTCACCTGAGGTGAAAGGAAGACAACATTTTCAAACACACAGGCTAGGGAAGACATGAAGTCTGTGCTCACTTAGGGCAAACAAAAGTCCTTGCGTCTGAAGAACTGTATATGATTATTATGAAGATGAAAAATGAAGGAAGGAGAATAGTTTGTGATGTACAGTGCACACTTGATCCATGGTAGTGTCTGATACGGGTTTTGCTAAGTGGGGACCACCCCATTACGTACTTACCCTCCTTTTCTCATTGCACTGAGTGAGCATGACAATAATCTGAGATTTCTGTTGTAGGACCATCTTCCAAAAGTCATTTCTGGTTTCAGGCAGTGGCCCCTGTGTGGCAATATATTCCTGGGGTGAGTTGTAGCCCTGAAAGATAGGTGACAAAGTTCTCACTTAAGAAGCCACTGTCAACACCAAATGGTGTTCCACACAAATAAGAAAATACTAAAAATTTACTGATGATAAACCTGGCAAAGGATCACAAACCTATGTAATGTATTTTCCTTTTCTCTGATGGTGGAAAAGGCCATGAGAGTAACTAACCATATAGGTCTGTGTGATTTTAAGCACAGTTCTGGGGAAG
The DNA here is from genome assembly GCF_004115265.2 of Rhinolophus ferrumequinum. Classification (NCBI taxonomy): domain Eukaryota; kingdom Metazoa; phylum Chordata; class Mammalia; order Chiroptera; family Rhinolophidae; genus Rhinolophus; species Rhinolophus ferrumequinum. The sequence continues at coordinate 29,647,407 of NC_046293.1, read as the reverse complement.
CCTATAAAATCACACCCACACCGTTTTTTTAAATTTGTTTGTTCGTTTTTATGATAACAACCACTATCTTTATTGGTATTTTAAAAACACAGGTGCTCAGGTGAAACCTTTTGAGTTTGGTTGCTGACAATATTTAAACCCTTAAATCCAAGAAAGAGGATCTTTAGTATAATTATCTACTTTCACTTTCACTAGTCCTTTACAAGAAGTACGAAAACGAATCTCTGGGCTCTCTTTCCCTCCCCCATTCTTTCTTCTAAAATAGAATAATGAAAACTGGTTGTTTAGTAGGAGGATGGCTCTCTTTTTAACCCTTTGACACATTCCTGTCGTTCAAATGGTCTTCCTCTGCCTGGGCTGGAATGTGAATGTCCGTGTTTTCCAATTTATTTTTTATTGCTCTTGTTTTTACTAACAGGGATGTAGTTGGCATTGATGTAGTCTGCTCCTTCCTCTTCATTCATGGACATTAATCTTACGCGACTAAAGTCATCTGTAAAGAATAAGAAAAAAAGTTATTAAAAATCAGAGTGGAAGAAAGACTTGTCTTGATCCTCTCTTCTCAATATCAAGTAAAATTGTCAGTGATAGAGTAGATAAAGTTTATTTTAGCTACATATTTTAGCCATACGTCAATCTTAGTTTCTTGCTTAAACAAATATATAAATATCTCCCAATCACTATTTTTTTCCCACTCGTTCTCCTGTCCGTGGAAGTATTATCTCCATGTTTTGGGGGAGATTGTGCAAAATATTTATAGAAACTAAAATTCTGGTAGATTGTATGGAAGGCTATGGAATGGAGCCTAAATACATGATTTCCATCTTACGTAGGGACATCTAGAGAATGTACTACCTTTGGGAAACCCAGAAGAGGAGATGGAGTTGCATGAGTTTTTTGTAAATAGACTTCAAGTAAGAAAATTCAATTCTGAAATGTGCACAAATGTAAGGTGTTATAATGATATACTAATTATCATTAATATTTTCTCAAGAAACCTTATTAAGGAAAACGTTCTCTTCCTAGAGCTTTTTCAGCTGCCGTCTTTCTACTTTTCCTCTCTTTCTCAGCTCCCCCTAGAGTGTAGCAGAGAAGAAAGTTAAATCTATATTGAAATATATTTTAATTGTCCTGTTATTAATCTATATTACTTTTTCTTTGAATATTGCTTTTATTACAGAATGCTAAGCAACAACAGAACTTTCCAGAAGTTAGAAAGTAGAGGCATTTTAACGCATTACACCTCTTTTCCATTTGCCTCCTTCCGATGTCAATGAATTAACTGAAAATATTGTATGAGGACACAAATTATCTTATCCCTAATTTAGTTAAGACTTTTTGATGTCCAATGGGCCAAATGGTCAGTGTTTCCTGTTCATGTAAAATTCATTTAAAAGCATAATAATTATATCTTCCTTAGATTTTATATGATTCCATAGATTACATAGATTTTATATGATAAAATCTAATGCCATCAAAGAACAAATACAATCAATGCAATCACAGAGATAGCCTTGAGGATCCAGACCACAACGGGTCTGGCCAGAGATTGGTGAAATTGATTAATTTGCAATAACAGTTTTCAACCTTTGAAAAACATGAGTAGGATTGGCACTAGTGACCATCTTACATGGTAGGATGTTTGTGTAACGATTTTTACATCGGTTCAGTGGTAGGTCTGCAGCAAAGTGTGGAATATCCAGTCCAATCAATTTTAACTCCTGTAAATGACAGAGAATAGATTTGAGATTTCTGTATATGGTGTGGACTGGATTATCGTTCACATTGGATTATTCTAACTGTAATAGAATTGTAACCCCCCACCCCCTTGTCATATGATGTTGCAGTGCTCCCTTTTGCGTTAGAGTGTACTTCTCCACCCCAGTCTTGTCTACTTGCTTTGGCCAATGAACTTGGGTGGAACTCATGTCCAATCAGAAGCTTTAAATATGCTTGTTTGGTTTAGTTTGCCCTCTTCTGCTTCTGCCATCTGCCATGAAAAGAACATGAGCAGAGAAGCTGCGAGTCCCTAAATGAGGAGACACAGGGGTGGCCATGACCTGACCCATGGCCTGAAGCAGAACTGTCCCTGCTACCCCACAGATCCACAAGTGAGAAAAATAAATGTCGTAGGTCACTGAGATTTTGAGGTTGTTTCTTATATAGAATTATTGCAGTCATAGCTGACCAATATAATACATTAATCCCTTGGATAGCTTAGCAATCATTTGGAGAAGGTATATAACACTATTTGTGTAATAACATTCAGGGTGTGTAAAGTTGGAAAACCGAAATCCGTTTCAGATTTTTGGAGGTATAGGATAACTGAAATTTATGCAGTTTGCATAAATATTTCCTATTCTATGAAGAAAGGTAGGTCTTTCTCTTTCAGGCGATGAGCCTTAGAGAAGGTAGTAGAAGAGAGAGTGAGGAGCAAAGTAGGAGTATTTTCCATGTAACAAGACATAGGATTGACAGTCACTAAATATATGGCAAAGAAACCTCAAAAATAAGGATGAATCAGTAGTGGGTAGGCAAACCCTTCAGTGAAAATAAGAACATCCAGATATCTGCCTGCCTGCGTGTTATCATCTGAAGATGCACTGATAGGAAAACTTTTATGTAAACAGACAATCATCATACTTCACCAAGGTTACGTTACTAGAAAAGGGGGTTTCTAAGCTGCTCTATCATGTGTATAACAGGAAAAAAGGGGTTGAAGTCAGGCCACATGGATTTCCCTGAGGGCATTTTTCACACTGAGGTCTAGGTGAATGGTGTTCCCGGGAATTGTATAGTGCACGACAAATGCAACAGTTTTAGTTAAATTCCCAGACACATTTGAGGGAAATATTAGTAAACAGCATTAGAACCACCTATAAGTGGGATTACCTATATAGTACGCACTTTTCTATAAGACTATTAAGTGAGGCAGTAGAGAAACCACTTGTAAATTTTACTTATATAGGATATTAATATTGCAAACAAGTTTTACTCTTCGTAATTCCTCCCCATTATGACTTCACCGAATCATTCGCTGAAGGAATATTTCTCAGGGGGAAGACTTTTTGAGAGTCTGAAAGACTTTTAAAGAGAGTTGGAGACATTTGACTGTGTTATGAGAGATTGAACAGCGATATCTCTTTCATGCCCTTTGTGTTTTGATTCAAGGGCTCTTTGCAAAACATATGCTTTAGAGCTCTAGTTCCTGGGCCTTCTGCTACTTCCACATAGAAGCTCCTTGGTAGCTCAGTGTGTGTGCTTAATGGCATGGAGATGCAAGCCTGCAGGGAACACGAATGAACTGACATAAACTGTTCAGATTGCACTCTTCCTTTGCTTCTGCATCACTTGGCTTTGCAAGCTCACAAAATCTCAAGCTCTTTGGCCTAAATTGAAGCCAATTGTAAGGCTAAACTATGCAAACCTTGATCCTCAATTCACAAAATTAGAAGTTTTTCCATCTTAGGCAAAACCTTTGCTTACCAAATGCCTTTAAACAGAAACGTGCTGCTGTTACTTTATTACTTTTTTTTTTTTTTCAATTTTAAAGGGTTTTCAAAGACTGACTATATGGTTCTTGTAAGAAATGAAACTTAGTTTTAACAACTTGAACCAAATGGTGTTATTTTTATGTTAGTCCCTTTTGGCAGCTATAAGCATATTTAAATGATGCTTCCATTGCTTAAAATATTTTGGAAATCTACCTCTTTTAGAGAGTGCCTTTATAGATAGTGTGTCACAACATCTGACTTATTTTGGTGTGCCACCTATAAATTGTAGGGTCTTGGAAAAGCAGTTCAAATCTCATTAACATCAGTTTAATTATTTGTAAGATAGGGTTGGTAATGTCTCCATACTTCACTGGTGTGTAGTGAGTATCAAGTGGAGTGATTAAACTCAACATTTGATAACAGTTGTGAAATGTTTCTGTTATGCTTCCTTGTTTGCTTTGCTTTGCCTGGCTCCATATTTTCTCCTTCCTTTGCCATTTGTACTAACAGACCAAAAACTCTCTCCCTAAGTCCCCAGCTTTGAGGACAGACTGATAAGCCACAGGAAAAGGCCTCAGATATGAAAAAAAAGAAACGGTGGAAACAGATTGAGGCTGAGAGCTGGAGCACATATGGAAACTGGCTAGCTGATAGAACTTTAATTGTGTGTTGCATCCCTGCTGTAAAAGCCCTAAATTGATAAGAGGGATTTAATTGGCTGAACACTGTAAATGCAAATTGCCAAAACAGAATTGCAGCAAAGCAGGAACTGCATGTATATACAAAATGCCTTGCAATCTTTCGTAATTCAGTCTGTCACTAAGTGGAAAATCGAATTCAAAGTTTCCAGTTCAGTAGCTTTGCAGTTATTTTCTTTCCAACCATATGGAATCTCCAGAGGCTTAAATCTTCAGAGAGTCAAAATATGAGGGAATGGCCTGAAACCAACATAAATCGTTTTTTAATTTTCTTTTGCCAGTTTTGTTTCTAATATAATTTATCATCATGTTATTTTTCTAGGCCACATAGTCATCCATAAGAATGGTGGTCCCCCAAAAGATATGTCCACATCCTAATGCCCAGAACCTGTGACTGTGGCCTTATTTGGAAAAAGGGTTTTTTCAGATATAATTAAGTTAAGGATTACGAGACGAGATCATTTTGTGTTATCCATGTAGGTCCTAAATCTAATAACAAGTGTTCTTATAAAAGATAGAAGAGGAAGGAGTCATTTAAGATAGAGGCATACGAGTAGATCTGAGATATACAGCTGCAGGCCAAAGAATGCCTGAAATCACCAGAATTGGAAGAGGCAAAGCAGGAGCCTTTCCTAGAGACTTTGGAGGGAGCATGGCCCAGCTAACACTTTAATTTGGGACTTCTGGCCTCTAAAATTGTGAGAGAATAAACCTCTTGTTGTTTAAAGTCACCAAGATTGTGGTAATTTGTTGTGGCAGCCCTAGGAAAATAATACCAAGGTCCACTGGCAGTCTATGTCATGTGGCTATGTTTGAAGCATGAAGATCTTGAAAAGCAAAGCACAAACATATGCTGCACTAATATGCTAGGGCTGCCATAACAAAGTCCCATACACTGAGTGGCTCAAACAACAGAAATTTATATCTCATAGTTGTGCAGGTTGAGAAGTCCAAGAACAAGTTGCTGGCAAGGTTTCATTCTAAGGCTCCTCTTGGCCTGTAGATGGCCACCATCTTGCTGTGTACTCACATGACCTTTCTGTGCTGCTGGTGGAGGGGACGGGGAGGAGAGAGCATGCTCACTGGTGGCTCTTCGTATAAGGGCACTAATCCCAGGATGAGGGCCCCATTCTCATTACCTTGTCTAAACCGAACTGCTTCCCAAAGGCCCCACCCCCAAATACCATCACGCTTGGAGCTGGGACTTCAACATATGCATTTGGGGGCACACCGTCAGTCCATAGCATGTGCCATCACCTTCTGAGAAGAGCACACACTGTATTCTAGCTTCAATGTCAGGAAGTGACAAGCGCTCGATGTTTGTTTTGACATAGGTTGGACGTTACAGTCAGATGAGCTAGATTACTAGATTATAGAACAAGTGAGGAGAAACAATGTGATCAGTGCCATTGACAGAAAAGTTTCCATCTGTGGCAAGTAAAAGTCCAATGGATTGGGCAATGTCCGGTTATGTTTCAGGTAAAAACTAAGGGAGAAGAAAGGATTTATAAGCAGGTGTTTAGTGAGGTGCTGTATTACTTTCCCATTCTGCCATAACCAAGCAGCATAAACTGGATGGCTTAAAACAACAGAAATGTATTGTCTCACATTTCTTGAGGCTAGAAGTTCAAAATTAATGTGTCAGCATGGACATACATCCTCTAACCTATATGGGAATCCTTCCTTGCTTATTTCAAGCTTCTTCCTATTTGGTTTGTTGGAAATTTTTGGTATTCCTACACTTGCAGCTGTGTCTCTCCAATCTCTCCCTTTGTCATCATATGGCAGTCTCCCTGTTTGTCTCTTTATCTTCACATGGCTGCCTTTTCATAAGGACACCCGCCATATTGAATTAAGAGCCCACCCTACTTCAGTATGACCACATCGTTAACTGATTACATCTGCAAATGAGCTTATTTCCAAATAAGGTCACATTCTGTGGTACCGAGTGGTTAGGGAGTCAACATACTTTTGGGGAACACAATTCAAGCCTAACAAGTACTGTAATGGAAAAATGGGGTGCAGTAGTGATGGCAGTCTTGGGCAGGTGATGAAAGATGGCTAAGAAGAAAGTCAATCTCAAGAAAGTTTAGGAATAGCTCTAGGATGAGATTTAGGGGCAACACTCCAATCAATGAACCAATCACTAGTACTGGCACTTGGAAACAGAGACTAAACCTAGGAAATTAGAAATGAGAGGGAAGAAAACGCAGGTCTGGGAACAACATAAGACCCCTGATGTGAGAACTGGTGGAGAGGGTTCTAGACGACTTATTTCAACAAGGACTACAGGTAGGTCTCCAGTGAACTGGACTGAAAAACAAGTAAAAACAGCTGCAAATGGGAGATATTACCAGAAATCAGAGGTCACTTCTTGTGAACTATGTGGCAAGTAGTGTGGTTTTGTTTTCATCTTTGCAGACATATTTCTCAACAAAGATGGTGAGGGCTTTCACTAGCTTTCTGATCAAACACAAAGCACAGAAATTAATGGCAGCACGAACAGTGTATGTCATGGGCTCTCAAATTTCAAGCTCTAAAATCTGGCTCTTCAAAACCTTTCCCACAGGTGACAAGAAATGAGGAATTGAATCTAATCCCTGGGTCCAAACTTCCTTAAAAAAGGATGTATATTTTTGTGAGAAGCATAATCAGTTTTTCTAGTAGATGCAAAATCAGATGCAAAGTGAAAGAGGAATTTATTCAGGGAATGCAAATTAGCAACTTGTATAGCTTCATGTATGACTTAGAGCTGTACTGGTAATATATATAAATCCAGATATTAGTTTGAATTTACATAATGCTTATTAATGATGTAATTTCTCAATATGGGTGTGATATTTCAATGTCAAAATGAATATAAGTATTAAGCATTAATATAAACAGAACAAATAACTGTTCATCTGCTGAATTTAGCTAGACCAGCTGATTCAGCCATCTTAACTAACACTCTGTTGGATTCCCATTACAGCAAGAAATAGTTTTTTTTTCTTAAGCCTCAATTAATTATGAATTTCAGGAAAATTTGAGGGCTGCCATGTGAAAGGTCTGACATACACCCTGAAATCAGGTATCAGAGATGCGCAATGCATCTTTGAAAACAGAGGAGGATACCCTGACACTGAACCTGAGGATGTGGGGGCGGGCAGGGCTAGGGATTGACAATATCTGGGGACGTGTCAAGTGAAAAAGGAAATGAGTCAGACCAGTGGGTCACTGCTGGAGCAAATGTTAGTCCTAAATAAACAATCTGAGCTTGTGATTTAAATAAAACAGACTTCCGGAGAGTAATTGGTATTTTCTTAACCCAACAAGAATGTAATATCAGGACTTGGCGCCAAATAAATTACATACAATGGTAGGCTGAACTACATCAATGGTTCACAAATCACCTATGACCAATATTGTTCTAAGAACAAAGATATATGAAAAAAAGCTCCATAAAATAAATATATTAAACACTTATTCAAATCATGATGTGATGGTTAACTTTAGGTGTCAACTTGGCTAGGCTATAGTGCCAAGTTGCTTGGTCAAACATCAAGTCTTGATGTTACCTGTAGGTATTTTTTTAGAAGCAATTAACATTTTAGAATCATTAGATTTTGAGAAAGGAGATTACCCTCCATAATGTCAGTGGGCCCCATCCAGTCCGTTGAAGGCCTTAAGAGAAAAGACTGAAGGAATTCTGCTTCCAGACTGCCTTCAGACTTGAGCAGCAACATCAAGTCTTACCTGGGTCCTCAGCCTGCCCTGCAGATTTCACACTTGCCATCTCCTACAGTCATGTGACCCAGTTCCTTAAAATAAATCTCTCCATTTCTCTCTAAATCCAATTATCATCTATCTATCTGTCTATCTATCTATCTATCTATCATCTATCTATCTATCTATCTATCTATCTATCTATCTATCTATCTATCTATCTATCTACCGTGTTTCCCTGAAAATAAGACCTAGCCAGACCATCAGCTCTAATGAGTATTTTGGAGCAAAAAATTAATATAAGACCAGGTCTATTTTGCTATAATATAAGACCTGGTCTTATGTAAGACCGGGTCTTTAATATAATATAATATAATACAATATAATATAATACTGAATCTTACTTTAATTTTTGCTCCAAATGACGCATTAGAGCTGATGGTCCGGCTAGGTTTTATTTTCAGGGAAACAGGGTATCTATTATTTCTTATTCTGTGTCTCTGGAGAATCCTGACTAACACACATGAGTTATAAAGCGTGGGTGTAACCTTGTCCCATAGTTAGTCCACTGTTTCTCAATGGAATACTGTTGGCTTGGGACAATTCTTTGTTGTGTGGGACTGTCCCATTTATTGCAGAACATTTAACATCCCTGTCACTGTCCCCATTAAATACCCTAGTAGCTGACTCCCAAGTCATTATGACAACCCCAAACACTCCCACATCTCTCCAAACCCCTCCTAGGGAACTGCCTGGTACTGGCCCAGTTACAAACTACTGATTTAGTTCAAACTATATAGATGAGCAAACTGAGGTGATGAGAAATTGTGATTTTTTTTTTTTCAATTTTAATTAGTAACAGAATGGTAGTGAGGACCCAGGTTTTTGGAGTCCTAGTATAGTACATTCCTACCTCCTTTATAAATCCTATGAAATAAGCCTAGGTGTGTTCATTTATACATTGAATGTATAAAAGCTCTCAGCATATTATAAACTGAGCATTTAGCAAATAAAATTTGTGACTCTACTTTTCGCATTTTTGAAGCATCTGCAGCTACGATCTAATCACTTATTGTTTGGTTCTCCCAGTGTTCTCTCTTTGAAAATTGAGTTTGAGTGGACATCATGGCCTAGGCCAGCCAATCAGAACCCTCCCCTGTGATTTTTCAAACTATGAAAAAGAACGAGAGCAACTGCAGGATGTGACACTCTGGGATTGGTGGTGGTCATGTTTTCTACTATGAGAAAGAGGTTGGTTTGTAGAGAAAGAAAGAGAGGCCAAGACAGAGTAAGAAGCAGAAATGAGAACTAAAAAGAGGGGGTTTCTGCAAGGGTCGTGGCCCTGGGTCCAGTCATTCTCGTGATGGAGCTGCTGCCCTACCCGCTTCCTGGTTTAGCTACTCATCCCTTCCTTAGATTATATGACATATATCTTTTTCATTTTTTTCTTACCAGAAAATAACTCATTGCATTTTAAAAAAATACATAATGATGCGATTTAGAAGCACAAGAAATAGTTACACTGGGGTTTCATGGCATACACTGGGCAGTACTCCCAATCCTCCCAGCCAGGGCAGTGATCTAGTTGTGCCACCAAGGTCATGTAATCCTGTAACAATTAAGAAGAGTCTGTGGCTTCAGTGAGGTTGAATGTGTACCAACATCACAATTTTCATCACCATCATCAGAATGATCTAAATATTTTTTTCCTGAGTTTTGGCTTAGTTTTCTCCTTTCATTTATATACTTTTCTGAAATGCAGTCTTCATCATAGATCTCCAATTCAAGTCAAATTTCTATTCTTTCAGATAAAGCATTTGGTGCAGCATCTATAATTCCTTATGTACCTGCCTGCAATGGGTAACTGAGCAAGGCTCTATGTGGAATTTCTCAAGACACAGGTAGTTGTTAGGGGCTTTGTGTTTGATATGTATAAGGTTCTTCTCATCCTTAAGTTCCCTGTTAGAATTTCCACACCAGGATTCCTGCTGTTTGTTACAGACCAAAGCTTTCCTTGGCTGATGGGCAGAAAGAAGAAATGAATGTGAATAATGAGGAGAAAGCAGTTACATTCTATTAGGTTGGTACAAAAATAATTGTGGTTTAAAAGGTTAAAAAAAATTGCAATAACTGCATTACTTCTGCACCAACCAGTACAACCTGGTGTTTCAGAGGAAAGAGTGACTTTGAGGTTTTTTTAAAAAATTCCCAAATATTTAGAAAAAAATCACTTTATCTGTCCCTTTTCCCTGGTTTCCCTGAATCACAAGCCGCTATATAGAAACCTGAAGAATGTGAAGCCATCCACACTCTGTTATGTGCTGTGAAATATGCGCGATGGAAACCTAGGACCAATTGTAGTCCTCATACTGCTGAGATCCTACATTTACCCATTGCCATCTACTCTGACACATGGTCTTGGACTCAAACAAATATGTGTGCTTCAGAAAAAGCAGGAGTTGCCAATTATTTTCTTCTACACAAACCATATGTAACTCTCTTTCCCAAATTTCTCTAAGAAAACAAAACCTCACAAAGAAATATTAAGTAGAATGCTGAGAGTCCTATAGCTATAAGAGCCCTACCTCAGACTCTTATATACCCAGAAGATAAAGCAGTCCATTTCACCCACCCTTGCTGTAGCCTAAGTGGCGTGAAAAACACACTAAAAATCCCCTGAAAGTAAAATTCTGTTTTAGATTTCAATCCGCAGCTTGCTTTCCCCTGCACACTTGATCGCCTTGGTTTTCAGCAATGGCTTCTCCTATAACTACGTTTGTTCACCCCAGTCCCTGCATCTCCTTTCCTTCATTGGTGCCACCCAGGCCCTGACCTAACTAAGGGTTGACATCCTATCTCTGTACCAGCAGATTAGACACCCCTGAACCCAGTTACCAAACTGCTCATTATGCATCCACAGCACAAGCACTGTCCAAAGAGCAGGGAAATGACGCCGATATGAACCTGCCAATTTCTATGCCCTATCTACCGGAAGGCAGAAACTACTTATTTACTCACCTCGAATTGAAGAGAAAATTTATAGTCAGAATCTTTGGCCATATCCTTGATGTAGGCGTCAAAGTCATCCAGTTGAACTGGGCTTTGTTGAACACAAAGAAATGCGTGTTTAAAAAATTCTGTTGGTAAGTATTATATCTTGTTTAATTTCTCAAACATGAACAATTTTCTCAGAGAGAATAGAAGTTTCACTTCTTAAAGGTTAGCATTTTTTTTTCTTTCCTTCCTTCCTTCCTTCCTTCCTTCCTTCCTTCCTTCCTTCCTTCCTTCCTTCCTTCCTTCCTTCCTTCCTTTCTTTTCTCTTTCTTTCTCTCTTTCTTTCTTTTTGGTTAAAGTTACCAATCCTTAATATATTGTAATTTAAAAGAGCCATATAGAGAGGGTGCCAATAAAATGTATACAATTTGAAAAACTGTATTAAAATTACGCTGATGGTAACCTCTTTAAGCACCTCTTATAATTGCAGAAGTCAAACATGATTTGTGTTCATCTTTTGTCATCGGTATATATTGAGTATAACAATTTGAATACCGTTTTTTCCTTTCTTAAAATGTGTGTACATCTTTTGGCACCCTCTGTATATTAAACTTCCTTGAGACAGAAGAAACACACTATAGATCACAAATATTTGCATATGTCATCTTGCTGCATTGATGGTTGGGGTCCACGTGGCCAACATAATGTCATGCTCCAGACAAGAGAGCCAAGGCTAAGAGAGTCAGGTGAGTAGTCCAAGATCACTTGGCTACCGAGCCGTAGAACCATGGCCAGAACGCAGGGAAGATGATTCCTGGTTAAAAGCTTTCTCACTTCAAACTTGCCATCCTTCCAAAAATTGGCTAAATGTGGGACTCCTGTCCTGGAATGAACTCCATGAAAACTGCACTCACTGGGTGCTGTCTTTGACCAGTGCATTGACCTTAAAGCCAGATTTAATAATTCTAGTTTTCATCTCAATAGCAGGAAAATGGGAGCATCCATAGGGAAAGCAAACAAGAAAATATTTATAGGCTAGAAAAAAGCAAAAGCAGAAAGAAGAGAAAAAAGGGAGACAGAGGAAGAACCAGGAAATAAAAGTATGAATGTCAGGGAGAGAAGGAGAACGGTAAGAAGGAGAAAAAGCAAGCTGCAAGGGAGCAGAGATCAGTAGGACAAAGATTTAGAGGGGAAGGGGGAAAGAGAAGGTAAATGGAAAGGTTGGGGAAGGGGGTAAGCTCCTCAGAAAATGGCTTTTAGAGAAGGAGGCAGGATTAGAAAGAAAATGAGAGGAGGGAATGAGGAAGCTGTTTGACATGAGGTTTTGGCTTGTGGCCAGTTTCCACCACACTACACCCCACCCAAATTTTGTCCACATCCTGCTTTTCTTTTTTCTCTCTGCCTGGGTCTTGGGAGGAACAAGCCCCGATAGAGTATCCCCTTTTTCGCCCCCACAACCAATCCTTTTCCTGCCGTAGTCTATATCTCTCTACCTCACTTAATAATCCAACCAATAATTTTGGGCAACAAAGTTTTTCTGTTCCTGTCAAATCACTTTTTCCAGGTGACTCTCTCCGTTTAGTCTGGTCTGGTCTCTCTACATCACTTGATATATGCCAGTGGAATGTGTACTGATTTGAAATAGATTTAGGAAAAATATTATTCTGTTATCCATACACATACACCAAAAACTGTCATAATAATTTTCTATTTGTCAATGATAAATAGACATCAACTTTTCTTTTGCATCAACTTTTCTTTTGTATTATGTACTTGATTTCCACCCCCCCGCATTAGTATAGGTGCCATAGATCTAGGTGGAACCCCTAATTGCCTCATATTAATTCACCAATATTCTATCCTAGGCAAGCATCAAGGATGAACTCTATTTATAAGAATGGTTCACTCTTCATATGTAGAATTTTAGCTACATGCTTAGTGGTGATAATTACACTTTTGAAATCAACTGACAGTTAATTTTCACCCATCAGAATCTTAATTCTTATGACTTAACAGTTCAGTAGATAAGTGAGAACACAGGACAGCAAGAGTAATTGTCTTTTTCTATTTACTATAAAGATTTCCTGAGACAGCATTTCTCAAAGTGTTTATTATAACATCTAATATAGTAAAAGCCTTTCCTTGCAATAAGCACAGAACTTGGAAATACAAATTGGCAAAAATTTTTATACAATTTTGATGTAACTAAAAATTAGATTTTTTTGTAGTTTCGAATAACAGACTTCCTTCTTCAAGACTTTTATAATTCTGAACAAGACAGTTTTTCTCAGATTTCATATGGTGATCATTTTTGTTATTCCGCGTTTCTGTGATACACTTTCTTAGTACTCATTGCCATCCATGTGTGTAAACACACCAACACATAATAGCTTAACTCTTTTAATACGCATTTGCCTCTTTCTTAAGCATCCCTTCTATTTAAATACAAGCAATCTTTTTGATTTGGAAAGGTAAGATCATTATGGAGAACATTTTTAAACACAATATTTTACAATGAAATAGTAAGAAAAACTTACTGTATTTATATACTTCAAAGTTGCTAAGAGACTAGCTCTTAAATGTGCTCACCACAAAAATAAAATGATAATTATGTGACATGATGGAGGTGTTAGCTAATGCTTGGTGTTAATCATATTGCAATATGTAAATGTATCAAGTCAACACATTGTATGCCTTAAAACTGACACAATGGTAAATATCAATTATAGCTCAATAATAAAAAAAAAACTTACTTAGTCAGTTTTCTCTTCTTTAAACCATTTTTACTCCTGAGAATCAAAAAAAAAAAAAGATAAATTTATCAGGGCAAAAGAATTGATTACATATAGATTAAAGTTGAAGAGTTTTAAATAATTACAACAGACACCTCAATTTTATTTAATTTTCATTAAGCATGTCTCAAGTTTGTTTACTTTTCCTTAAATAAGAAAATGATAATTTCAGATTCATTTTTTAAACTCTATTAGATTGCAGGAACATATCTTTCCTTTATATTTAATGTTTACCAAAAACTGAATTCTGAAAACATAATTTCCTGCTACTAGTGATTAAGTTGCTAACACATTTTGTAAATACATAGAAGCATCTACTGTGTGAATACTTCAGTGTCTACAGGCAAGAAGTAAAAAATGGGGATAAAAGTGAGAAATAATGGTGGGAGGTTGGATATATTGGTCTCGTAAAGATTCAATTGACTCTTTTGGACGTTTTTGTTGGGCATGTGAATTTGTGCTATCAATGTTGCTTGTATCTTACGTAATTCTACTATGGCATTGTTCTTACTCAATTTTGAAATAGTTTTAAGCGATTTGAACAACTGGACCTACTACATGCTTGTTCTTAATTCATTATTAGTTTGTAAGCACAAATACATGTAATGCTAAGGTCTGCTTGAGTTAATTTAAGGGGGTATTTAGGGTAATTGTTTTCAACCAACAAGTAAAGAAAGCTAGCTAATGTTAAGGCAGTATCTGCTGAAACACTTTATTGTTGTATTGTCTTATATAAATAACACATATTGATACATGATTGTGTGCGAGTGACAATTTTATAAGTAATTTTCAAAGATATTTAAGTATGGATGGAAATATAAACAATAAACAATCTATAGTAAATAATTGGTTGTGATTTGGGTACTCTCATGTGCCAAACTATTTATAATACAAATTATGAGTGTTTTGGATACCTCAAGTTCCAGAAAGCCTTTAGCAGAATGAAGCACTACTTCCTCTGTGCTTTCATAGCACTTGTGGAGTATTTCTCAGGTTGTCTGACTGTCAGGTGCACACGCGCTCCCTGCAAGACCGTTCTTTTCCCTTAGAGCTGAGCACAGATAGTAGAACTCATAGTGGGTGGCCAAGAAATGCTTATTTAATTGAATTGAAACAGTTCAATGTTTGCTATGTTACCCTCATGATTCCTTAATGATTCAGTTAAGAATTTGATGCTAGACTTGGGCTTGTGAGGTCCCACTGGGGAAATGGGACTTGTGGCTGGAAAGGAAGTAATGCAGGATAGAAAATGTAGGGAAATACTATCCATAAAGGCAAGTCGTGTTTCTGGTTTTCATCTTTCCGATTTCAGGTAGTTTTTATATCTTCCCAATTCTGAGTGAAGACAATCCATTCAGTAGTTTCTGTCCTATTTTATTCTCCCTCATCCTCTCATTGTCTTCCATACTAGGGAATTAGAGGGAGTAGATATGCCAGTTTTTACTTTGCCTCTCCCTCATCCCCTCCAAACAAACCAAAACACAACACTGTGATATTGGACAGAGCTGTATCATATAAACATTTGGGAACTTAAAGATATGCCTCTTGAATAATTTTTACTCAGCTCTTGCAATGACAATTTAGTTAACTTTTGGAATCCCACATTTACTTCGTGTGGCAGGAGTCAGTTACCTCAGTGCTTTATGAAAGCAGAATGTTAGCATAGATAACAGTTTTTGGTAAAGTCAGTAGGCTGCCAACATGTTTTGAGATTGAGAGTGAATTAAAAAGAGAAAAAAAGAAACATTTCCTATCTAAAACAGACTTTAAGGGAAACTGGGAAGAAACGAATGTATGTGGGAGGGTGACAAAGAATAAATTCAGTGCTGAAATCTTAAGCTGCTACTATTCAACAGCTGTGTAGAAATCTGATTTACGGAGGAGATGCACTTTTTTTTCTTTCAATCTCATTCATTAATTGAATGAACTTTAAATACAATATAAAGTGTTACCACACATTTTATATGACTTATTGTCATGTATTTATCATCATAAATGTATGTCTTCATAATTTGTGTACAACTTTCATTGTTCTGATGACATTTTGCTGAATTCCTATAGATCCCGAAAGGTTCCTGTATCCTAAGGCTGTGGGCCATGACAGGGCTGAATTATGAGACTCCACAGGAATACTGATAGAATTTCCTACATTTTCAATTGCTGTGCTAATTCTAAAACTAAAATCGGGAAAATTCACTGTTAAACATGTAAGTTAAGGCTTTGCTAACACTTTTAGCTTCAGCACATTATGAAAAGAGCTAATGTATGTGTGTGCATGTGACAGGGAATATTTTGGGTGATATTTAGGGTATCATGTTGTCATTACAAAAGCTTTTCTGAATAACTGATAAATAACATACATCAGACATACATTATATATGGATATATTATCATGCACTCCTTTTTAATTTTTCCCTTTCACTTATGTTAGGTAAGGTTCAAAACCCAAATGGCTTCAAGAAGTAAAGATGCATTCTTCGTAAGTTCTTCAGGGTTATGACACTCTTAGAAAGCCAGCCAGGTTGGAATTCATTGCAAAGAAGAATATGAAGCAATGGCCGAGACATGGGACTTATGATGGTTAAAACAAACGAACAAAAAGCACTGTCCCCTCCCCCCAAAAACTCTAGATGTCCCCAATTTTGTAAGCCCTACTTATTTTCTCATGAGCTAAATGGAAATTATCCCCAAATCTTTAAAAGGGTCTTTAGAGTTATGTCATTCTCCGAATAGAATGTGCAATAACCATGAGTAAAGTTGAGCATTTTAAACTAAGTGTTGCTTCATGCTTAAAATGTCAGCTGCCGAGGATTTAAAACAGGCAGATGAATACTTGAGTACAACATGAGGGTGATTATGCTCGTGAGAAGGAAGAGAGTAGTGACACTGAATCTAGATAGAGCTAGTCCAAATAAGATGGTTTTCCTTGAACAGGATACACAATCTGAGATGATTAAAGTCAGAAATCCTGGCAGAATACAGTCATAGACTAAGCCAGTTGAGCACTAGTGCTCTACACCGATTCTGCTACCACCCCAGGAGAAGATTCAAGCAACAACAAAAGGGAAAGTCTCTTGATTTCCCCATGAACCACTAAAGGCATCAGGAGGATTTTAGAAAATCAACAGGAGCCTATCTTTCCAAGAAGTTGACAGTTTAGAGAAGCTGGGCAGTGTGTTAGGAAGGAGGTGGGTGGGTGTCTCTGTTATTTGTGGCGGTTGTCAACAGGGTCGGTGAAATATAAAGACAAACACATCTAAAGGAGGGTTAAAAATGATTATTTTGCAAATGGAGGGAAAATATCCCCGAGTTATTCGATAAAAAGTAGCAAATAGGAAATCCAAGTGGCTTTGTGAGTACTGAGCTGAACTTGAAGGAGAGAGACCATGAATTGTACTTTTATATCTGTCATGGCACAAACCTAGTGCTGAAAACATAGATTATGTTCTGTATGTTTTCATTGGTGGATATGTGTGGTTTACTGAAAGGGACAGAAAGCATGGGGCTCTGTTTTGCCTTTTTTTCTCACCTGGAGATAATCATTTACAGTTTCAGGACTGTTCTAAAAACTACCATAGGTTTTTTTCGTTTGTTTGTTTGTTGTTTACCTCTAACTTGGGTCTCATGTTATTTGATTAATACTATAAATAGTGGACCTTGAAGGGGTTGTTGAAACTGGATCTCGTGTTCATCAGAGGGACCTATTAAAAAAGACATGCAAATAAGCACAGGCCTACCTGATAGAAGCTTAAACTAAATGGTGGAAAATGAGAAAGTCAGAGAATTAAGCAGCGAAATGAGTATAATATTATATGCATCTTTTTTTCTTTTGTTGAAATTTGGGGAGGATACCTTATGGGTATTTGTTACAAGTATTCTAATGACAGTTAGAATATTGGAGGATGATCCAACGCTGAGTTAAAAAAAATTTATATTTTGAAGGACAAAATGGAATTTGTGAGCATTTCTCATACCTGAAAACCATCTGATGTTAAATATTTAAAATATTGTGTTGATGATGGTGAAGCCCTATACTGAAAACTGTTATTGAAAACAAACTTGAAACAACATTGAATGGGTCCTCATCACCCAGTACACTCCTCTGACTGTATTATTTACACATTGGTGTCCACCATGTTTCAAAAGTTTTCCTCTAGTCTCTCTTTTTAAAATAAAATACAATGTCTAGTAATAACAATCTCGATTGTGAGGAAATCCTTTTTTATATTTCTTCCATTGCAACCTCAAGTCCTAAACTTTGCCCACTGTATTTA
The DNA here is from genome assembly GCF_004115265.2 of Rhinolophus ferrumequinum. Lineage (NCBI taxonomy): Eukaryota > Metazoa > Chordata > Mammalia > Chiroptera > Rhinolophidae > Rhinolophus > Rhinolophus ferrumequinum. Next base: position 29,629,450 of record NC_046293.1, on the reverse strand, counting down.
TTCTGTCCTCAGAGGAGCTGAAGGACATTTGATCAGTTGTCTTTTTGGATAAATAACTCTTCAGATAGCTTTTCATCTTTCCCTCTTCTGCCCCATGGGCCATTTTTTCCAATCCATGAATTGTTTTCTGAGTCCTTTTCAAGTTGCCCACATTTCTGGATCTGTTTATACATAATTTAGTACCTAAACACCATGGACTAATACTTAAGGACAGTATTTTTTTCGTCAGTTCTCTGGGAAACCACTACTTTTTTTTCTTTTCTTTTTTTTTTTATGGCTTTAAGAAATAGTCCTTCTAGACACTTCCATCTCAGAATTCAAGATTATGATGATTATAATTTATAAAAATTGGAAAAAATACTCTTCAAGATTTGATTATTAAAATGATTTAAAAGCCAAGAAAATAAAAATTTAAAGGAGGCTGCTCTTTATAGCGGAAAGAGTATGTTTCAGACAAACTTGGGTTTGGAACCTAAATTTTTTATATAGTGTGATGTTAAAACAGTTGCTCTCCTTAAGCCTCTATTTCCACATCTCTAAAATGGAGTGACAGTACCCTCTGCAGAGTTTTGAGGACAATTAAATAATATAATTATACAGAGAGGCTTGCACATCGTCAGTTATTCCGTATTCATTGGGTTAGCATTATTACAAAAACAAGGAGGCCCCAAGTACAGGGTATAGTACTCTGGGTTTCACTCTTTTAATGTAATGAAACTCTCAAATGGATGGAGGTGATGCAGAAAATGGAAAGCGTCATTTATAAAGACGAGGGTCCAATGGATTGACTCAAAGAGAAACAAATGACTAGTGAAAAAGCATGCCAAGAACATCACAAGACAAAAATTTAATTGGAAAACATTGTTAGCATCTTGGTACCATGAACTGCTTTAATCCATTTCAATGTATGATTAATAATTTTAGATGCTGCCAACACATAAAATAATTAAAAGAATTTTTCATTTTTGTTTACTTCCTGAAAGCTAATTTTTAAAGACTTTGTGTTAGGTAAACATTAAAAAAAATCACTTACCAAGGATTAATATAAAATGCCAAAAGATAATCAGTCCAAAGACATGAGGGTAGCAGGGTTAAGAAAGCAAATATACTCCTACGCCTGTGAGCATTAATAGATAACAGATGTAAAGATGAAAAAGTGGCAAGAGTTAGTAATATAAACTGTGAACAGATATCAGTAAATTGCTTACTGGGATCAATTAAAATAAGCACCTTAATTATAATCACATATTATTCCATTCTGTGAAATTTAAACCTGAGGGCTTAAGTGCTATAATATTGCCAAAAATCAGCTTTATTCACACATAGACTTATTGTAATCAGATATATTTTTTTCAACTTATTTTGTGTTAATTAGCCTGCTATTAGGTGATTACATTTGCATTCAGCTAAATGAGGCTCTTAAATGCCTCATTAGTTATCTCGAGTCATTCCTAGGTGTTATCTTTGCAATGCTTATTTTAAGGAACCTGTATAACATCATTTGATAGCTTGTGGGAGGAAATATAAATGGCCAGTTTATACCGTGTTTCCCCGAAAATAAGACCGGGTCTTATATTGATTTTTGCTCCAAAAGATGCATTAGGGCTTATGTTCAGGGGATGTCATCCTGAAAAATCATGCTAGGGCTTATTTTCCGGTTAGGTCTTATTTTCGGGGAAATACAGTATATACTGATTCCAGTGAAAACTCTAAGTTTTTTGGGACACATTCATATCATATAAAGCTGCACTACTGTGACTTTCTATATTAATTTTATTTTAACTTATACATCATTTCTAAAAAATAACCCTTAAAACAGAGTTATGATATGACATTTGGGTACCATTCATTCAAGAAAAGTAGCTCATCAACTGCCTAGTCTATAATCTTACCAATATTTAAATGAGTGGGAACAAAATTACTTAAGTTTCACTTTAATTCTAATTCAGACCGTTAACTTAAAATGCATGGTTTGAAACCAATTTCAGACATACAAACCGCTTGTAAAATAGAACATTCATTAATGCAGATTTAAAAACATCCCATGGCTGCATCTATAGTTATTCTGAGAATTAGGAGGAAAAGTGCTATCTCTTGTCATTTCAGTTATGACAAATCTCCACTGAGACATCCCTTCTCAGCCAGAAAATGCTGATGCTGACGAAACTGTCTTTGCGAAGAGCTTGCAGGCGAATTTTCTTGATTTTATAAAAAAGGCCTGAAGTGAATTCTCTTTTGCTTCAGTTCTCTCATAACTGGTCTCCCATATTTATATAAGTTGTGACTGGTGTAGTTGGTCAATACACAGCTTTCCCAAGTCTCAAGTATAAATGAATTATTTCCTACATGGGTCACTCATCACGACTTTGTGACGAGGCCTTTTGTAAGGGTGGGCCAGACAAGAAACAAACATCGGTGTACTAGTCTTGGAAAAAGTGCTAATATATTTGAACAAACCTAGAAATATTTCCTAATTTTTTCACTATCAAGGGTTTATGGGTTTCTCTTTTTCACAGTCGGATTAGTTGTGTTTTAACAGCAAAATTACATTCAGGTTAAAATTAAAAATAGCACAATTTATTGTCCTGTTAAAAATAATCCTATTTCAACTAGAGTGAGCATCAATATAATGCCCACTTAGGGAAGTAGAATTTATATTTTAAATAAAGCTCTCCCTCCCATTGATTCTGTAGAGTAAAATTTCCAGTCTCAGATATCTATTTTTTTAAGATTAACCATTTTGGGGGATTAGGAAAACAGAAAAAAAAAAAAGATTACTTACCAAGGATTAATATGAAAGGTATATATCTAAATGTGCTTTACGTGGTTGCTTGCCAAAAAGCCAAACTAAATCATGTAAGCAATGGCGGTTTCATATTAAATGGTTACTTAGTCAGCAGTTTTGTTGGGTATTGATTTTGATGTATTGTTAATTTTCATGTATCACCTAATTTAATCTCCTGACAATGCTTTTTTAATTCTCAAAATACCTCCTTCCTCCAGGTCCTTAATACTCCAGCCATGTTTTCTTAGGGGACTTTCCTGAGTTTCCTTGATATTTATTTACCCCTGAGTATAAGAGTTGTGGGCACTGGGCTACAAACTTCTACTTGCCTTTTGAACAGAAGTGGTGGCTCATATCCCCAGGTACTGAAATGTGAGTTCTAAGTAGAGATGCTGTTCTGTGTGATGCTGCTTCAATGCTCTCCTGGTGCCTCTGCCACCACTTACTTGTTCAGTCTGGCACCTGCCTTTAAGCCTTCATCAGCACAGTTACAGGCTATTTGAATAACTGATGATTTAGTCCTTTGTTTAATGTAGTAAATACAGAACAGATTATACAACATGTTCTCTACCTCATAATTGTATCAAACTAATATATAAGAATACACTCTGTGAAGATCTAATCTTTAAAAGCCCACTGCCAAAGAAATTATGAAAGGATAATCAGACAACGCCCCCCCGCCCCCCGCCCCAAGACAGTAAAATAACATTTGGAGCACACTCAGCATAGCTAAGATGTATAGAGGCTTGCTCCAAAAGAATACTCACCAGTTGTATGGAAGCTTTCCATCCCTCTCTAAGGATGCAAAATTGACAAAAGTTCCTGCTCCACATTCCCTGTTTGAAAGGAACCGAAAAATCAAGGTTACTACTTGAGGGAGCACTCTTTTACCTTGATGTAATAGTCTTTACTGGCTTATCATCACAACATTAGATTTTTGAAAAATTCTCTACTCTGGGGTCCAAGGATAGAATCTAGTGCTCTACGAACACATATGGGAAAAAGTGCATCTTTATTTTCACAACTTCTCACTGAAATTGAGCAGTTCCTTCAATTATTAAAGTAGACAAGAAGTCATAATATCATCAGTACTGGTGAAATTTGCTAACAATAGAAATTGCAGATATTTTTCAATAATAGACTTGTTGCAGGTATTGAAATGTTGTTCATATTCATCCCTATGGTGAAGTATGAGAGTTATCATACACCCTACTAATTATTGTTATCTAATGTAGTACTCAAAAAGCATATAACTCATTTGGTTTTTAAATACTTTGATGACCATGTTTTAACATAATTAGTTCCATTTTCAATCCTATGTATTTTATTTTATGACCTTGAAAAGAGAGCCACAGGCTTCGTCAGACTCCTAGAGAGAAAAGATAATGGCATAAAAAATGTTGAGAATCTGTGTTCTAAGGACCAGCTGGTTGAAGTAGAATCACTCCTCCTAAATATTTTGCTGTATGCACCACAGAGAACGCACCTGCAAAAACACCCTCATGAACACCACTAGTTCCATTAGTGCATTACTACCCCGCACACACTACCACTCCTATGAGCCAACATTTACAGCTCACTTCCTCTGAGTTGAGTATTATGCTATTACTGAATTGTTGCTCCCCACTCTCCACTAATGCAGGGGCTCTTATCATCATCTTGACATCCATTCTTTCCCTGGCTTCCAGGCTACCTACCTCACTCTTAGTTTCCTTCCATTCCACTGGATCTCACTTTTGCCACTATCTTTTTTATTGTCCATGAAAATTTTAGTACTAGATTGTTCTGGGGCTGAATCCAGGGCCCTATCTCTTAATTTACACTTACTTCCTAGATTTCATCTAATCTACAGCTTTAAGACCATTTGTATGCTGACAGTTCTCAAATTTATATCTTCAACCCAGACTTCTCTCCCAAACCCCAGACTTCCATGTTCAACTGCCTACTCACACCTGCACTTGCAGCCATCGCTAGCTTAACATTTCCAAAACTCAAGTATTGATGATCTCCCAACTCTGAAACCCTTTCATCTGGAATCCTATTTTAGTTGGTGGCAATTCCGTCTTTTAAGTTGCTAGGGCTGAAAACCTTGGAGTTATCCTTGACTCTTACTCACATCGATTCAACATGCAATTTGTTAGCCCCTCTGGTGGCCTCTATTTTCACAGTATATCTGGAATCGGATCATTTCTCCCTACTGCCATTGCTACTGCTCCAAACTGCACCACTGCCATCTCTTACCACCTCCCCCAGTTCATATGCCTGCTTTTGTCCTTGCCTAATTACAACCTGTTTTTCACATAAAAGTCAAAATGGAAATGTTAAAATGTAAGTCAGATATCGTTAATCTTCTGTTCAAACCCTGAAATGGCTGCTCATTTTACTCAAAGTTAAAAGTGAAAGTCCTTACATGGGCTTATGAAACCCTACAGGATCTGACATCATCTCCTGCTACTAATCCCTTCATTTCCTCTGCTTTAGTAACTTTACTTTCCTGCTCTTCTGTGACCATGTTAGTCACGCTCCTGCCTTGGGGTCTTTGCACTGGCTGTGCTGTGCTCTCTACTGGGGACATACTTCCCCCCGATAATGCATGGCTCACTCCTCTTGTCTCAAAAGTCACCCTTTCAGTGAGACCGACCCACCTCCCAGAGCTCCTCTCTCCATAGTCCCCATACAGGTACTGCCAACCTCCCTTACTCGGGTTTATTCTTTGTTCTATTACCATCTGCTAACAAACGGTGCAATATTTTAACTTTTATCTTTATTATTTATTGTCTATCTTTTCCATTAGAATACAAGCTGTATGATGTTTTATGTACTGTTACATCCCAAGCACCTGAAGGAGTCTTGCATATAACAGGCATCCATTAATATTTGTTAAATGGATGGAGAAGTTTCAGTAAACTGCACAAGGTCACCTAGGTTGTAAATTAGGAGTTGACTCCGAGGAGGGTAATCTCAGAGCTTTATACTCTAGCCGTAAGGCAGTACCACTTCCCTCCATATCCTCTAAGATTTGTTCACATGCCAACATTTAAGGAGCCCGATTACCATATTCAGAACTCATTTCTTTTCTCTACTTTCATGGCATCTCTCTTTTATCTCCTTCCTGGTACAAGTCAGTTTGTGCCTTTAAATACATTTATTTCTATACATCTCTCTAGCTAGGTTCTGAGTTCCTAGTGTACAGCTTGGATGTCTGATTTTTTCTTATACGCTATAAGACACATCATATAAATTCTTATTGGGTGGATACATTTATTTATGAATAGGTGAATGACAGAACTCTGAGAAAGGGAAGAATGTTGACTGACAATGCAGCAGGCTAACACTGGGCAAATATAAATTTGAACCAAATTTCCCAAACCCAGTAGTACTGAACCAGGCAACAGTTTTTTGAGAGATTTGATGATTGTTCTGATCCTATAATGAACCACAGAAAGTTCTTAACAATGTGCTCTGATAAGAAATGCATCAGTGGTCAAAGCAGTATGGAATCTCCAAAATCATAAATCAAAAAGTTTTCTAACTGCAAGAAAAATGAAACTGCCTGCAAATCTGATCATAGCATCAAAACTAATAGGGGACTCTCTAACAGACCTAATCATAAACTCTACAAATCCTTTCTGATAAAACAGCTTCAACAGAACTAATGAGGACATGGATTTTGTTTTTTCTTTCTTGTGGTCTCCATATATTGTAACTCCTTTTATTAACGATACTGAGTAGGCATAGATCAGGCGTGTCCAAACTTTTTTCAACGTTTTTCACCACGGGCCATATGCGGTAAAATACACAAACAGCCGGGCCACTCACTCGAGGTGAAGTACGTATTGCCTCCCCTGGTTTATTTAAGTAAACTAAATACATTTTTGGAATTTGCTGCGGGCCAATTAACAATGGATTGTGGGCTGCAGTTGGCCCGCGGGCCGCAGTTTGCTCACCCCTGGCCTTGATCTTTCTTTTACTCCAGAACAAGTGTGAAAGTATCCAAATGTCAGGAATGGATGCCTGTGTTAAGAAGTCTGACCATATATAAACCAGCACTCCTCTGCTTTACCATTTCAGTGACAGTGTTTTCTAAACTAATATTTCAAATCATCTCCGGAAACACATAAAATAGAAATAGACACTCACGCCTGTACAATGTAGACCTGCAAAACCATACATGCATGATCAATAAAAGTACTTTAAAGGCTGTGGGGACAGGATCAGCCCCACTTCCCTTACCTGGCCATCTGCAGGTGCTTTCTCCTGAGAATGATCAGGGTAATGAGCAGCAGTCCAATCAGCAGCGTGCTCAGGATGGCCAGCACGGAGATGACCACCACATTGGGGTTCACCTCTGTAACTAAACAGATACGCCACACATTTTCATTATGGTTTCCATGACATGGAAACTAACAGAACCACTCATGGTTCTTCATCTGATTTCGAGAGCAATGGACTTAGGAGGATGACAAGCAGCAACAATGATGTTTCTCCGAGATGACAATGACCTCTTCCTGGTCAACTATAAGTTAGTAAAGTACATTGAGAAACAGTATCCAAGACCGACATTCGGGATGCTCGTATAAAGGAAAACTATAAACGGTGAATAATTCCTGGGATATAGTTTAAATGAATTTGAAAACAAACAAACAAACAAATCTAGAAGTCATTATCACGTATTTTCATTCTTTAATATTTTCAGAAGCTTAGAGAGGGGCAAGTTCTTATTTTATGCCCATGACTTTAAAGTCAGAAAGCACAACTGTATATTTCGTTCACAACTAGTAATGTATACGAAAAAGGCATTAGCAAGCGACCATCTGCTGCAGCACTTAACACATCACTAGAAGCAGGCATTCTGACGATCTGTAATCATATGTGGAGAGGTTTTCCATCCGTACAACTCAAGAGATTAAACCTATTAATAAATTGCAGGGCCCTTAAGAACAGGGTTTGTGTCCCTTTTCATTACTTTATATAATGATTCATTTGCTATGTCCCTTGCACATTGCCTAGTTCATCCTGCTTCATGGAAGAGCAAGATATTAAAGCGGGTATTATATGTAAAATGTTTTATAAAACTCTTAGCAGTGGACCAGAGGAGAAGAGGAGAATGATATCATCCTCCATATTGATCATAAAATCATGGGACTGGCTGGCACATACAGTCCCTAAGCCTTTGGGATTTGTCACTTTCCATTTGGGACAACGTGGCTCCAGTTCATAGACACAGTACTTGAATGGAAAGAACATTAGACGAGATCAGGTGCATTCAGGGTGATATGACTGTAGACGAGACTATTAGCCTCATGGTCAGAAGAGCTTGTTTAAGTTCACTTGACTACCACCTGCCATTTGGGGAGGCTATTTTATGTCTCTGTGGGCCTCATTTTCTTCACTTTGCCAATAAGTTTAATAATATCATCTGCTTCACTGGCTCGCGGTAGAGATGACAAGGAATAATAAATGTTAAATTATGCTTAGTAGAGTGTAAAAGGATAAAGAAATGAAAGACCACTGATATTCTTTTCAGGTCCATTTTTGTACTCTCTTCTGAAAAAACAAAAATTGAAAAAACAAAAAACAAGACACAAAAAAGTCCATGCTATTCATCATTGACATAGTGGCTAAATATATGACAAATGTTACAGAAATGAAAACGAACCCAGTAAAGGGTAATGTGATAGTAAGAATGGCGTTATTTTAGGCAGTTTCATAAAAGATCGCAGATTGCAGAAACAGATTCTACCAAACAGGGGAGTAAAACCTATACCTCAGAAAAAACAATAAGGAAACAATATTATTCTAGATCTTTCGTTAATTTTAAATTGCCCCACTTATACTTTCTGCTTGATTGGGAACTTTTCTGCTTTGACGCAGCAATTGAGGCTTGTCAAGACTTGATTGGTGACAGCTCAGGGCCAAGGCTGAAATAGATGAACCCGAGTGGAATACGACACTGTGACTACTACTGACAAGGGTGAAGATGATGATGAAGTTGATGATAACGACTAGCATTGTCTCTAAGCCTCAAAACAACTCAGCAAGGTCCATATTGTAATTCTAGTTTTACAGAAGAAAAAAACAAAGGTTCAGAGGTAGCAAATATCTTCTCCTAAATCACACAGTCAGTAAGTGCAATTTGGGATTGAAATTAAGTGCTCGCTGACCTCAAAGCTTGGACTTTTCCAACAGAAGAAACATGGTTTCCATTAAAAGGAGATTGTATATATTTAAAAAGGAAACATAAGAAAATTTGGAAAGATATAACTTTCAAAGACATCAGCTTCCATTAATGCATGTAATTACCCATTGTTGAGACGGCTATAAATGTAGGGATGCTAGGGCTGTCGTGGCTGAAGCTGGTGACACTACAATTGTAGGCAGTGGCAGGAAGAAGGCTGGAGATAGTCACAACATGAGAAGACACAGAAATCGGTTCCTGGAGATGCAAAAAAAATGAAATAATTGTTATGTAATCTTCATCTATTTTGATTTAAAGGTTTTTTTCATAGTTGAGTAGGTAATATATGGACAGAGTAAAAAACATAAATGACTAAAAAGGATAGGAGAAAAAAATAAGTTACAAACAATGCTACAGTGAACACAGTTTCACAATTATGGAAACATATGTATATGTCTGCAAACACACTTAATATATGTATGTGTATATATAAACTTGTGTGTGTATATATGTGTATATATTTCTAGCAGTTGAATTGCTGAGTTAAAAAGTTGCATATTTTTAATTTTGAAAGCTATTCACAAAGTGTCCTCTGTAGACATTTCCAAGTTGTTATTCCCCTGCTATCAGTGTCTGGCAGTGCCTGTTTGCACATACTCCTTCTAATACAAAATACTCTCTAACTCTTTGAGCTTTTCCAATCTTATTAGCGGAAATTGTACCTTATTTTACATTTCTTTCAGCATGAGTAAATTGATCATCTTTTCATATGTTTAAGAAACTTTTGTATTTATTTTCTGTGAAATATTTGTTTTGAGTTGTTTGCCTTTATTTTATTTTATCTTATTTGTAGTAGTTCTTTGTATATTAAGGACACTACTCCCTTTGTCTGCATTCTCATGTTTTAAATGATATCCACCAAAGGCATAGGGACTTTGCATTCTTAGAAACATTTAGTATTAAACTATTCTACGTAGAACAAATTGTTAATTTTGTGAGCCAATAGTCAATTGTTAATTTTGTGAGCCAACAAGTACAACAATATAAAAAGTAGTGACAAGTACAATATAAACAGATGAGCCAGCAAAACACCTTTTCAAAATAAGGGTCTGAAATAGCCCTGCCTAAAGAGCGGAGAGGCATATCAGTCCACTCCCATCTCTTTCATTATTCTGTAAAAGAATGCTTCTAAGGAAAGACTTTTGCTGACAGGACTCAGTTGCAGTAAGTAGCTGCCTAACCATTGTTTTCTTAAAGGAAGATATCACTGCAGTTGCAAAGAAGAAAATCCACTACTGTCAGAGCAGTTATTTTCAGAAAGGATTCTTAGAATAGGAAAAAAAAAAAAAAAAACCAGCTGTTCCATACTGATCAAAAAGAGATAAGTTAGTAGAGGGAATGTTAAAAGGGGAAAGAAATAAAGCAAATGATCTTAACACTCAGTATGGACAGATTTGTACTCTCAGCAATCCTTATCCTTCTTTCTTCTCAATGAACTTCATTATTTTAAAAGCATCAATTATTCATGTTCATAGTACAAGTCTATACACTGTATTTCATGATATTCCCTCACAAACTTGCCCTTTTTCTTCCATATCTGACTGTGAACTATTTTTTTTCCCCTTGCTCTTTGTTACCCTGAAACCTACTGGTTTATCTCTTTCCTTCCGTTCATTTTGAACGGACAGACAACTCAGTATTCATCATATCTGCTATTTGTGATTCTAAAGCTTTAATAGTCACGTCAGCCATCATTTTCCCCAAACAGAATTGTCCTCCTACTAACTAGATAGGGACCATTTTATAAATTATCTTAGCCATATAGATCTCTCTTGTGGCACTTATATTTTACTGTAATAATTTCTAGACTAATGCAATATCCACGACTGTATGAAAAAAATTTTTCAAGGCCATTACTGATTCTACTATCTGTGTGCTTGTATACAGTAACTTTCACATAACTGGCAATTGGTTCATATTTGTTAAATTACGTTGTATATAACAGTGTCTTCATCTCAATTAATTTAATGTCCAATAGGAAAAGCAAACCACTTTAATTCTTTAGTATAAACTGGAGTGGCTAAGGATTAGGGACAAAAGATAAATGTAAAGATGAAAATAAACTTAGTAATTTGGCAAGTTGGTTCTCATAACATATTTTGGGCTTATTCTAAGAATACTGTTAATGTCTATCACTAAAGCACAAAAGCATAAATGAAGAGTTTTGATTTCTACAGTTCAAAGAAATAAGAGATTTACATTTTGCTCAGATAATTAACCTTGATCAAAATGAACTCAGAAAGAAAAATCAAAATGTACGGTACCTGGAGTTTTGTTTCCTGACTAGAGCCAACTTGTTGACAGAAGACTTCAAAGAAATCAGCGACTCCCTCTTCCACCCACAGCAAAGTCACCGAAGTCTGGGTTTTATTCACCGCAAAGAGTGACTTTGGAGGAGCTGGTTCTGAGCAAAGAAAATGTTTTTAAAACTAAATTCAATTTAACATATTCTCTCTTCTTTCATTAAACAGCAGGATAAACTAGCCAAAAAAAAAAAATCCAAATATAAATAGTTAAGAGCACCGTAAAGATTTTATATTACTTTTGAAATCTGTACTTTCACAAAGACAGTCATCTAACTAGAAAGGTAGAACATTTTCTCCTTCCCTCCTCTCTTCTATTGCATACTTCTCTTTTTGGAACACTTCTGTTTTCTGCTTCAGCTTTAATAGGCATAATCTATTAATAGTTTTTATGTCATCTACGCTGCAGTTAGCATTGCCCTGATAATACAGAACTTTATGGGTGAGAAACATAGATCTGTACTTAAAAGGATGAGACAACTGAAAGTGATGTGCTCCCTTCTAATGGAGTCTGGTGCTTTTCCAACAACCTGTCTTCCTCTCCCTGGAGACAATTTAAAATAATTTCATTAGGAATGGTTTCTTGAAAATATAGTCAAAATTAAAAGGGGTAAAGTTAAAATGATGATATGATTTTTTTTTTTTAAGACAAAGGTTGATGGAAGTGGATTGGATGTTTAATAAAATGTTAGAGGACCCATTTCTTCATCTTATTATTTTAGACATTTTATCTTGATCAATAAGTTATTAATCCATTAGTCAAAGAAGCCATACTGTCCATGTCCCTTCATATTCATTTTCAGTAATTGAGTCACTGAACTTGTTGGCTTGAGTCCAAACCCATGCCTGTTCTATGGTTCTAGGAAGTGGTCTGCTGTCTTGTCCCCTGCTCCTGAATCTCAGCTGATGACCTCTCTGTGCCTCAGTCCTTGGGGTGTTCCTTTCCTTTGACATCCTCCAGTACACACAGTGCTATGCCTGAACCCAAGTTCTTAAACCAGGGTCCCTGTTACCTGCTGTTAGACCTCCTTGACATTGCTTTTTTGGACATGTCATATCTTGCTGTTTGGTTCATATAACAGCATACTCTGCCCACATGCATGGCGTTGTCAGGCAACTACTCATACTGTTTGCTTGTTACTTGGATTTCTTTTTATTCTCTTCCCCAGTCTCCCAAGTCTTTCTCCAGTTCTTAGCTTTTAGAAATGCTTGCAAAAGCCCTAAAAGCCATTTCACTTCTTGGACAGGTATGTCTTTGTGTGGGAAGATTTGGCCATCTTTGTAGAATAGCATCGTCATGGCCCTGCCCAGAACCAAGAAATATGTCAGAATCATCCTTGACATGATTTACCGCAGGTAACCTAAATTTGTCAACTAAGGAGAGGTTTTTTCTTTCCAGAAGCAACTTGACAAGGTTAGGCAGACGAGTTGAAGGAGCAAAGAGATCCATTAGTCTTGGGCAACCATAATTCACACAGATGTCAGGACCCCTTTTTCATTTCCAATGAAATGTTGACTCCTCCAGATATTGTATTGTCTCACTTCCCTTCTGATGAAAACTCTTGGTGAAACACAGGGGTTAACTTTCATTTCCCACATCCTTTATAACTGTCACTTGTAATAGGATTACGTGTCAGAGATGAGAGCTCCAGTGATTCTGACTTGGGCAGGACTTGGATCTTTGGAAGAAAATGTGAGGCTGTCTGGGGCAGAGATGAAGGATTTGTTAGGCTGAGCCTGGCTATTTCTCTTTAAAAAATACACACCACTGAATTGCTTCTCAGAGTTTGCTAGACAGTGATTAGAATCCCTAGGTCATCTCTCTCTTTATTTTTTTCTGATGGGTAGATAATATCAGTTTAATTTTCCAATATGAACATTGCTCAAATCCTAATATCCAGATCTGAGCTTTTTACACATGTATTTCTAATCACCTATCAGTTATGCTTACTCAAATATTCTACTATTACCTCAAACTCCATATGGTCCAAATGGAATCTGGAGTCCTCACCTTCCTACAAATCAATTCTTTCCAACTACTTCTGATTCTCTCAGGAGCACCACGATTCTTTCAGTTGTCTAAGCCAATAATTTTGAGGCTCTCCTCCTCTCAGTTCCAGAAGCATCTTTTGATTATTCTTGTCATCTCTTTCTTTTATTTCTTTTTTTATTATCTTGCATGTCCAGACTTTTATCATCATACTTATCAATCATTACAATGGTCCCTTACTCCTGTTCCCTGCCTCTAACTGGCTTTTTCTTCATTTGCCAATGATGGCTTGACTTGTCTTAAAACACCACTTTGCTCATGTTATGTTCTATCTGTACCATGATCTATTGTGATCAATGTCTATTGTGTCAAGTCAAAATAGGCCAAGTTTTGTAAAGATCGTACCTACACTGGCCACATGCTACCCATCTAGCATCACCACTTTTCCTCCTGCACAGACATGCTGCCCCTGGTAAAGCCAGTCTTCTCACAATAGTCTTATTTTGGAGGGGTGGGGGGCAGTCCACATAGTCTCCTTTAATTGAGGGCCTATAAATCTGCAATGGAACTTCGTGTCTTTCCTTGCATGTATTTCTGTTAAAAGCAAAAACTTGGGTAGAATTTAAAATCTACATCAAACACAGATGTCCAGATAAACAAGTATTTTGTATTATTTTTAGTATAAGTAACCTGAAGTAATATGTCTTAACATGTGCCATAGGAACATACTTATTTTTTAAAGAATTTTATTAAAAATATAGCTAACATACAATATTACATTAGTTTCAGGGGAACACCATAATTATTCAACATTTATATACCAAAAGAAGTGATATATAAGTCCATGATAAGTCCAGTAACAATCTGACACCATACTATGTTATCACAGTATTATTGACTATATTTCCCATGCTGTATATTACATCCCCATGAGTTATTTGTTTTATACCTGGAAATTTGGACCTCTTATTCCCCTTCATCTTTCCCCCCTTTTAAATCTTTTAATTACAGTTGATATTCAGTAGTATCTTATATTAACTTCAGGTGTACAGCATAGTGGTTAGACATTTATAAATTTAAGAAGCGATCTGATCCCCCTGACTAGTCTAATACCCACCTGGCACTATACATAGTTATTGCTTATCGTTGACTATATTCCTTATGCTATACCCTACAACCCAATAACTACTTTGTAACAACCAATTTGTACTTCTTAATTCCTTCCCCTTTTTTCACCCGCATCACTAAACCCCTCCCATCTGGCAACCATCAAAATGTTCTCTGTATCTATGAGTTTGTTCCTGTTTTGTTTGCTTATTGTGTTCCTTAGATTCCAAATATAAGTGAAGTCACATTGCATCTGTCTTCTCTGTCTGACACTTTACTCAGCACAATATCCTCCAGGTCCATCTATGGTACCCCAGATGATAAGAACCCATTCCCATCCATGGCCGAGCAATATTCCATTGTATATATGTACCACCTCCTCTTTATCCATTTTTCCATCAATGGACACCCAGGCTGTCTCCACATCTTGGCCATTGTAAACAATGTTGCAATGAACATATGGATGCACATGTCCCCTTGAAGTTGTGTTTTGAATTTTGTTCAGATAAATACCCTGAAGTGGGATTACTGGGTCTTTCATAGTCTCTTCTTATAGCCTTTGTTTTAATGTCTATTTTGTCTGGTATAAGTATTGCTACACCAGCTTTTTTTGTTTTGTATTTGCATTTTTATGAAATATTTTTTCCCATCCATTTACTTTCTGTCTCTGTGTGTCTTTTAATCTGAAGAGAATTTCTTGTGGACAGTATGTGTAAAGGTTTTGTATTCTTTTCTTTTTCTTTAAGAAGGACACTTACAGGAACCAAAGTCCCCTCCCACCCATACAAGTCATGGCCTGGCATCACTTTAACCCAGGAAGAAGTGCCTTCTGCCTGCCTCCTTGAAATCAGGGCAAGGCAGCTCTACTGCACACACAGTCGGTCCAGAGTGCCTCCCAGTTCCCCTTCTACCCCCGTTTACCCTCTTCTTCCTCTCTTCTTCACCCTTTATCTTCTTCCCCCTTCTAGCCCCTTCCCATTCCCCCCTCACCCCTCCATGCCCTTATACAAGGCTTTTCTGGCACTGGGTGAGGGGCTGTAGTAGGAAGAATGAGCCCTGAGTCAGAGGGGCCAGGTCTGAATGCCCTATTATTGTTGCTGAACTTGGTTCTCCATGCATTCAAACAGACAATAAACAGGATATGCCTGGCAGGACTACTTTAAGGACTAAGTGAGATGTGTCAAGAGCCTAGCCCCCTGCATCTGGGAGATAACAAATGCAGATTCTCAGTACTCCTTAGAGACCTTTCCTTGTCCTGTCCCAGTCCCAGCACCCCCATTTCTTCCCAGCTGGGACTGGAAATGTACATAGTCCTTGCGATACAAAGAAAACGAGGTGCCTTTTGCCCCTAAAAGCTTTTTCAACATGAAATTTCCCTAAAGTTTCATGACTTCTGTTAACAAAAATTTGCTGCCACCAGTCTGATGTCAACAGGAGTGGAGAAAAAGGAGAAACTTTATACACATGAACAGTTCTCAAACCAGGGAAACACAACCTCTAATAGAAACCAAAAGTGCCAAGGTTTTGTTTTTTTATCCACTGAACCCTCCTATGTTTTTGACTGGAGCATTTAATCCATTTATATTGAAAGTAATTGTTGATAGATATGTAGTTATTGCTATTTTATTATTCATAATTTTGATTTTTTTTTTCTGTCTTAAAGAAATCCCTGTAAAATTCCTTGTAATATTGGTTTGGTGGTGATGAACTCCTTGAGCTTTTTCTTGTCTAGTAAGCTCTTTATCTGTCCTTTTCATTTTAAATGATAGCCTTGCTGGGTAGAGTAATCTTGGTTGTAGGTCCTTACTTTTCATCACGTTGAATATTTTGTGCGAATCCCTTTTGGCCTGCAAAGTTTCTGTTGAGAAAACAGCTGAAAGTATTACTGGAGCTCCCTTATTAGTTACTAGTTGCCTTTCTCTTAGTGCTTTTAGGATTCTCTCTTTGTCTTTAATCTTTGTCATTTTAATTATAATGTATCTTGGTGTGGCCTGTTTGGGTTCATCCTGTGTTGGTTCTTCCTGTGCTTCTTGGACTTGTATGTCTGTTTCCTTCGCCAGGTTAGGAGAGTTTTCAGCCATTATTTCTTCAAATATGTTCTCCATCCCTTGCTTTCTCTCTTCTCTTTCTGGTTGCAAATGTTGTTATGCTTGATGTTGCAAGCATATGATGCAAATTTTGTTATGCTTGATGTTGTCCCAGAGGTCTCTTAAACTCTCCTCATTTTTTTGGATACTTCTTTTTTTTTTCTGTTCCAATTGGATCTTTTCTGCTACCTTGTCTTCCAAATCATTGATTCGTTCCTCTGCTTGATTTAGTCTGCTGGTGATTCCTTCTAAAGCATTCTTCATTTCAGTTATTGCATTCTTCACTTCTGACTGGTTCTTTATTTATGGTTTCTGTTTCCTTTTTTATGCTCGCTATCTCTTTGTTGAAGTTCTCACTAAGTTCCTTGAGCATCCTTATAACCATTGTTTTGAATTCTGTCTCTGGTAGTTTGCTTTTCTCCATTTCATTTAGTTCTTTTTCTGGATTTTTCTCCCGTTCTTTTATTTGTGACACATTTCTTTGTTTCCTCATTTTGGCTGCCTCTCTGTGTTTGTTTTTATGTATTAGACAGATCTTCTATGTTTCCCAGTCTTAGTAGAGTGGCTTAATGAGTAGGTTGCCTGTGGAGCCCTGGCACAGTCTTTCTGGTCACCTGCTCTGGGTGTTCCAGGAGTGAACCTTGTGTGGGTTGTCTGTGCTCTCTGGTTAGAGTTGAGCCTTGATTGCTACTGGCACATCAGTGGGTGGGCTTCACCCTCCTGTTGAGTGGCTGTGGGGTTCGGTCATGTCCACAGCTTATGGGCTGCTGTGCAGGAGGCTTACCCCACTGTGAGATTTGCCCCAATGGGCTCTGGTGCCTGTTGAGACCACCCTCTGTACGTGCCACTTGTGCACATTGGGCAGTTCTCCATTGTGGTCTGAAGCAATCCTCCAAGTATGTTGGTTCTGGGGACTCTTGGGAGGGTCTTCAGTGGAGGCCCAGGTCCGCTACTGCCTGTGACCAGCCAGGGACTACCTGGTAGGAGCAACAAAGTGATCCAAAGTTTTTTCCTGTCAGTGCTATACCTGGAGGCATGTGAGCGAGGCCACGCTGCCAACTGAGGACATCTGCCACCAGTACCTGTCCTGGGGTAGCTCCACAGAAAGCTAGGACACCCTGAGGACTATCAAACTTTGATAGTTTGTCAAGAAAGAGTGCAATGCGAGTGGAGATGGCTACGGAGGAGAAAGTATCTCCAGTGTTGTGTGAGTTGGGTAGGGTGGTATCCCAGCAGAGCTCACCAGATCAGTCAGATTCATATTTGTCCTGTGGGTGAGGGCTCAATGCAGGAATGGTGGCACACATCTGACAGCTGCACGGAAGGAGGACCCCTCACAGGGAAAACGGCGACTCTCCTCCAGCCCTCGCCCAGAAGTCCCACAGCTCAGTCTGCCCCCCATATGCCTCCAGCACTCCCTGAGTCACCACTCCTCCACTAGAGCCCTAGGTGAGTGCCTGCAAATGAATGAGTCTGTGTGCAGACTGTTTAAGAGGACTTCTGGGTTTCCTACAGACTTCCATTTCACCTGGATGGTTGGAATCCCCACTGCTTTTCACAGCCAGATGTCGTGGGAGCTTCTCTTCCCAGCACCAGTACTCCAGGTGGGGGAGCCTGGTGTGGGGCTGGCGTCCCTTGCTCTTCTGGGGTTGAGATAGCCCTTCTGATTCTCAACTGCCACATGGAGTTTGGGAGCCCTTTCCGTGTCTCTGCCCCTTTGACCAGTCTTGACATGGCTTCTTCTTTATATTTTTAGTTATAAGACTTCTGTTTGGCTAGACTTCAGATGGTTATCCAGGTTGATTGTTCCATAATTTAATTGTAATTTTAATGTGTTCATGGAAGGACACAGGCACAGGGTTTTTCTACTCCGCCATCTTGGATCTCTCTGCCATACTCCTTTTAGCCCATGTATTTCCCCTCAGTATACTCTTTCTTCTATTCTGATCATCCTAAGGTCAAGATAAAGTCTTGATGCCTTATCTGATGTCTCTGTCTCTTGATGACCCATGCCTTCTCTGACCTTCTATTGCCCTTAACTATTTCCTATTTGATCTATGTGTGTGAAGTCCTGATTCTAGGAGTCCTACTAGATTCTTTAAGAACAGGGGCCATATTTTATTAAAAAAATTACATTGCTTTCACCTCGAATGAGCCACCTGTAGGAACTCATTATATCTTATCTATTAACAGATTTAAAACATAAATCAAGATTCATTAATCAGAGATATTAAGATTCAAGCCTCAGTCAAGACTAGACACACTGGGGTTGAATTTTGATAGTCTTTTCATTTTTGTAGTGATCATGTTTATAAAAATCATCAATTTTTGAATTATAAGTATTCTCAGTGCTCCAAGGAATATGACTTGTATACTGGAATAGAAGTTTCTTTTGGTCTGGTTGGGAATGTGGATGTAGATGATAGCTAAATATTGCTTGGGTAGTTTCATATGATAGGGGATACAATGACACACAAAATTTTTTTAACGGTCTCTGTCTTCCTTAACTATTCCCCAAAATTCACATGTTGAAGTCCTAAGCCCCAGTACCTCAAAATATGATGGTATCTGGAGATAAGGCCTTTTAAGGGGTGATTAAGTTAAAATGAGGCTGTTAGGGTGGACCCTAACTAATACGACTGGTGTCCTATAAGAAGAGGATATTTGGGCAAAGAGGCACCATAGATGAACAGGTACAGAGAAAATACCATGTGAGGACACAACTAGGAAAAGGCCTCTCAAGCCAGGGAGAGAGACCTCCTAAGAAAACAAACTTGCCAACATCTTGAACGTGAAGTTTGAGCTTCTAAAACTGTGAGAAAATAAATATTTGTTGTTTAGGCTGCCTAATCTGTCGTATTTTGTTATGCATATGCTAGCAAACTAATACAGTCTCTTATTATTCAAAATATCAAATATAGTCTAGCTCATAAAGGATATGGAAGGATAGGAAGACCTTCTTCATGTTATAAAAAGTAAATGAGCTTTAAGATAATGTATATAAAATACTTTATATAATACAAAATGCCATGTAGATCTTAGGTATAGAACATCCTCTAAAGTATATTTTTCCATCTCTCTATATCATATTTTAAATCTTAACTTCTCCAAAATTCCTCTACTCCATAATGTCAGATTTCCTTTTGGTTAAAATAGTTTCAGAATCTATGATATTTGATGTGAGAACCTATGGATACATGTAAAAGAGATAGATTGTTTTTATAAGATGAGGTATAGATATAGGGTGTTTGCTTTCAAATACTCTCTAAAAGCTTTCTAACATTGCTGGTGTTGTAATCAACTTTTCGGCCCTCTCTATTTCCTTCTCTTTTCTCCTATTCAATGCCTCTCCTATATGAGTTGGGAATCCCACCTAATTTTATAAGGAAATCAAGTACCATTCACAGAGCACGGGCAGAATGGAAAGCCGAAAAGCTCTCTCTGCCATTTAATTTAGACTGGATTAGGAGGGGCTCAAGCTGTTGCCCAGTATCTCTGGAGAGTGAAGGTGACCTTGGATGAAGTACGAGCTAGTATCTGATTCTTATTTTCTGCTCTGACAGCAAATCTCTTCCTTTCCCAGGGAATTCCAAAGGGAGCCATGTGGAATGTTTAGCCTTGGAGCAGAATAGAATATATTTATTGTCTAAAATTCATCTTTCTCTGACAGTTATTACATTATTTCTAATGTTAATATGACCCATTAGTTTAGCTGCCAATAGAATGATGTTAATGAGGTCAAGATTATATCCATAAGGGCCAAGCAGATTCATTCTCCCTACATTTTATATCTCTAAACTTGGTAAGTTGTTTTACAAATGTGTTAACATTGGTGATAAGGGGAATCCAAAAGAAAAACACTTTAAAAAATGACCGACATGGCAAAATCTATTTTAAATCCTTACCCTCATTGATAGTAATTTGTTAATATCCTCTTCGTGTACAAAGGATGGTCTTTAACATCTATATTATATGTCTTTAAAATCTATTTTTATTTCCCTCAACTCAGGCAGTTCTACCTTAAACAGGGTCCATATAACATATTCGACTTGGCCAAAGAGAACATCTGTGACTTAAGCAGTGTAAACTGCATAAATTATGTTCAGCTTGGTTAAAAACACCATCTGCAAAAAAAGAAAAAGCACTATTTGAAAGAAAAAAAAAACGTAGAGAAATTGTTGAGGATGAGTTAATATTAATATGCAATGAAATTAAGAATAGGAAAATTTATATTGAAGAGCAAGAAACCTTTGTTAGACCTAAAGTTTATTAGGAATATCCTCTTGTTGACTTTGGGAGATTCTTTTCCTAGATACATTTAATAAGTAATTAGACCATTTAAAAAAAGCATTGGGAAATTAAAAAAAAAATTCAGGCAAATATTTAGCATTAAATTATAATTAGGCCTTATTCATAAACAAAACAAAGTTTTTCAGGAATTAGAAATACCTGTCATTTCCTTTAAATAAATTCTGTACGGCTTAATGATAGCGAATGTAATATCCCCTCTTTGAGTCAGTGGGTGTGTTTATGGTTTTACCAACTCATGTAACTTCTAAAGATTAGTAGAATTTTTCAGAAAAAGCTCTCATTTAACTTAGTTTTAAAACAAAATGTCTAACTTCCTCCTTTTTCTGGTTCCAGGAATATGTGATTTTACTTAGCTTTTTTATTTAGTTAGGAGTTACATATTGTGCAATTCTTACAAAATGATTACTGCTTTTATTGTATCACTGATCTTGTTGCCTTTACTCTGAACTCAGGTATGAACTAAATTCTAAAACTTGAAGGAAACTTAAAGATTATTTAGTCCAGACCCACATTTTATAGATAAAGCAACTGAAATCCAGGGACCTGAGCCACTTTTCTAAGGTAACATAATTTGTCTGTGAGAGTAAGAACTGGGATCCAAGCCTGTGTACCTCTGGTTAAGAGTCCTTCCTGCACCTGGCTTCCTCCCTAAAAATATGGGTGTTTACTATTAAGTTCCATATTACTGTGGATGATGAGGCCTCCTGAAAAGTTCTTTTGCTCATAAGATCAACTTATCCAGAGTGGGCACTTGCTTGTGTATTTAAATCAATGCCAAACATCACAGCCACTGCCCTGTGAGTCCATCATTCAAGTTCTTCCAATATATTGAAAAGAAACTTGCAAAACATGCAAGTCACTTTACGGTGGGCAGGAGAAATGTTTTTAGGGAAGTGCTAAAGTTGTGTGGCATGGCTGCGGGCAGCTGGGAAATTGCAGTGAAACTCAAAAGACCGCAATGGGAAATGGGAGAGATGTATATTGAGAGGAGGTATCAGTTAGCCGCAAGTTCAGGAATGGAGCTATGGAACGGCGACATGTCTGGCAGCCTAACTGAGAAACCAATTCTTTCATGGGGCTGCTGGCCATGCAGGTCGGTAAAGGAGGAGTAGCACAGCAATTATGATCCTCTGCAAACCTAAGGAGCATGCACGTGTTTATAACAAGTCGATAGAAAAATCTTCCACGAGCTCCCATCATCACTCCCATCTTACTCACCTACCCTCATTCATGCCCATATACTCTATCATTCATCATCACGCTACAGATTTACCCAGCCTAAGGCCACCCTCTCTGCTGGCACTCTGGGTCCCATTTCCTCTGGCCCAGTCGAAGACATCACTCTGACAAGTATCACCTCTAACTATTCTGCATCATCGACTTTTCCTGCTCTGTTGAATCATTCTGATTAGCTCACTGACAAGCTGTTTCCATCCACGTAAAGGAAAAAGAAAAAAAAGAAAGAAAAACAAAACAAAATCCAACCAAACAAATTAATACTCTTGGATCCTTTCCTTCAGCTTCTGCTCATTTCCTCTCCTCTTTGTAATAACATTCCTCAAAAGTTTTGTTATTCCAGCTGTCTTCAGTTTTTCTCTTCATTCTCTCTTGAACTTTCAATGATACATGTTTTTCCTCACCATTCCATCCAAATGCCTCCTCCCCAAATAACCAATGACTTTTGCGTTGCTAAGATCAGTGGTCAATTCTCATTCCTCATCTTACTTGACTAACCAGCAGTCTTGACAAGTTGATCACGGTTACTCACTTAACTTTCTTTGTTTGGCTCTCAGTACATCACATTTTCTGTGCCTCTTTTTATTACGCTGGCTATTCCTTCACAGGCTCTTTTGCTGGTTCCCCCTCAGAACTTCCACTTCTTACAGTTGGAGTGCTGCTGGGCTTAGTCCTTGGATAGCATTCTTTTTTTCTTTATTCATTCCTCGGTAACCTCTTCAAGTCTATCTCCTGACTACCTTCATATTTATAGTTCTAATCCTAAAGTGTCCAAGCGCCTACTGCCTACCTGATATCTGTTCTTTAATGTTTAATTGGTACCTTCCGATGATGACACATCCAAACTTGAACTTCTGATCTTTCCCCCAAACCTGCCTCTGCTATAACCTTCACCATCGATAAACAGCACCTCTAGCCTTCCCATTGCGCAGGCCCCAGATCTTAGCATCTCCCTAGACTTCTTTCACTCATTCATAAATAGCATCTAAATTCATTAACAGATTCTCTCAGTTCCACCTTTAAAATAAAATTTTCATCATCCTCATGACTACCACCTTAATACAAGCGAGAGTCATCTCTTATCTGGATAGATCCAGTAGCCTCCTAACTTTAAGCTGACCATGTCGTTTATATCAAGTGTCCAAATTATAATACTTTGGGAGGAACAGTGTTGCTAAAAAAGATGACTAGCTTCTAACTGATCGATAACAGGGTGTAAACTGGTGTTTGAACAACTCGGATGTATGGTCATCTTATCTAACTTGTTGCCTGCTTTTACCCGCATCCCTGAATAGCTTAGTCTCACCAAAGTGATCCTGTGAAATTTGCCAGGTCATCTGACTCCTCTGCTTGAACCATCCAATGAACAATGAAGTGTCATCTTACTCAGTGGTAGAATGTCTTTTCAATAATCTTACATGATCTGCTCCCTTGTTACCTCTCTGCGTTCTTATCTATTACTCTCCCCCTTGTTCACTCCCCTTCAGCCACACTGCCTTCCTGACATTTTTGGAACTTGCCAGGCACACTGCAGCTTCTGAAGCTTTGTACCTGTGGTTCCCTTGGCCTACAGAATCTCCTCCCAGTTATCTGCTTGGCTCACTCCCTCCTTCAGTTTTTATTTATTTATTTATTTTTTAATGTGTGGGATTTTAAAAAATTTTGTTTATTGGGGAATATTGGGGAACAGTGTGTTTCTCCAGGGCCCATTAGCTCCAAGTCATTGTATTTCAATCTAGTTGTGGAGGGCGCAGCTCAGCTCCAAGTTCAGCTGCTGTTTTCAATCTTTAGTTGCAGGAGGCGCAGCTCACTCGCCCATGTGGAAATTGAACCGGCAACCCTGTTGTTCAGAGCTTGCGCTCTAACAAACTGAGCCATCCAGCCGCCCCCTCCTTCAGGTTTTGACTGAAGCATCACTTTTATAGTGAAGCTTATTCAATCCCCCACTGCAAAAATTGTACCCCTACCCCCCATAACATTTCCTTTCCTGCTTCATTTTTTTAATAACACTTATCACCATTTGACATTCTATATTTATGTTTATTGTCTCTTTTTCTCCATTAGAATAAGGGTAGAAGTTTTTGTCAGTTTTGTTCATTTCTGTATCCTTGGCTTGTAGATTAGCGTGTAGCACATAGTAAATGCTAAATAAATATTTCTTGACTGACAGAATGAAGTAATTTTTCAAAAATACAGTACTTTAATTATTTTATTAGTTTCTGACTGGTGGCAGATATATAATTATTTTATTAGTTTTTTTCTGACTGGTGGCTGATATATATATATATATATATATATATATATATATATATATATGTATGTATGTATTTAAAATTTTAAAAATTACACTTTTTTTTCCTTTCTCATTTCCTTCCTCCTTTCTTTACTCTGTGCTATATTGACAAAATTTATTCACTTTCTTATTTTATTTTATTTTTGGTGGAGGTAGAGAGGATAAAATGTTAGTCACTTTACTATAACAGTATGGGTGGATAAGGAGGCAGAGGAACTTTAGGTTTTAGTATGCTATGACTCAACACTTAACTCACTTCTTACCAAAAATAAAGTCTGCATATCCCCAAGTAACTACTTCCCAAACTGTAAGCTCAATGATTTCAGCATAAGGATAAACAAACTTTCTCAATTGGGAATGAGACCATGTGTAATGGCTTGGCTTTTATAAAGTTGGAAATTATATTTCATCAAAATGTATATAATTATTTGTAATCCACTGAAATATTATGAGAGAACAGATTCTAATGCCCGCCCGTCAAATTCCTAACATCTGAAAGTATTTTAATTCTTTGTTGTCTATAGCCAAATTCTATTTTAAAGATTTCTAATCTATTTAAAAACTTTTGTGACTGAGATTAAGAAAATCATGTCAATGTCATTAATACTCAAATTCCAAAATAGGAACAGAAAGCCACACAAATGGATGTGAGGCTCCTCCCTACTATGTTAAATGTGTTAACAGAAAAATAAAGCTTTTAGAAAAAAATACACCCCAAATCCAAAAAAACATACACAACAGAGAGATTAAAAAAAACACCAAAAAAGAAAACTGGATCCCTGTTCTACAACCAGGTTCAACAATGAGTAAAGTGGGTCAAATTTCTCTATGTTCCAGCTTGCTCAAATAAGGACATTGCACTAAATTATCTCCAAATCTCTCTCAGGACTCAGAAATTATCTGATTCCTTATCTTGGACTTGCCTGACCACATTCATGGTCAGGATAAGGCTGAAGTTGGAGAATGCTGGTGTAGACATTCTGTGTTTTGACTTCCTCTCACCTCATTGGCTGTTCCTTCTCAGTCTCTCTTGCTGTCTCCTCCTCCTCTGCTCAGGTTTTCAATACTGGGGTGGTTCTTCTAGTTTAGACCCAGGTTTTCTTTTCTCTCTTTCTACTTACTACTTGATGATCTTATCCAGATACCCCCAAATTTATATTTCCAGCCTAGAATTCTCCCCTGGTCTCCATATACTTACATCAATAATCTCTTGACAACTGCACTTGTATGTTTTCTCAATATTTTTATGTCCAAAGAAGAAGACCTGGTTCTCATCCTTCCCCAAATTTACTCCTCTTTTAGTTTTACTAGTTTTTCAGCCTTGTTGAATTGTACTACTATCCACCCTAGTTACCTAGGAGCAAATCCCAGCAGTCATTCTTAATTTCTCTTTCTCTCATTTCCTCTTTGTACCCCATCAGAAAATCCTCTGGACACAACCTCCAAAATAGTGCCTGAATTCTATCTACTTTTCTCCATCCCTATTACTACCACGTTAGTCAAAGTTACCATTATTTCCCATGGCACTTGTTTGAATTAGAATGCTGTTTTTTAGGCTAAAGACAAATACTCTCTTCTTTTTTCTTTTTTTAATTTATTTTTTTAAATTAGTGTCAGGTGTACAAAGCAATGTAATAGTTAGACTTAGTCACTCTACCTTCATCGTTGACCCAATAATCCCTTCTCTCTTGAGCAACCAGAGAAATTATTTGAAATGTAAGTCAGATTACTTCTTTTAAATTCTCTAAATGGCTTCAAATTGCACTCAAAATAAAATCTCAACTCCATGCCATACAAATCCTACGTAACCTGACCTCTGCCGAGCGGGCTCTGTCCCAACCGTTTCATGGCTGATTCTTGTTATTCAGATATCTACCTATTGCGTCCTCAGAAAAAGCTTTTGCTCCACAGCACTCTGCCCCGGCTGTTTTCATACTCTACAACACTGTTTACCATCTCCTCCCTCACTAGATCATAAGCTCCTTGTGAACAGAAAGTGAAAGTGGCCCTTTGGATTCATTACTACAAGTAGTCTGGCCTTTGAGCAGTGCAGAGAAGGTTGTCAGTATATACAGAGGGTGCCAAAAAAAATGTATACACATTTTAAGAAAGGCAAAAGCTGTATTAAAATTGTAATATTCAATATATACCAATAACAAAAGATGAATACAAGTCACATTTGACTTCTGCAATTACAAGAGGTGCTCAAAGTGGTTACCATCAGCGTAATTTTAATGCAGTATTTTCCTTTCTTAAAATGTGTGTCCATTTTTTTGACACCCTCTGTATTTGTTAAATGAATTAGTGAATGGATATTCTATTGCCCTAGAGCTATTTTATGATATTTCGAACACTTTCTCATTCCTATTTCTTTTCCTTTCTTTTTTTTAAATTGGAAAACTGATTCTCTAATATAAACATATCAAATTCTTCTAAGTTTGACTGGAGTTTTAGGAAGATTTATCAAGATGAGAAGTTGTGCCTGTTTGCTAGTGGAAGCCACAGTTGCATGCAGACCAATGAGTCCTCGTAAAATGACAAGTCTTAGTGCATATTTGATCAATATTTGTATTGACTGCCAAAGGGAGCTGACATCACATACCATCATAGCACCATGAAATTCTTGGCAACCTAAAATTTGTAATAGGATGACTGGCTCAAAGTCCTGCAAACAGTAATACTATTGGTACATGTCATCTTGTGGATGTTTAATGATGACATAATAACTGAAAATTCTTGGCAACTTTGTTGAGAGCTCTCCACCCTTGCACATGCCATCTTGGATTAATTTATATTATACTGGATTCATTGATAGTCTGACGTCTTTCCATAGATGTAGCTCTTGCCCTCCCTGATGGCAAGTAGAGCCATTCCAAAGAGGCCTCTGTCACAGAGAAATTGACTCGGAGTTAGTGCAACCAGTTTTGGTCCTAGGTTCAACAACAACATTCTGATTCAAACAAGCCCTGAAAAATCTATGTGCTGAAGTTGTAGTTTTCTGTAAAGTAGAATTAATTTGACTTCTGTGTGTGCCAAATGAATGCTGTAAAGAAACATAAAAGGACTAGCATGAAAGTTTTGTGAAAGAAAAAAAATAATTGCAATTCAGTTATTACTGAAGGAAAATGTTTTCATTTCTCTGAAAGGTGAAAATTATTTTGGTTAAATATTAATTGGAGTATTATTTTCAACTTTGAGGTCTGTAATTTCAATTCAGTTCATTCAGTATCTTTCGAGCATTTACAGTAGGCAAAGCATTGTGTTATAGGAAATTGAAAGAGCTTATAAAACACAATAATATAATTAGTAGAATAGAAAATAGACCTTTAGACAATGAACAAAAAGTGAAGTTATTTAGTTTCCAGAGGGGAAAAAAGCTGAGGACAGACACGTTACATACATATGGTCTTGTTTTCAGCGATGAATAAGATAGAGGCAATATTCTATCTCATATTAAGATACCAACAAAGAAAAGCTTATTGATTCTAAGGATTATGATTCACTAAAAATAATTTCTATGGCACCTTGCCTTTGCTTCTTGAAAAGTTTAAAGAAACTTTCTAAACAGGTTTAACTAGTCCTGTCTGTTAACAGGGTGATACGGAGGCTCAAAACCTCATAATAAGTTTGGGAAATATCATGGTTTTTACTCCCACTCCTACGTTGTGTGAGTATAATTGTACCAGTTCATGACTTTAACCCATACTCGCTTCATACACCATCCATAATGTCACGTAAAAATGATAGTGAAACGTGCAATAGGCCCACTGAATACTACTTTGGTAAGACCACCTCTGAACTTGCACTTTAAGGGAGACTAACAAGCCCAATAAGTTGGATAAAGCAGCAGGGACTTGAGAAACCAGTTATAATAAAGCTTGGGAAAAGAAAGGCACAGGCAACATGAGCATAATCTTGAAGTCATTCTAGTTACCTGGAAATGAGTTTTGAATTGACATTTATACAGAGGACAAAATTACAGATAATGATCGGAATTCATAGGCAGGCTTTATTTACTTATTTTTTTTCTTAATAGAAAGATCATGCAGTGTTGAAAGCTGGTGACCTCTACATTTCTAGAATTCAAGTAAAGACTGCTAAGGAAGAAATTTACGGCAGTGCATAACTCTACCCGAGGTTCTCAATAGGAGCAGTACCGCCCTCTTGAGGGTGTTTTCAAATTTGCAAAAATGTTTTTAATCGTCACAACAGAAATTTTTAACAGGCTTTCTGTGAGCAGGGCACAGAAATGCTAGATGTCCTGCAATGATCAAGAAAGCTCCAAACAGAAAAATTATCTCACGTCCTACATGCCACGTGACTTTCTAATGTCACATCAGAATGAATCCACTATAAACATAATTTCAAGTACTTTACCATTGGAAATTTTTTTCAAGAAGTTAAGTAAAATAATTTAGAAGAAATCTGTCCTTAAGTGGAGGAATTAAGATGTTATTTGAAAATTACTCAATCATTTACTTTTCCTGCCCACAGTGTCTATTCCATATGTCATGTATTTCCCACTACCTATGTAATTTTAATAAGTTTCAGTGCAAGAATTTAGCTTTTGCATGGCAATTATGAAACAAAAAAAAAAATTAAGACAGTGTCTTATGCACTGAATTACAGAGAAATGCAACTATTGGGTAAACTAAGGAAAGACGATGTTTTGTTTTGTTTGGGATTTTATAAGAGTTTTCTAAAAGCATGTCACTGCCAACAACTCTGCTCATGGTATTTAAGCTGCTAATAAAACACCCTGGATCAGTCTTTACTTACAGCTGCACATATGAACAAAATAACAGAGACGATTTGACTTTTATGAGCTGAGTCAGACACAGTATAAATTAACAGATATCTGGAACACTGATGTAAGAAGCATGAAGTGTTTTGAAAGTATTTTTATTGCCATTCCATATACCTTTAATTTTTAAAATATAAAAATGAGATCTCTGTTGTGAAAATTACATATCAAATTGAAAGGCATTTATTTTTGTGTTGCCACTCTTACACTGACACTGCCTCAAGGGGTCCATCACACAACTTTTTGCCCGTCCATCTTCTTTTGCCTGCTGCTGATTATAGAATATCATCTTTGAGGCCTTTTAAACTATCAGAAACTAAATGTATCCCTCAATACATGGTAGGTTATTGAATGTAGAAGATGTGTTTTGTGTTACATAGTCACTTCCTAGTTGTATTTGATAATATAATTATTTTGACAGTATATTATACATAAATTTCAGCTTATTTTCAAGGATATCATACTCTCCTTATTTTCTGTCATCCACAGCCCATTATTCTTCTTGGCATGTTATCTCTATTTTAGTTAAGTTTATTTCCCTCTTTCTTTCATTAGATGCCAATAATGTGTAGTCTGTTATCACCCTAATTCTAGGTTTTATTCTAGGACTCTTCTATGCTTGCTCAGTTATTTATAATTAATCAATATGAATTTGTTTATTCCTTCATTTATTTTTATACTTCTTGTGTGGAAGAACTACTGATGGTTTTACTTCTTGTAAACTCAAACTTATTTGCTTTAATAATGTGTAGTCATTAGGCAACTTCATTATGACTTTTAGAAGAGTTGTATCTGAACATACACTTGGGGAATCCATATTATTTTACTATAAATTATTTGTCTTTTATCTTGAGTTTGTATTACAGTTAGGACATTATATCAAATTTAAAATATCAATATGTGGGTTATTTTGCCTATGGATTTTAATTGAAGATATGAAAGGGACCATTATGTAGCAGTTATATAAAAAAGGGAATGGCATCTAATAGGGTTGAGTATACTGCAGTAGATAATCTCTAAGGTCCTTCCATCTCTCCAATTTTGAGACTCCTTGGTTTCTCTAAACTTACTATGAATAGTGAACACTCCTGTCTTCCAAATCAGTAAACATTGCACTCACAGAAACTTATACTAAGTTGAATGTACTCTTTTGATAGTATAAACAACTATTTTGCATGTATAAAAGAGAGAGAGCCATTTTTCTGTTATTTCATTGAGTTGAGAAGACCATGCTAAACCAAGAGACACAAACACTAGTTCTCCCAGCATGATTATTTACACACACACACACACACACACACACACACACACACACACACACCACACCCTTCTTACCTAGCTTGACAAGGCGGAGCATGGAGGTATTACTCCCTCTTTCAGTGCAAGCAGTTACTGAGAGATTGTAGATATCTCCTGGAGGGAGGCTGAGAATTGCAGTCATGACATTGCGTGTTACCTGCAAGATCATCAAAATCGAGGGTTTAAACTTCTAGTGAACTTGAACTAGAATACCATTCCAAACAACTATAGGGCTATCACAGACATACCCTCTATTCTGTGCTGCAATCTACAATGGTTGCAACCTTACGAATATGTTATTTCCTCTGAAAAGGATATAAATTCCTCAACTGAGCCAAATGCAAGGTAGCTCTAAATGTGCATAATGCATATCAGAATATTTTGCAGTTAATTCCCTTGTTTGGAATAGGTATTACTCTAACATTTTCCCTCATGTTAGAAAAGGCAATTGCTGGGTTGCTCCTGATAGGTACATTTTTCAGCCTTAGCTAAGATACTCAGAAGAATCTTAGCCATATCTGTAGATATCTGGCTTCTTAACTAATCACTGTATTTAAAGCCTCCCCTATTGCTAGAGGGGACCATGTGACCCAATTCTGACTAGTGGATTGTAAGTAGGAAGTCACACGGGCAACTTATAGTTCTGTTTACACCCCGTAAGTGCTGAGCTTCCATGTCCTCTCTTTCCCCTTCCTGCAGGCTGGAATATTGATGTAATAATAATGAAGGTTCACCTGTGCAGATGAGGACTACATATAGTGACAGCTGGAGCAACAAGAGCGAAAGAATCTGGACCACTAGACTATGCCTTACAGCAGAGGTGCCCTGTTAGTCCTGGGCTAGTATAAGCGAGACATAAACTTTGATTTTCTTTGAACCATGATCTTTTTGAGAAAATATTATTATAGTCATTTAATCTGTATTCTAATACAATGTCAAAGAGCTTAATAAATCAGGAGAAAAGTAATCAGTATTCCCAATGTACCCAAATATTTGGATGTTGGGATATACAGAGAAATTATTGAAATTTAATAACTGTGCTTTTCTTGAAAATATTCTGAAAAAAAAGATCAAATTATAACTTCAAATACAGGAAAAGTCAGTAGTTGCAACTATTACAGCTCACTAGTAAAGATTAAAAGGTAAACTCCATGAAAGAAGGAATTTCATTTTTGTTCACTCTCCTATCTCCGAAGCCTAAAACAGTGCCAACTGATATAGAAATATTTGTTTAATGTCTCAATAAATGTCTGCTTAACGGTTTTCCATAGTTTATGCAAATACATATTCAGATGCCCAAAACTGGGATTCAAAGAAACATACGCTCTTTTTAATTTTCTTCTTTCCTTCTGCAAAAACCATCCAGTGCAGCATTCTGGAATGGGAGAGGTCAGTTGTGTTATCTCCATATGTCCAACTGATGTATAACAGACTGTTGAAATATTCCACAGAAGTGATTTCTGGAGCAACTGGGGCTATAAAGGAGGAAAGAGGAGCACTTTACTATAAGAGACTACTAATAATTAAAGTAGTTATCAATAGAGCATGAAATCCCAGATAGAGTTAATTTAAAGAATTAAAATTTACACCACATGCTGGTCCTGGAAACTCCTGGGCCTCTAGCACCATAGTGAAAGGTGTTGGTACAAGGAGCTTGTTTCATGGGATCCCACCTGTGAGGCTCAGACACAAGACAGCCCCATCTGACCTGAGGATATCAAGGTCTTCATACAAATTTCACAGTTATAATATTCCTAAAATGTTCACTTGTTTGGGTATGCTTATTGCAACAATAAATTAGTATTATTAGTATTGGTGAACTTAGTTTCAAAGAAGTCCTGGAAACACTGGAGTCCTGTAAATCTTTTTCATTGTGGTGCAGCAAAGATGTTTATGAGAATAAAGGTCAGTAGGATCGATGAGTAGAGGGACAGAAAATAAACATAATTTCCATACAATAACAAGGCAGTATCACTGACAGAGTCTAGTCTAGTGCTTTGCAGAAGGTAGGCTCTTAATAAATGCTCCTGAAGCAAGTATTAAGGGAGGAAAGGAAAGGACTTTTTATGATGCTACAAAGCTAAATTATCTCTAACACTAAAGATATTAATTTATTTTATATTTTTATACATTTAAACTGTAAAAAATTTCCCAACTGGGGAGGAGAGCTCATCACAAGATTTATAATATATGAGCTGTGAAAGCATATGTTGATTATTTTTTAAATAACTGATAATCCTGAATATTTTAAGAAACAAATACACCATTGAATTAAAATTCCATGTGTATGGTGGTTTGAAGACAGGCAAGTGTTTTGTTCCATAATATAGCATAATACCAAATAAAATAGTTGGAGAATTTCTATGAATTACAAAGAATTATTTTCTTTAATATATTCAAAACAAACATTCATAACATAACTAATCTTGAAGTAGCAACAATAACATAAACCCACATTGTAGTTCAGAATATTCTAATATGGGATAATAACCCTGGCTTCTTTATAGCTTCTTAATGTATTCCTACACACTTCACTATATATAAGCACCTATACTTATGTTTCTTCAGAGGCTATTTTCTTGTGTTCTAATTCTAGTGAGGATATGTTTCCTCTATTGAGGAAACATATTTAAAATTGTAATCACAGAAGTATATATCTCCTCTTCGTAGGTATGAGGTATTCAGATTCTTATACTCCATGTTGTTACTCTTAAATCCAGCATATTTCTGAAGGACCACAAGATGTCACTACTTGCTTATTAAACATTATTTGGTTCACCAGTATAATTATGAACTTGACTTTACCTAACAAAAATAGTAGACTTGAGTTCCTAATAAATCACTCCGTATTCAGATATTTTATTCCTGTTTCCTTTTATACCACACAATTTGGCAATTTGGGTCACAAATAAAAGCATAGGAAAGTAAAGTATGAGATCTTTATTTGCTTTAAAATTGAATTGAGAGAAGAAAGGTAAAAGAATGAAAGCTAAAATTTTAACTAGTTTTAAAAATAAGTATAAAAATAAAGCTGAGCTATCATTATGTTTTAATGATGATTTACACTGTATAATTTAATTCTCACATTACCCTGTAGGGTACTATTACGTCCATTTTATAAATGTGAGAACTGAGACCATCTGTATCAATATGCTTAGATATGACTGTGGACCAGCAGTGTCAGCATGACTTAGTAGTTTGTTCCAGGAAAATGCAAGAAATTACCAAAGATCAATTTATTGGAGGCAGACTGCTCACTCAGGCCTCTAGCTTGCTTTATTAACTACAGTTTACATATCCGGACTTGCTTTGTTCACCTAAACTGTCATATCACGATCTTTGCCTAGTCCCCATCAGTTCCCAGATTTGAAAGACACAGCTAAACCACCTGAGTCCAGAACTCCAAATCCTGTTACTATTTCCTTTCCAATGTTCCCCTTCTAAGACCCTGCAATGACTGCCAGGGCGGTGTTCTGCCTTACTGCAGTGAATTCTAACGCACTTAGTTTTGCTGTATTAGCCAGTTGGTAAGAAATATTTTGAGTTTTACAGCTGTGAAAATAGAAGATCAGAATCATTAAGATAATTTGCTCAAAGCCAGAAATTAGTAGAGCCAGGTCTGCTCAATCAAGTGTTCAGATGCAAAGTCTGGGCTTTATCAAGACACTGCTCTGTCTGAGAAGGAAAGAATATTCTCAGAGAGTTAATCCCAATAAAGCTAAACTGTATGAATTATTGATACAGTGAAGTTTAATTATAATTAAATATATGGTTATTAAAACAGTCAAAAACATAACACAGGGATTGTTTATAATTGGTATTTTCTCCTTTTTTGAACTAACGGAGCTGGTAAGGAAAAGTGATGAACTGTATAAGTTGATTGTAAGAATTCACATGATTAATTTCTTTCCATTGTTTTTTAATTTATTAATTTCAGCACAGCAAAGCTAGACGTCCTGTGAGAAAAATTTGCAAAAATTATTTTTCTCTTTTCTTTTCTCAGTACAACTCGCATTACAGTCTCGTAATCCAAGAAAAGTTCTTGGAAAATCTTAGTTCAAACAACCATGGTTAATATCTCTGATGAATTTCCCCTTTTCATTGCTACTTCTGACCATCTCTGCTGTATCATGATGAACTACATAATTAAAGGCTCTGAAATCTAACACAAACAGTTTTTTAAGTTACTTAAATTTTGTGCCATGTATTTTGCTAAGCAGCTCATTTAATTGAGAAGTAATAATAGATAATAACAGATAATAGATACTATTATCATCCCCATTTTCCACAGGAAAAAAAAAACCAGGCTTCGGAAATTCACTTGTTCAAGGTCACATGTGGCATGCAGCAGAGTCATGATTCAAACCCAGGTCTACCTGTCTCCAAAGCCTGTTTTAACTCTTGCAGTGGACAATACCGCAGTCAGCCTGTGACTTTAAAAATGGCTTCATTAATAAGGAAATGAGGCACTCTAGGAAATATAATCATCAAATGGGTAAAGTCAGCTGAGTGCAGCGTTAAGTTGAAAGCTCTGCCTGCAACATTTCTATTCTAATCAATTCAAAACAGGGTACATAAATCAAGGACAGTGACTCAGAAAAAAAATTTTAATTTTTAAAGGCTATCATTTACACACATAATGAATTTTCAGAATCAAGCCTATTATCTTCCATGACATTGATGCTCCATCAGTCCTGAGTGAAGCACTAGCACTTTCTGGAGATGTATTCCTTCAGAACCTCTGCAAAATAGTGTTCTCTCCTCAGGAAACCATTTCCCATGCACCACTCACCTGTTATAAAGCTTATGGTGGAACTGTCACAACAGCTCAATTCTGGGTCTCCCCATGTCACCATGGTCACTCGAAAGTTGTAGTACCATGCGGGCAACAGATTAGCTATTCTCTAAAAAAAAAAGGAAGGAGACAAAAGACTAAGGGGGAAAATCATATTTTTTTGGAATAGAATTACTTCTATTAAGCTATGAAGAAAACTGATGAGTAATTTTTATTTTCCTTTCTGTGCCTTTTTGTATTTTCCAAATTTTCCATAAAAACAACAACAACAAAACCTCCTTTTGGAATGAGATGAGGTGGAAATAAAATGGTATACAAAAATACAACATAATTTTTAAAAACTGATTCAAAGGTATAGAGCCAAGTACTTCTTCAATATTGGTTTCACTTTTCAGTGTCCTAAGTTATACTGCAAAATAAAACAGTACTTATTTGCAAGTGACTGTGTGTACACATCTCCCTATTTCTAAGACAAATAAACTTTCACAACTCTGTATTCTCCCAGCTTGGACCATAAGCATGTGTCATCAACGGGGTAGAGGGCAATTGTGTACTTCATGTGTAACCTGTAGGTAACTGCACTTTAAAAATTATTCAAGCTTTAGAAAGAGGAGTCTTTACCTGCTCTCTTGAAATGCATCCTTTAATGGCCTGACATTATAGGTATTTAATTGATTTGTAGATGTCAAGCAAGAACAGTCATCATTACACCTAAGCAGTGTCAACTAATTATTAAATGATGAAAGCTAATCTTTCGTGTTTTTCTCTTCCAGAGCAGAAGGAAACAATAAGCACTTGATAACGCTACTAAAATGTGAATTAACAAATAAACTCAATTAGGGGTGAAAGCTAGTTTCATGCAATTTTCCTTCTTTCTCTCTAAAAAAACAAAACTAAATAGAATCCTAAAAGTAAAAGCAACCAAACAAACCTTGAAAGTAGCAAGCTACCTGTGTGTATTTACAAAGCAATCTAATTTACAGATAACTTTTACTGACATTTGGTACATACAGTATAGGCAAATCTGTTTATACAGGAAAGTGTGACAGCTGGTTAAGAAAAGGTTACCACTGATGCAGTTAAGGAGACAGTCGCTGCTATTTCATAGTAGGTTGTCCACTCTGATGTCATTGTTGTAGGGTTGAAATAAAACATTTCAACCACGTATTTTCTGAACACTCCTAAGTAAGGTCTGGTCCAGCTCAAAACCACTGCTGTAGGACCCAAGGGGTAGAGCATTAAATCCTTTATTCCAGTTGGAACTAAGAAGAAGGGAGGTGGGAGTGAAAAAAGAAAGTCAATAAGGAATGTTTAATATCTTAGCAATGGTTTCAAACTTTTACTTAACTAGGGTTTTCACTCTTCTGACCCAATCATTGAAAACTAAACATATTTGCCTCTGATTCCCCCCCCCCCCAAGTAATAAATGTTACGTATGTCCTCCAGCTATACAATTATACTAGTTTATTACTCTGAAGGTGGGTTATTGGGTGAACAAGTATGGGTCACTCATATATGATGATAACTACTTGAGCTTGGACATTGCACCCCTCCAAACAATTTTTTTAAGTTTATTGGGGTGACAATTGTTAGTAAAGTTACATAAGTTTCAAGTGTACAATTCTGTAATACATCATCTATATATCACGTTGTGTGTTCACCACCCAGAGTCATTTCTCCTTCCATCATCATATATTTGATCCTTTTTACCCAAACAATTCTTTTAATAAAGTTATTATTCTTGTAGCTGGCAACTTACCAATGGCAAATGTCACGGGATCTGAAGGTGGTCCAATCAAAGGGCCTTTTCTCAGGTACATCACGACCTGGTATTGGGCACCAGGAACCAGATTTTCAATAATAGATTTGCTTGAGTTCACCTTTAAATCAAACACCCAATACGATTCATTTAGAGCTGGGCTTTCAAGGCTAAAATTGAATTCAGAGATTCTGTAGAACCATAGATGACTTCGAAATCCAAAAGCCTTTACTCATGCTGAGGAAGGCCAGATTTCAAAATTTTGATGATTTATAGGTTCTGTGAATACTGAATGTTCACAGCACATTCAAATTCTATGGCTGGATTTAATAAGACCCATGAACTACTTTATACCCGTCAATGTCAATTGTAACTATGTACACTAGAGACACATCAGCTTCTAACCATAATCAAATCAGCAATACCATAAGGATAGTCTGACATCCTAAATTGTAGTGTCAGCTGATTACATACAAAGATCAGTACAGGAATGCCTTCAGTCCCTCGTCACTTAGAAGCATATAGTATCTAATTATAGAGATGGAAATGACTTCAGAGATCTAGTCCAAATCTCTCATTTAATAGACGAAGAGAGTAAAGCCAAAGATGGTCATGGTCCCATATTTAGATTCAGTGTTGGGACTAGAAGCCCAGCGTTGTGACCTCTAATCCACATTACAAGCCAGTAACAGGCTGAGCATCGAGATACAGCAGTAAACACTTTGCAAGGCTATTATGACCCATGAAAGAATGATGTAGTAGAGAACAGTTCTCACTTAGATGAGCTCATCTTTACTGTCCTTTATTGAACTTTTGGTTATGTAACAAATAACCAAAATAAAGAGAAATAACCAAATAAAGAGAAAAATAGTGAGAGCAGATACATGAATAAAATATATCCCTTAAAGTACAATGTTGGCGTATACAAGGATTGATGATTCAACTAACAGGTTAGGAAGTATGCTGCTTTAACCTTTAGTGCTTCTAATATTAAGACAGGCTGCCTTGGTGGGAAAAACACACGTTCTCTATTCAGACTGTCTGAGATCAAATCTTAACTCTACCCCTTATAAGCATGGGAATTTATTGATAACTTATAATTTAAAAAATAATTCTTACCTTGGTTTCCTTATTGATAAACCATAGACAATACTATTATGTACCTCATAGAGTTGTAAGAATGCTTAAACTATAGTATAAGTAAAGGTAACTCTTACTACTCATCAACTGTTTGGCTTCTATGGTACATAACATTGTAAAATTGTTGCAGGAAGGAGCATGAATCAGTGGCAAATAATACTGTTGACAGCTTGACTATACTATAATATAATATATTTTTTTAGTTTTATCTCAATTTTAAGAGTAAACATACTACTGGTGATATGATATGAATGAAAACCTTTCCAATACCAGAAACTGATTCTACACAATAGAAATTGCATAATTTGAATTGGTACGACTTGCTCTACACATAAGTAGGGGGACCAGCATATCAAAATTTCTTTTCCATTTACTTGACCAAAATAAGATTAAACTGAATTAATAAGTTAGCATTTCCACCTTTCCTTTCCTATTTATACTCTCTTACATCAGGGTTTCTTGTCCATGCTTTGAATTTAATTCTGCTACAAGTCATCTAGATAAAGCTAGTCAACGAGATATACTCAACTGAGAGAATTTCCTAAAAAAACAAACTATGCCCAAGTACATGTACGTTACGCACAACTAAGCAGTACTGTTTTATTTCCTTAAAATACATTTTAAATGATAAAACTAAGATTTGCCCATTGTAAAAATTTTTCACACAGAAGAGTAAATGAAGTAAATTGGAAGTCTTATTATACTCCTCCCACTATTTCCAACATTTTGGTGGGCGACCTTCCAGGCTTTCCTCTCTCTCTCTCTCTGTGTATGTATATATATATATACACATAACTATTATGATATTGAACCATATAGATGTTACATTATCAACATTGCTCCAAACATTTTAAAAGATTTTTATTAAAAATAGAGCTAGCACATAATATTATATTAGTGTCAGGGGTACGCCATAGTTATTCAACATTTATATACCTAAAGAAGTGATCACCATGATAAGTCCAGCAAGTATCTGACACCATACTATGCTATCACAATTTTATTGACTATATCCCTTATGCTGTATGTTTCATTCATATGACTTATTTGTTTTATACCTGGAAATTTGAACCTCTTATTCTCCTTCATATTCTCCCCCTTTTTAATTTTTCAGTTACATTTGACATTTGATATTATTTTATATTAATTTCAGGTACACAGCATATAGTTAGACATTTATATATTAATGATTTAAGAAGTGATCCCCCTGACTAGTCTAGTACCCACCTGGAACTATACATAGTTATTACCATATCATTGACTATTCCTTTGCTTTACTTTACATCTTCATGACTATTTTGTAACTACCAATTTGTACTTAATGCCTTCACCTTTTTCACCCTGCCCCAACCACCTCCATCTCTCACCCCAACAAATCTGGTACCCTTCTGATACCATACATAATTATTACAATGTTATTGACTATATTCCTTATGATATTCCCTACATCCCCATGACTGCTGTGTAACAACTAATTTGTACTTCTTAATCCTGTCTCCCTTTTTTATACCCATATACCCACACCGCCAATTCCCCCTCCCATCTGGAAACCATCAAAATGTTCTCTGTATCTATGAGTTTGTTTCTGTTTTGTTTGTTTGTTCATTTTGTCCATTAGATTCTACATACAAGTGAAGTCACATTGAATCTGTCTTTCTCTGTCTGACACTTCACTCATCACAATATGGTCTAGGTCCATTCATGGAAGAACCCATTCCCTTCCATGACTGAGCAATATTCCATTGTATACATGTACTACCTCCTCTTTATCCATTCTTCCCTTAATGGACATCCAGGCTTCTTCCACATCTTGGCCATTGTAAACATCTTGGCCATTGCTGCAACGAACGTATAGATGCACACAACCCCTCCAAGAAGCGTTTTGGGTTTCTTCAGATAAATACCCTGAAGCGGGATTACTGGGTCCTTCATAGTTTCTTCTTATAGCCTTTGTTTTAAAGTCAATTTTGTCTGGCATAAGTATTGCAACCCCAGATTTTTTTGTTTTGTTTTGTTTCCATTTTCATGAAATAACTTTTCCCTTTAATTTCCTTTTAATTTCCATCTCTGTGTCTTTTTCAATCTGAAGTAAGTCTCTTGTAGGCAACATATGTAAGGGTTTTGTTTTCTTATCCATTCAGTCCTCCTATGTCTTTTGATTGGAGCATTCAATCCATTTACATTGAAAGTAATTGTTGATACATAGGTAGCTATTGCCATTTTATTCATAATTTTGATTTTGTTCTTTTTTTTTTTCCTGTCAAAGAAAACCCTGTAACATTCCTTGTAATACTGGTTTGGTGGTGAAGAACTCCTTGAGCTTTTTCTTGTCTGGGAAGCTCTTTATCTGTCCTTCAATTTTAAGTGATAGCCTTGCTGGGTAGAGTAATCTTGGTTGTAGTCCTTGCTTTTCATCACATTGACTATTCTGTGCCAATCCCTTTTGGCCTGAAAAGTTTTTGTTGAGAAATCAGTTGACAGTCTTGTGGGGGCTCCCTTATAAGTTACTAGTTGCCTTTCTCTTGCTGCTTTTAGGATAATCTCTGTCTTTAACCTTTGCCATTTTAATTATAATGTGCCTTGGTGTGGTCCTTGTTTGGGACTCACTGTGCTTCCTGGACTTGTCTGTCTATTTCCTTCACCAGGTTATGAAAGTTTTCAGTCATTATTTCTTCAAATACACTCTCAATCCCTCGCTTTCTTTCTTCTCCTGATATTCCTATACTGTGAATGTTGTTACACCTGATGTTTTCCCAGAGGTCTCTTAAACTATCTTCTTTTTCTTTTTTTCAGATTTTTTTTCTGTTCTAATTAGGGTATTTTATGCTACCTTGTCCTCCAAATCACTGATTTGATCCTATGCTTCATCTAGTCTGCTAGTGATTCTAGTGTACTTTTTGTTTCAGTTATCGTATTCTTCAATTCTGATTGGTTATTTTTATGGTTTCTTTGATCTTTTTTTATGTTTGCTATCTCTTTGTTGAAGTTCTAAGTTCCTTGAGCATCCTTATATCCTTGTTTTGAACTCTGTCTCTGGTGGGTTGCTTGTCTCCATTTTGTTTAGTTATTTTTCTGGAGTTTTCTTCTGTTCTTTCATTTGGGATGTATTTCTTTGTTTCCTCATTTTGGCTGCCTCCCTGTGTTTGTTTTCAAGTATTAGGTAGATCTACTATGACTCCCAGTCTTGGCCAGGTGGCCTTATGTAGTAGGTGTCCTGTGAGCCCTGGCACGGTCTTTCTGGTCTCCTGAGCTGGGTGTTCCAGGAGTGTCCCTTGTGTGGGTTGTGTGTGCCTTCCTGTTATAGTTGAGCCTTGACAGCTGTTGGCATATCAGTGGGTGGTATGGATGCTCAAGCTGACTGGCTATGAGGTTTGGCCACATCCGCAGCATATGGGCTGCTGTGTGGAGGGCTTAGCCCATGGAGCTGGATTTGCCCTAGCAGGCTCTGGTGCCTGTTGAGACCATCCTTTGTGTATGCTGCTTATGGGGCTAATTGGTTGGTCCTCTGCTGTGGTCTGAAGTCAACCTCCAAGTGTATTGGTTCTGGGTCCTCTTGGGAGGGACTCCCAAGTTTTGGGTGGAGGCCCAACTCAGCTACTGCCTGTGACTGGCCTGGGAATACCTGGTAGGAACTACAAAATGATCCACGGTTGGTTGCTTCCTTTGCTGTACCTGGAGGCAAGTGGGAGAGTCCACGCTGTGAACCAAGGATGGCTGTCCTCAGTAGTGGGTCTGGGGTAGCTCCCCAAAAAACCAGTACACTCCAAGAGCTGCTGCTACCTATTGGCTCCTATAAGGTTCAGTCACTGATAAAGCCTTCTTCGGTATGCAAGTCAGGTGAGGCAGGGTCGTAGTGTCAGCAGTGGAGCAGCAGAGCTCACCGGGCCAATCAGATTCCGATTTGGCCTGTGGGGGTGGGCTCAACACAGGAAAGATGGCACCATCTTGGATCTCTTCCCAGTTTTTGAGAATTTTTGAACTGATGTTTCCTCATCTGATACTGTGTGAACACATGAGTGTGTGTGTATGTGTGTGTGTAGTGAAGCAATGGATGATGGAGGTATAATAATAACACAATCACCAAAACATTCTTGTGGTAATTGAGATAACACCTAGCACAGTGGTTACTTCCTATCCTTCTTTTTAAATATTGGCTTCCTTGCCTATAATCCTCAACAGTTTCATATTTGCACTTCATGAAGGTGTTGTCAAAGTACACTTAGATCAACCTTTTCTGGCTCATTTATAATTTATACTATCTATACCTTTAGCCTTTTGCTTCTATGCTAAAGATGTGTAATTTGTACATTAGATGGGGCAAGGAAGAAATGTACCTTTGAGCAGTCAAGTTCAAGGTCACACTCTGTAAGAGAAACACATTTTTCTGTCAATGTAGAAAGCCAGTCATCTTTGGTATGCTCAGGGAGGGAAGCTAATAAGCTACACAGTGAGCCATGATCACTTGTTAATTGGTTCAGCATGTTTACTCTGTAATTTAATTCAAGTCAAGGGGTGGCCCATTTTCAAGTAAGGGCTTATCTCAGGGCTCTAAGGCTTTCTAGTGCTCCAAAGACTACGATTCCTGAATTCATTTTATCATTTTAAAATTTCTTACTCTTTGAATTTCACTAAATGCCTGACTTTTGTGGGATAAGTGGAAACATCCCAAATAGGTTTCATATAGCAAACATCTTCTTTGAGTATTATATTTCCAGTGTATTCCACATGAATTGATAATGTTTTTGCCTTTGGGGAAGTGAATATTGTGTTTGTAAGACACCAAGAATTAGTAAATTTGATCTAATAAAATAATAAAACCAGGTTTTCAGAAAATAGGACTGGGTTCCAGGCTTCCCGTGGGCATTCAGGGCATCAGAGAACAAGGTCTGCTCTCGGGCCCAAAGTGTGTGGTTTCATTCAGGACTGATGACTGGCCTTTTGCACACATTCTGGTAGCCACTCCCAGAACTACTGATTTGCACACTGTTTCCACTTGCCTCTCACACTCTCTTGTGCTTAGCTAACTCCTATTCATGTTTCAAACTCTCCTCAGTTGTGATTAGTGAGCCATGCATACTTTTAATTTTCAAATTATTTTTTCAATGAGCATGCATTCATTTTATAGTTAAAATAACAAGAAAAAGACCCCCCCCCAAAATAAAACAAACAAACAAAAACTGCCCCAAACCCTCTGCTTGGTTGTCACCTCCCCTGCGGGAAGTTTTTCTCACCAGTTTCTCAATGCTCCTGACCCAGTCCATATTTACTCATGCCTAGCTCCTTTCTGTGAACTTATATGATCCCTCAATCACTTACTTTTAGCTTAGGCCTTATTTTATACTCTGCAGTAATTATATGTTCATTTTTCCAATGTTCTCACTAAACTGTAAACTCTGCAAGAGTAGGACATATAAAAATTATCTAGATTCCCCAACACCTACCTTAGTACCTGGCACACCATAGGTGCTCAGTAAATTATATTGAATGAGGAGTAAAAGTGAAAGGAAGACGGCCATCCTCAGAGGGAAAAGGAAGATGACTAACCAAAGCCCCATGCATACTCATTCCCCAGCTCCTCTTGGACTCTGGGTATCACTGCTTATGATGCACCCCGGAGACCCGAGCGCAGCTTCTCGCAATGGCCTCCTCGCATTGCCCATGAGGCTGGGCTGCAGTCGGTGAGCGAGCGAGCCTGCCAGCAGTTCCTTTCCTTTACCTGAGTGCAGTACTGTTTTTCTAGCCTCTGGCTCTCCTTTTGTTTCTGGCAGGTGAGTGACACCACAGACACAATGGTGCCATTGTAGTTTTCTTGGGAAGATGTCCAGGATGTCAAGGCTGTGGTTGGGCTTAACACATGGACACTCACATGCTGGGGCTTCTCAGTTAGTTCTTCAATCCACTCTCCTGAAGGGCCTGAACATGTTAAATGAGAACACAAGGGACGTTTTATGCTGAGCTGGTTGTGATAAAGCATTCTAGTTTTAAAAGGCATTTTCTTTTCCTTTGCCCTTACAAAGATTTTCACAGTAAGACTGGCAGCCAGACCGGCAGGCTGCACGTTCTTGGCCTAGTGGCCTAGCTAGCATCCTCCACTGCAACGCTCACCATTCACCTGAACAATAGCAGCAGCAACAAAACCAGTTCTACTGAGAGGTGGAAGCTCCACTTCAATTGTTACGTGCATCTGAGATTAGTTTGGTAAACTCTTCACCAGAGAGAATTTACTTCTCTTTTAACAGAGTAGGTCTGATAGTGTGGTATTTCATCAGTATTTTTTAATTTCTTTGCTGTTAGGATCTTTGGTCTCTAGAAATAATTACTTTGAAATTCAAATTAGCCTCTACTACAATTGTGGGGATGGGGGTGGGAGGGAGTCAAATGTGGTAACAGAAAGATCAAAGAGACAAGCTGTGACTATATTAGACCAGACATGGGCAACGGGCCACTCAATTATATTAAGCTGGCTGAAACGGGTGATAATTTGAAGACAGGGTGGGTTCCTCATGATAAAATATCTCCATGGAAGTACCTGATGTTAGCTTTCTTCTTTTAAGTTTCTAAAATGGTTATTAGCACAGTGCCTGACACATAGCAAGGACTCAAGAAATGTTAAGGTGACTATCACTACAGAAACTCCCTGTCCCAATGCAAATGTGCCACTTCCTTTTATTTGCTTAGGAAACATTTCTGAGTTCCTTAATGGAAAGCTGTATTCCTAGGTTGGAACCCAGGAGAGGAAAAGGAGCAAGTGGCTCTGATGGGGAGAGGCAATCTCAGGCTCACTGTAAAAAAAGCAAAGGAAATATCAACAATAAAAAATGATAATCATGATGATGGCAAAGAGATACAGCA
Organism: Rhinolophus ferrumequinum; assembly: GCF_004115265.2. NCBI lineage: Eukaryota > Metazoa > Chordata > Mammalia > Chiroptera > Rhinolophidae > Rhinolophus > Rhinolophus ferrumequinum. The sequence continues at coordinate 29,584,451 of NC_046293.1, read as the reverse complement.
CCCATTATGTACAAGGCCCAGTTTTAAGTCTATATGTGTTTATATATTTCAATCCTTTAATTTTCATAACAAACCTATGAGATAAGTATTAATATTAATCACACTTTTAGATGAGGGAATTGAAGCAGAGATAGGGAAACTAGAGCTGAGATGCACACATCGGATGTCTGGTTCCAAAATCCAAGCAGGAGTTCAATAAATATTTGTTGAATGTCCAACAGGATTAATAAATACGCAAATAGTACAAAACCCCAGGCTAAGATTTTATAATTTGCTACGAGAAGCAAGATAACAAATAAAATAAATCTAGAAAAATACCACACACATATAAACTGTGTGTTTGGTGTTATGAGCTATGAAACAGTAGAAACTTAGAGAAGGGGGCCAGAAGAGTCGAAGGAGTTTTCCTGGAAGGCATTAATACTTGCTGTGGATCTGTTACGAGCAGACAAGGAAATCTTTTAGTTGATGAAACATTTTTAGCCTCATAGGAAGAACTGAATACTAAACTTTGTTCTCAAGTGGTCATTCTCAAGTGATCTCGGGTCATAGTTGAAAGACATACAAGGCATTTCTGAATATTTCTGCATGCCTAATGGATCTTTCAGGCCTTTTATCACCGGTGACATTTGTGGTTTCTTTGGTAAAACTGTTATATGGGACATTTTCAACATTCTTAAACTCCTAGGTAAAGTGATCTGCTCCCTCAGCCCTCCTCATCTTTCTCCTGCCCACCTTTTTGAGAACTCTTTGATGAAAGGTGGTATTTTGCCTTTGAAGAAGGTGGTCATCCTTTTCTGAGAGAAATTTTTATCTATTACCTTCCATTTTTTTTTCCTTCTGCTGATGAGAGGCACATTTAACTCCTGATAATCTATGTAATTGATTTTTGGCTTCTAAACTTCTGGTAACCATAGTCAGATTAGCTAAAAATGTTACAGACATGCACTATTTGAGCAGCTTTTAGAAGCTACTTATTGCTCTGTTATTACTCTTTATGGAATCAATATAAACCACCTTAAGACTTGACATTGGAGCTGTGAGGATGCTCTAGCCTTGTCTTCTTGTACCAATTTTATGGTTACTACCTGGGTCTTACTACACTTCAATCTTTGTCTTTCTTTTGAGCTCTATAAGCTCAATACTCTAATGAAACATTCCTATAGTTCAACAATATCAATTTTCACCACAACCTCAAGCAAAAGTCATATTTCCCAAACTGTGTGTTCATGTCCTTTGAGAGTTTTGGGGACTAGTGTGAAAGGTCAGCTTAATAACTCTGCAGTTATCACAATAATAATAAAAGAATCCTTAAATTAAATGTCTGGATATGTTTGTGACTATTAAACATAAACGTATTTCCTCTGCTGTCAAAATTTCATGTATCTGGAACTCTCCTGACCTTGAAGAATTCTCAGGCTCTCTAGGGTTTGATGAACAACTGCTGCCTGAGCATCATTAATCTCACTAGTTCCATTGTTCTAGCTCCCCTGTAAGTACAAAATAATCTCTTTGGTACTTACTGATATAAAAACTGAGTGATTTTGCTGACTGACTTTTTCGAGTTTCACAGGATCCTGAGGAACTAAAGGTTGTCACAGATAACTTATATTTCCCAGGCTCCTTCAGTTCTGCAACAAATTCATGTGCTTCTTCATCCACTGTCAAATATTCAGTAAAGTTTTCTAAATCATATATAAAAAAGAAAATACGTATGAATTGATAACTGGAAAGGCTTTGAATATAGACAAGATAATTAATAGAAAAAAGTATCTTTTTATATTGCCTCCTTTCTTTTATCAAATTCAATTATACCTATAAAGGTACTATAAGTAAAAAATGACTAAGGGTTCAAATTGATTTTCACAATACTTTTAAATAACTAAACTAAAATATGGTGTCGAAATCCATAAAACAAAGGTGAGTATATACTGCGTATTCTTACACACTGTCATTCAAGACAATTATATGCATAAAATAGAAGTAGAATACTTGGAGGAAAAAGCAATAGTTGAATTTCTCATTTAGATATAAGGGACAAAAAAATAAGCAGCAACAAATATCCTTTAAGTTTTTTGTGGTATGACTAAACATTCAACAAATAACTTAAGATATATTGAATTATTTCTAGTTAGAAATAATTCCTCTGGATATATTTTCTGACACTTGTAATATTTTTTCCTTGATAGTTTGCTTCCAGAACTTTTAAAAGTAAAAGTAATTTTTACACTGCTTCAAAGTTCATCTCCTGCTGCTTATTACTTCATTTGAAATGGTTATCATCAGTTGGTGAATATAATAGCCTTCAACAGACAGAGCACACTGCAGTCAGATAAAAGCATGATTGAACTTTCATGGAAATATGTATTCAAATTCTGAGTTACAAGATCCTGTTTTCCATAGAATATATTGAAGGACAAAAAAAGAAAAGCCAGATTAAGGAAACTTGTTTTTTTAATACAAGTAATTTCAAGCATATGTTAAAGAGTTTTGACTCAAATAATTGGAAATGACAAAGGATTTCAACTTTATATAATATTTGGGTTTGATTTACTGGTCTATTATCTAGCATAGAGGAATCTACAGATTTTGTATCTCATTCTACTGAATAAAATAGGAGTAAACAATATGGTATATATGAGACTACGTGATCCTAATGTCCTACCTTGAAAATAAAGCAGTCATTTGAATTTTGACAACTTGACAAAGTTTTCCACCCAAACTACTAGACTAGAAAGTTTAAAATGAAGAGTTATTGTGAAAACAAAACAAACAACAAATAACTATAAAAATCTACCAAACAATTCAGATATGATTCATGACCCAAGTACACTGACTGTCATGGCCTTGCTTTTTATAAATTAGTGGGCTAAAATATAAAGAGTGACTCTCAGATGCTGGATACGTGAATACAACAAATAATATAAGTAGCTATAGTGGAAATACCAGATGCAATGTATTTTCTGTTTTGCTACCAATTCGTCTTTGGAAAAATATGAGTGGTGCTGGTTCCAGAGGAGCACACCCTAAGGGAAATAAATAAGAATGCTATATAAGCCAGACACAGGTTTGATCCTCTTGGGAAAGTAGCCATTGTGTCAGGCAGATTCTTCTGTTGTACGCTTCACAAATTTATGAAAACAGAAAATTTCTCCAGGATATTTTATAATTTGTGATGCTTAGACCTTTAGTTCAAAATCTTTCCAAATATAAGGTTTCCCTCAGTAGCTTGGGGTACATGAAATATTGGGCAATGAAATGCATACAGTTGCCAGTACTTGCAACTTACGTACTACCCAAACCTGCAGATTCTGACCTGTTCATTTTCTTTTCTAGTCTCCGTTCCCATTGGATACTTAATTCAATTCCTCCCTTCCTTTATCAGTTTTCTTTAAATATTAACTGTCTCCCATCCATCGTTCTTCCTAAACTTAAATTTTAAAATGTTTCAATTTCCTTTTCTTTGATTGTATCATTTCTTATTTTCTCTGATTTGCTATTGCTTTTACCTTCTCTTTCTATGTGGACATGGAACCCATCAAAGGCAGTGGGTGGCTTTGGTGGTAACCAACTCAATATCATTTGCACAGGGAAAAAAGAGAAAGAGCCTAATGTCGACTTCTCTGTTTCACTGAGTGTATTGTTATTTTCGTATCCAATGGGAAGTACACTGACAAATTCATCTTCATTTTCAGGAGTTGCAGATGCACTGTCCCACCAATATGGTGGGGATGTAGTTTCGTAGTCACTGCTGTTAAAATCAGGCCAACCAGAAGAAATGTTGCCAGAGGGGATTTCAGGAGTTTCATCTGTAAAATGGAAGAGTTTGTCTTTTCCCATTGAATCTTGTGATTTCATGAACGATTCCTCTGGGAAACTGCCACTCTGTTCTTCCCAGTTGTTTTTGTTCAAGTTTACAATGCGAACTGAGATATTTCGAGGTGGATAAGGGGCTGTAAGAGACAAAATTATTATTTTATTTAATTTTTATTTTATTTTAATTTCAGTAATTTTTAACTCTATTATCGTGATTACTTGATCTATTGAGTCAAATGCACAAGCAGATTTACAAAATAGGATTTAGTTTGACTTCTATATTTCTATGTTCTAATTTACATCAAGAACAATTCTGGTTTCAAGTACATGTACATCTAAGATTTTGTGCATAATGTGTACACATTAGTATATCACCAGTCACACCTCATATACATTAACTTGTGATACTACACTTGTTTAAGTGGTAATTTAACCGTTTTCAAGGCAGAGTTATGTAAATATTCTTCATCTTATAACAATCTCCTGTTTTTTAAAAAACTGAGTCTCTGTCACTGGATCTTTCTTACAAAAAAAAAAAAGCAACTACATATAGTGTACTTATAGCGACCCAGACAAAAATACTCCCTGGGACGTAGCTGCACTTAGGAGTGTCACATATATGAGTTGTCTTTAGAAATATTAACACACATGTTGGAAATATGGCTTTACTCCATGGCATATAAAATGAAACATATACGGACAAAAGGAGTCTATGAATTATAAAAGCATACTTTTCTAGAGATAGAAATTTATGAAGGCACACTGCATTGTCTCTACCTATAACAGTTTCCACCTATCCTTCAAATAGCATCTCAAATATCACCTCTTCCATGAACTTCTAATAAAAATTAATCTCTCCCTCATTTGTGTCATTCTATAACTTTGATCCTCTTTTCTAACATTTACCATATTCTGCCTTATATTATTGCCATTTGTATAGTACTTCTGTCATTTTTAAGGACAGGGGACCTGTCTCACCAGTCTCTGTCTCCCTCTTTCTCAGTACTTAGAACAACTCCCATGTAAAAATGCTCAATTAATGTCTCTTTACTTGAACTGAATAATGAAAAATACAAATAGAATCTTAGATATTGACATGAGGTGAATTACATAGTTTTTTGTCTGGGCCTAATTAATGAGAATTATGACACCTTAGAATTTCAATTAGAAGGGTCCCAGGAGTGATCTAATATAACCCATTTCCAATATTGATTTGAATGCCCTCTCCAGAATTTCTACTGAGTACTTAGGCACATTAGGCACAGATAATTATATTGCCTAATTATATTGGACACTTATGTTGTATATTGATAATGGATATTTAGTAGGTATATATTTTACACATCTATTCATCCATCCATCCATCCATCTATCCATTCATCCATCCATCCATCCATGTATCCCATCCATTCATCCATCCTACAATAGTGTTTCATATTAGTGATGCTACTAAAAGTAAGCACTACACGTTTTATTTATATCTGATTCCCAATATTTTCCTTTACTAAGCGGATAATATGTACCAGAACTTCTTCCATCTGTTTTTCTGCTAAATGGGCACATAGAATAACAGGTATTTGTCTAGTTAAGTTATTTAATTCTAACTTTTTGTAGTCTCATGTATTTTTTATTCAAAGATTATTAGTCTATGATTACATTGACATATTTTAGATTTTTCTTACTAAATATTTTTTTTCAGTTCTTTTTACACTGATAGAAAATTTGTTTGGATTATTAAAATGTACATTTATTTTCTTTCTTAGCTCTGTAATAGAATTTTTCTTAGAATGACAAAAAGCATTATGCAACAACATGTAATTTAATTATTTTTTTCACTAAATGTTATTCTTCAGATGACTTACCAGTTCTATGCTGTTTGGGTTCATGACTGACACCACTATACTCCACAAGAGTACTTTTATTAAAAGTTGCCTCAGATACCAGCTGAAAGGTGATATTACTATAACATATTCCTGGCAGCCAGTGATTAAATACTGTTTTTCCCTTAAAGAAATCTGAGAAGAGAAATAATCAATTATATTAAAATTTTGGTATTTAAATAACACACACTTCTAAGAAGTTCTAAACAGTATGTTTAAATATCCATAAATTAATATCTCCTTCAACTCCTGGCATGGACAGTAATTAAAAAATGGCATAAGGTTAGAGATGAAAATTTGGATCCTTAGACTCTAGTCTTGAAAGGCTTTTTCTACAAGAATTGGATAAAGTTGGAGTTAAATTTTTATTACAGGAACATTTGGTGTATTAAGTGGAAAGGTTCATATATAGAAATGCTGTATATTAGGTTTATGTTAGCCATTTACTTTAAGATAAAAACCCAAGGTATTTTGCTACCTTCTGATTTGGAAAAAATAAATTTTACAAGAAATGTGTTCACTAAGGCTCACTTGTAAAAACTAGCCTATTTTAAAAGTAGAATGATTAATTTGACAGTTGGCAGACAGAACCTGCTCAAAAAAAGAAGAGATAAAAATTTGTATTTAATTTGGAAAGCATTAAAGAAAGTAACAAATTTAGAAACCCAATCAAAGTTAGAAAAAAAATGAGGGTAAGAAATGAAAGTACCACTTACTGAATTAAAAGCCAAAAATAATTTTAAAAATTAATTGAAATAAAAGAGAGCATATTAATGTACTTATTTTAAAAATCGGGGCTTTTAACTCGACAAAAGTTCTAGTGATTGCTTTTTAATCACTAATAAACTTGTATTTGCATGTGATTAATAAGCAAATAAGGACCTACTTATTAATTTGCAGATAATGTTTTCATTGAAAATAAAGAATGCAATGAATGATTTGTGGAATCTATGTTTATGTTTATTTAAATGTTTTAAAGTTTAAAAAAACTGTAAAATTCATTGCATATGTTTTTAAACAGTGTCACAAAAAAATAAATAAGAAAAGAAAGAATAATCTATGGAAGAAAGGAATTCGTAAAAGTAACAAGTCGAAGTGACATTTTTCTGGATACCATGCCCTGTATGCTTCAGTATGCATTCTCCACACCATAAATGTTTCCAGTTACAACCAGTAAACTTTGACACCGTCACCTGAGCCTCCTGCACATAAATGTTACGGTGTTGTGTCCTCAGAGTATTTCAGTTCCTCCATTTCAATTCACCTCCCAATGAAGCTGAATGCCCTCTCTCCTTCTCTCCCTCTTCCTCTCCACCCTTCTCCCTCATCCCTCACTCCACCTCAGTCTGCTCAGAGAAACTGACTTGGTTCTTTTGAAATTATTAATTCCCCTGGGCTCTTTTCTCTTTTCCTCACAGGTTCCCCATCAAACCAGTGAAAACAGTGAAAGCAATTTTTGTATATTAATGCATTTAGCTGGTCATAAGATAAATGTATACAAAGGAACCAAAATGCATTGTGTTTTGCATTTGAGAATAATCTTGGACCATCTCTAAACAAAACTTTGTGAAAGGCATCTCTCTAGCTTCTCAGTTCTAGAAATGCTCTTGTAACACACCCAGAAGGAAATGGCTAGGTGGAGTGTTTCTAAAAGTTTGAATTTATTTTCTGCACCTTTGGCAAGAATAACATGTAAGTGACAATAATTTGAATGTTTCTTATACTTATGCATGGTACTTGACTCTAAATTAATGAACCAGATGTTCTAAGAGTCCTGATAACAAGATTTTCATGAATCCATAACTATTTTTAATGGTTCATTTATGGTAAACTAGTGAATTATAAGATCTCTTTAGAGCAAGAGAGAAGACCATTTGGCAAAAATCATGTAAAAAGTCAGTCATCATTTAGTCAATCTTTCTTTTGCCTCTTACCTTTATATAACATTGTCCGGAAGTCTTTACCTTCCCAATAGCTTATGTTTACTCTTGTGAAAACATTATATTTTTCTGGATAATGAATTTCAAACAGGACTCCTGTTTCAGGAGAAGGTTTATAGTCATATATTGAAACACTGGTTACAGGCAGAGGTCCTGCAGAAAGAAAATAAATGAAGAAAGGGGAAATGGGGCAAAAGAAAGAAAGGTCATTTTCCGTACTTTGAAATACCAAGGATTACACCTGTCAGAACTTTACATGTATTTTTATCATTTGTGAGCATTAAATTCCTTAGTCCTCATGAGTTGAGTGTTCTCCTTAGCAGTGACTAAAGAACATTTTATATGGTGTTTTCTGCCTTTCAAATAATTTTCATATTTATTTTTTTATTTGCCTTTTGCAACAACCCTGAGATCCAGGAAACCCAAACAAAACAGATAAAAATAATAACTCAGAGACTTGAAATTACTTGTGAAAGGTAATTTAACAAGTATGTGGCAGAGTCTATATTTCCAGATTCCTACTCATTTTTCTTTTCCCTAAGCCAATAAAATTTGATATTAATAACAGACTAGTAACAGAAAATGCATTTTGACTTAGACCAAGAATAAATGTTTATGTGATCATTTATCTCTTTGAGTGAATTTAGTGCTAATTTTTCTATATTGAGTATAAGATTGCAAACTATCTTATGTTGTGAGAATTAGTTTATGGTGTTTATCAAGCTAGTCTTTCTCCAGAATGTTTAATTCTGTTTTGCTTGAGTTGTTAATTCATCACTAAACTTTTTAAATACTCATTTTTAAAACAACAGGGATTGACGTGTGTCTGGATCTCCCCCATACGCCATCCCTCCGTGAAAGTCTTGTAAAATGACAGCTCCCCCAGCTTTTCAAAGTAACTATTGGATAAGTTTTACTTACATTTATTTTGTTCAAGAAAAGCTTTTAAGTAATTCGGTTTGGAGTCAACTATTGTATTACAGAAAAAATTATTTTGATTCAAAGTTTTAGAACAGAGAGGATTCTTGGCCATAATATATAGACCAAATGAAAGCGATGTCCTTCGTTTAAATTTTACACTTTTAAAATTTCAGTTTCAATAACATAGGAAACCAAAATTTGGCTTAATTCATTCCACAAATAATTATCGAGTACCTAATTTGTCTCAGTATGTAGCTAAATATCTCTTATTTTATTCCTCAGGATCTTAACCTATTTTTGCTTTTGCTTTTGATTGAGGAGATCCAGGAAATATTGAAGCTACATGTTAAAACTCTGAGTTTTCCCCCTAGAATTTTCTTAAAAAACAAGCCAACATCTATAAAAAGTTACAGAGGCCTTTAGATTGTACAATATATTGTGGTCATATCCCTGTAGACTATGTGCTATATTCTGTTAAAATATTTCTATTTTATTTTTGCCTCCATCTTTGGTCTTCTTAAAGGTAACAGTTACAGAATAAACTCACTTAGGTGTCACATAAACAAACAAACAGGCTGAGTATTTCTCTTTGAACAATCCGAAAGAAGTTTTGAACCACTAAAGGTCTTTCTTTCAACCCAGTCTAATTACAAACCCAGGGAGTCTACCAAATCCAACTATTGACTCTGGATCTAAGAGAAACAAAATAAAAGCTAACAGCAAAAATCAGCTACAGAGCAGTAACTCTTCCATTGCTGCAGTCCAGTTTCACATCCTCACCAGGGATCTGTCTGTAAGCAAAGAGCTTAGAGGTCCATCTACTCAATCTTTCATGTCCAGAGACCTGAAACCTGTGCGTCAAAACCACAGTCCAACTTTGAAATTCAAGAGATACATGAGGATTAGAGCACAGATATTTTATTTTGTGATTTGTTTTTCTGCAGCAAGCTCCTTATATTTAAAACGAAAAGAATTTTTTAAATGCCCACTTACATGTTTGCTTCGTATATTTTCTTCTGCTTCAGCATAGTGACCCTGGTCAGCTGTAAATTTTGAAGTCCAAGCCCAGGCATTACTGAAGCATATTCAATCCAAGATTTACTGTTTTCAATGGAACTCAAATGCATTCTTTAAAAATATTTTACTGTCCAGTTACTTCCCTCATTATTATTTTAGAAATTAATGATGTGCCATAAACCACAGCTGTTGTTACTCATGTGTTTTTCAGCGATAACAAGGTTAAATCTTGTCTTAATTCATTACTCCTTTCTCTGCCAGCCACCCTATTACACTTCCATTTCTTGTCTTAGGATATCAGGCTGGACTGGGAAGAGAAATGCAGAGAAATGAGAAAATGTAACTCATTTTTTATCTTTGTTTATTACTTTTTTGTTTGTTTTTCAAAAAATTAAGCTTTACAGACATAATTGAAACTCCCCTATATAATTTACGCAGATCCCATTTGTTTCCCACCGTAACCAGTGGAAAATTATTACTCTAATTTGATGTTTATCTTTCCATATATGACTATATTTTTTTACTTTTATATTTGTATGTGTCCAATATCCATATAGAATGTTATTTCACATGTTTTAAAATATGTTAATAGTAAGATATGTATCATTTTGCAGCTCACTATTATCACCTAACTTTGCTTTCAAGATTTGTCCATTTTCATGCTAGCATCTCTAGAAACTTTATTTTAGTGTTCATTTTGCAACTATAAAAACTACAATTTTGTGCTAGTCTTTTGTTAGATTGGTTTTTTCCAATCATTCATTTTTGCAAATAATGCTGCAATAAATGTTTTGGGACATGTTTCCTTAGATAGGAAATTCTGGATAGTAGGGTATACACATCTTCAACCGTATGAGATATTGTCAAAATGTGTTTTAACTTTATGTCAATTTACATATTTATCAAAAGTATATGATAATTCCTCTTTTTCCACATTCTTTTCCAATACTTGCTTATATCAGCTTTTTAAATTTTTTCTACTCTGACGCATGTGAACTTCTGTCTTTGCTTTATTTTCTTGTTCATGAAAGAGGTTGATTGTCTTTTGACATATTTCTTAATCATTCAGCTTTCCTTTTCATCAAATTGTTTGATTCTTTTGCCTGATTCTTGGGTTCTTTTCCCATATTCTCCTGCAAATTTGCTGCGCAACCTTTATCATATACCACATTCTCATTGTAATATTTTTTACTGTGTCCAGTACTTTCCTTCTGGATTTACCTTTCTTCTTAGTTAAGTTAGAATATGGGTGTTAAATTCTCCTGGCCTTGTATGCTAGAAAATTTCTTTGTTTTATTTTTCTTCTGGTTGTAGTTTAGCTGGGAATGAAATTGTATGTGGACAGATTTCCCTTCAGTACTTTGAAGATAGAGCTCCATTGTCTTCTCCAATTAATGTGGCACAAAAAATTTCTGTCAGTCTAGTAGTTATTCCTTTGTAGGTACTATGCTTTTTTCCCCCTTTGGTACCTTCTAAGCTTTTTATTTATTTTTATTTGTCCTTGATAATCTGCCATTTCATCATCACATATCTAGTTGTGTGGTTTTATTTTTGAATCGCCCTACAAGGTACTGGGAATACTTTGTCAATCTATGGACTCATGCCATTCTTCAGGTCTTGGAAATTCTCATAATCATCTCTGAATACTGTGTCCATCATTCTCCCCATTTTCTTTTCCTTGAACTCTTAACCTCTTAGTTAGAGCATCTCTCACCTCCACACTTGTGAACTGTCTCACTGTACTAAATTATGGGGCAATTGAACAGTATTATCTTTCACTTACTAACTCTATTTAACTGTTATCAGTATGGAATTTATTCCATTTAACTGAAGTTTTTCAATGAGTTAACTTCATTATTTTTTTATATTCAGGAGATTTTATTTTGTTAATTGAGATCAATTAGGTAACTTTAAATTTAATTAATTAAATTGATCTCACCTAATTTAACCAATTAAAATAATTAATGTAAATGATTATATTTTTTATTTCTAAACATTTTAATTTATTTATGTTTATTTTATGTGTTTTGTTTTACTTCTGTAAATGTTTGCTTCCTTATCTTTTGGTCCTTTTTAACATTTATCACTGCGAACATTATAACATAGTACTGATTTTTTTTTTTAGATTGCTATATAAAACATAATCTGAAATGTTAGAGATTTTATTTTGATGTCTGTCTCTTCTTAGCATAGATTTCTTCATGTATTTTGAAATATGGACCCTCGGTTAATTTTATATAGTCTTGTCTCCTCATTTCTTGCTTATTCTTTGCTGCTTTGAGGTAGTTTAGCCATTGCTTCTTTTCAGCTCACCAGAACCCCCAGTCTAGAACCAGAGCACATAACATTATTTTGGGGTTCTTGATATTGTGGATGATATAGTGGCTATCACATATTCATTCCTTGAGCCTGGGGGTTACTGAGCTTGGTCTTTGACAGCAAGCTTGAATGTGTGTTCCCTGAATCCCCAGGTTTCCATAAAAGCTTCTTTCATAAACGGGAAGAATATTTGCTCCAAGCAGAGTCTCTGTGCCCTATCTAGGGTGAAGCATTCCAATCCTTCTTACTCGACGAGGGCCCTGACTCAGGGCCCTGACTAGGGCCCTTTCTTTTTCCAGATGTAGAACTCAGAGGCACCGTGACTTCAACCCCCTTCCCCACTTTGAGTTTCTGTTTTATTTCTGATTCATAGAGTCAGCTATCATGCTTTTTTTGCACCTAGCAATATATATTTCTGGTTTTCTTTTTGCTGTGTCGTAGGAACAAAGAGTGTATAACAAAGCCAAAATTTGCTGCATTATTTGTACCAGAAATATTAATATTAAATTCCCATTTTTTCTTTTAGTGAAAAATTTTTATATGATCATTTTTTTCTCATTAGGTGTTCCACTGAAAACGGGTGTTAAAATTGAAGAATATTTTATATTCCTTAATTACCTTTGAACCATTCACAATAGATCATGAATAGGAAGTTTTTTAAAGTTCTAGATATGACAATTTTAGACGGGAGATAAAGAAACAAAAGCAAATGTGAAGCAAATCTGTGGAAAGTAAGCAGTAGTAGCCTTGCACGTATTAGCAACTGCTCAGTGCTAAGAGGTGCTTCCTTCTAAGATCACTCTGTTTTGATGGGCCAAAACTGAAGATGCGATTGGGTCAGTGATCAGAAACCTTTGCTTTTGATGTGACTCTTCTGACATAGTCCTTTTGAGGGAGAGAAACCTGGGTGCTGACCCTCACTTCTGATGGCAGGAGTAGGAAAGTGGGATCAATCCTGGGTCCCAGGCCAGAGCTCCTGACTTGTGTTGAGATGATGATTTGAGACCTGACTTGATTCCTCATCTATATCCAAGCAGGTCTCTGAGGTGAGGTGGCAGCAGCCCTGCTTGGTCAAAGACGGGTTCCTCTCACACCCACCACTTTAATTCAAGTCTCCATCATTTCTTTCCTAGAATATTTTGACAGCTTTCTAAATTATTCTTCCTGCCTCCGATCTCGCCTTAAATTTCTTACTTGTTTCTCAAAATGTCTATGCCTGGAGACTAACTGAGACTCTTACTATTGTCAGAATCCATCTTAAACCAGTCACCTCAAGCTTACTGACTTTTCCCTGCCCAATCTGTTTTGATGCTCCTTTGCTCCCAACCACTGGAGTCGTTTTCTATTGCTTATATTTATTGATCTTACATGGAGCTACACATTTTGTTAAGGAGTTTGTTTTAATTTTTTTTACATTACAAAAATATTTACATTATTTTGTAGCACCCTCTACCAAATTAAGCAAACTACAGCCTGCAAGCCAAATCTGGCCTGCCACTTGTTTTCGTATGACTTGTGAGCTAAGAATGGCTTTTGTATTTTCAAATGATTGACAAAAATTAACAGAAGAATAATATTTCATTACACATGAAAATTATGTGAATTCAAATTTTGGTGTCTTTAAAATTATAGTAGAACATGGCCATGTTTGTTTGTGATTGTCTGTGGCTGCATTGGTGCTGCAACAGAGCAGAGTTGAACAGTTGCAACATAGACTGGATGCTCCACAAGGTATAAAACATTTCTTATATACAGAGCAGGAACTCGAGGCCTATACAGAAAATGTTTTCTAACACTTGGACTAGATTATAGATTAAAAAACTAAGATTTCACGGAAATAATAATCTGCCAAAGGCTACATTATGGTTTCCAGATTTCTTTGGCTCTAAAGTTCGTGCTGTGAACCACTACTCAAAATATCTGCTTGGTAACTAGTCTATTCCAACGCAAGATTCACGATCCTATGGCTTGTAGCTCTGTTACTAGAAGAAAATGTCCCCCAATCAAATCATTTTATGTCATTTCTTTGTATAAGACCTGACATCATTCCTTATCACTTATAGATTAAGGTTTAAACTCTTTTGTAAAGCACTCAAGGTTCTTCCCAACATTTCTAGTCACCTTTCCTGTTATTTTCGAGAACTGTAATGCCTGCAATCTTAACTCCTTGCAGCTCACAAATGTGCCATGCTGTGCAGTTCTCCACCCTTTTTAACATATGACTCCTTTTCACTCTGACTATAACAATTTCCAATCTTTATTGATTTGGCAAATTTTCAGTAATTTATCAATGATTGTTTTTTTTTCCTGTGGTTCCTTCCATTGTTCCCATAGAAGGCTAGGCACTCTTTCTTTCATAATTCTCATATAGCAGTTATCATATTTTTGTAGTGACTTGTTTATTTGTCTTTTCCTCTTTAGTATGCCATCATTGAGTGTGGGTATTTTTATTTATCTTTATTTCTCTGGCACCTAGGACATGGCATAGGGAATGTAAATAATAGAAATTCATGAATTTTTTTTATTTATAATAGATGCATTTGTGTAGAACATTGTATTTGTAGTGTCTCTATGTGTGTTCTTCAACATTTACTAACAGGTCTTTACTAACAGAGGAGATGGCTCTCTGTAAAGAATGTTTTCCAATTTCTAAGCAATTGTTTTCATGTATTATTTGATCTATTGAGAAACTACTCCTCTCTAAAGTATGCACAATATACTGAAGTGTCTCAATCAATTAAATATTAATCACATGTCAGAGCCTAAGGGTTATGAAGTTCTTTTGAACTGGCCAAAGAACTTGTTTGTGCTGAATTTATTCTTTGCCATCATTTCTCAGCTGTTTCTGAGAGCACCAGACTCAGAACTATAGAGAAATATCAAAGGATAGCCCCAGGCCCAATTGCTTTGTCATTGTTTATTCCATCAAAACAAGGATCCAACACATGCTAAATGACTGAAACAAATGTATCCTTATATTCTCAAGAGCAATGTGTGAACTCTGTGGCTAGATACTGCAAATGTTTCCTAAATTTTAAAGAAAAGCTTCCCATTAGAAAAATAAAGATGGCAAAAGTACATCATTAACTGACAAACAATGGTAATTTTAGAGCTCAAAAGTAATCTTAGTTATCATGTATTTTAATTCCCTCTTTTTTGAAGAGAAAGCTGAATCCCAAATGTCACCTCATGCCTGATGTCACAGAAATATTTGTGCAATAATCCCCAGTTTCTTTATTCCCAACCTATTATCCCTTTCAAAATCTGAGATGATGTAATTGAGTCTTTAAAAATGGGATGAAGAGGAGAGACAATAAACCATAATTCATTATTACTTTTTAGAAATCAATGCAAATTTCCTCTTCTGCTTAGAATGTAGGAAGCTGCAAATCAATACAACCCCCAACACACAAGAAGAAGAAAAAGCCAAAGAATCCATGAGACCATAACTTTTCTTGCATCTTTCAGAGAGGAGAGATTACAAGACAGCCAAATGAAGTAAATTCCAGAGTGACAAGCCCCTCTGAGGACAGAAGGGACACACTAACTGTTTTACCAGTAGCAGAGCATGGCAGGAAGAAGGGGGCATAGTTAAAGCAGGAAAGAAGAAATCACCTAAGATTTTAACGAATTCATAAGGCCGAGTTTTTTTCTAAATGATTGTTTAGAACTTCTCTGTCCAGTGCGTTAGTTGCTAACCACTTGTGGCTATTGAAATTAAATTTATAATGAGTGAATCAAAATTCAATAAAATTAGAAATGAGTGGCTACTGTACTAGGCAATGCAGATATAGAACATTCCACCATCCAAAAGTTCTAGGACAGTGCTGATTTAAGTTCTAGGACAGTGTGGACAGAGATGAAGTCCACACTCTTCAGCTCTTGTCATGAGCCTTGAGCAAGTGCTCATGATAAATACCAAGGGCAGAGAGCCACCCTCTGAGGAACAAGCATGCAGATGATCGGCGGCCACTAAGAGATCAGGGAGAAACCTTACTCACTTCCTTGGGCCTTTCTTTCTTGAATACAAAACAGAAACCTTAAGCATTTGGACAGAGCCAGAAAAATCTTTCCCTCCAAGTTCTCAGGCGAAGATAACCCCCTTCTGAGGGATGGGTCAAAATGAAGGGCGTCTGTTCCTGGAAGAGTTACAGAAACTCTCTTGGGCCCATTGATTGCACACTGATACAAAGTAGAGTTCTGCTACAACTGGGGAAGAGGTAGAAAACTCTCCAACTCAAGATCTACCACAGATTGAAGGTGGACTTTGGCTGTCAGTGTATAACAAGGAGTAGGAATGCTGAGACTGCCCCACTTAGGTTCACAAGGTCTGCCCAAGCCTGAGGCTGGACCAAGAACCTCCCCTGTCCCCACCAAAAACTTAGCATTAGTAAAAAACAACAGTAGTCCATGGCTAGGGGAGGGGCCAAGTCATGGAGCTCTTCTGTGGTGCAGGTGTTCAGGGCTTGCTGAGCACAGAGGTAGAAGCAGAACACTGAGAAATACCCTCTACCACTGCTGGCAGACTGCCAGTGGAAGAACTGAAATCTGTGATGAACTGAAGGAGACTAACACTTTAAGCCCAGTCCCATTATTGACTAGATTGACTCACCCCTACACACTAACAGCCTCTCAGTATGGTAGATCTAAATTAAATTCAACAATATAAATAACTTCACTAAGTATAAATGCTCTAAACTTACACTGTCAAAATTGGTAGCCACTAGCCACTTAAAGTGAAGCTACTATAACTGAGAAACTGAATTTCCAATTTCATTTAATTTTAATTTATGTTCAAAACTAAAAAAGTATTATTTTTATTTTGATTATATATTGAAATAATATTTTGAATGCAATGGATTAAATAGTGTTATTAAAATTAATTTCACTTTTTTCATAAAGTTTTTTAATGCATCCATCAGAAAATTTATTATTGATATGTGATTAACATTCTATTTTTATTGTCTAGTGCTGGTCTAAACACTCCAGTTAAAAGGCAGAGATTTTCAGATTGGAACAAAGCAAGATCCAACTCTGTGCAGTTCAAAAGAAACTCATTTACATACAGAGACATCAGTAGTTGAAAGTAAAAGAATGAAACATGTCTACCATGACGATACTTAATAAAAGAAAACTAAAATGCCTATATTAATATCAGACAAAACCGACTTCAGCACACGGCAAGTTGTTTGGGATAAAAAGGGACATTGCATATGATAAAAAGGTCAGCTCATCAGGAAGACATATTCATCCAAAAGGTGTTTGCACCTACAACATAACAACAGGACTTCAAAATACGTAAAACATAAACTAAGAGAAGTGAAAGGAGAAATAGACAAGTCCAGAGGCATAGGTGGAGACTTTCACACCCCTCTATCAAGCATTGTTAGAACTAGTAGATAGAAAATCAGTAAGGGTACAGAAAACTCAACAATCAACTTGACCTAATTGACATTTATTAAAATTTCACCCAACAAGTGCTGAAAGCATACACCAAGATAGACCATATTTGGGACCATAAAACAAATCTCAAAAATTTTTAAGTAATTGAAATCCCACAAAGTATGTTCTCTGGTCACAACAGCATTTGCCTAAAAATCAATAAAAAGATCTCAGCAAAATTGCCAAATTTTTTATCATTTAATAACACACTTCCAAGCCCACATGTCAAAGAAATCACAAAGGAAAATACAAAATATTTAAAATAGAACTCACTATGTGTGCTAAAATTTCAATGAGATAGTCTAGAAATCTTCTAAGCACTTACTTACTTATCAAATGTCTTCATGAACCATTAGCTAAAGGGCTGACTCCTCCAGCTTTGTCCGATCAGCGGTGGCTGAGTGCAGGCTAATAAATGTCGAGTCAGCACTTCACTACAGTTCTATTTTGGGTCTTAGTCTTTTTTTCCTGGCTCTTTTTCCTATTACTTGTTCAACTAAATTGAATTAATATTTATTGATCACCTATTAAGCACAAGGCTCATTTAAGATGCTTATAAAATTATGAGTAAGGCGGAGCTTCTGATTTCAGTGAGTTGTGTAATAAGCATTATATACCTAGATCTGCTGCCTGGATCTATTAACTCACAATTCACCTTTTCTGGAACTTGTTTAAGACAGTATTTTACCAGACAAGTTCTTCCTTTGAATCAGTTAGGTCCTAGATTTTTTCATTATATCTATAAACTTTGAAGGTCTTAACTCTGGGCTGTTCCTAACTTTTAGGAATCACCAGTGATCCAGGGAGTCTGCCAAGGGAAACTGAGATTAATTTTTGACAGACATGTTAAAAGTATGTCCTCTAGCTTGATTTTGAGTTTGTGCTTTCTTGGTGTTTCTCTTTCCTTGTATCCCAACAGACAATATCACTATGTTCTTTTCCTTAACTATTGCCAGAACAATCATAGCTAGCTGATATTTAAAAAAATTGCAGCCTCTGGAAAATTTGTACTGATGAGCAGTGAGCAAAAATGACTTTGCTGAGCCATCAAATTGCTCTAATGATAAACTCTATTGTACAGGTGACAGTTTTTCTTCCATACCTCAACATGTACAGGAGAACTGCCTCTTCCTTTGAGATTAAGTATTCAAGTCAGAGTAAAGTGAAAATCACATATAGTTAAAACCAGTCCTAAAAAATACCTATATCAGCTTTAACTCTTTGGGGCTGCCGAAGGTTAAAAGGCCAATGATTTTTTTTTTCCCGCTTGGGCAGTGGAAGCCAAGGCTATTTTGAGAGTTAGGTGGGGAGTAGTGACTGATAAATGATACCTTTTCTTTCCCTCATAAAAATGTGTAATTAAACTTGAACAGGCTAAATATGAGTATAAATTCATTGTCTCAAAAAACCAAATTGCTTAACATGAGAATATGTGTTATGGAAAAAATAGCTTAATTATGACATATTACTAAGTTACACAGCATGGTCAAATCATGAATCTAAAATTGTCATTCAGTCATAAGATATTCTATCTCATTGAGGTTTACCTTTTTGGCTTAATACAAATTTTTGTTTAACAAAACACTATCAAACTTCAGCAAGAACCTTTATTCTTAATATGAAGAAGAACTTGAATTTATGTCACTTGACTTCAAGGCAATTGTTCTTGCCATTCTGGGTTGACTCTCTTTCAGTGAGAGTCCCGTGAGAATACACCCAAAGAAGAAACACAGAGGACGTATTACACATGATGCTTACTTGTTAACACAGTGATTGATCTGGATGGCTTGGTAACCACATGTCCATTTACCACTACAAGAGTGATTATATAATAAAGGCCATGATAACTGGCCTTAAAGATAACAGGAGGAGGCAAAGTACTGTTGAATTGCTCAAATTTGAAGAAGTAATTTTTTGATTCACCAGTTATCTTCACAACATACATAGATGATGGACTCATGACATCTGAAGCTTCTAAAGAGACAACGATGCTATTATCATCTTGAACAGTTACATGGAATGTTGTAGCATTCTGTTTAAGGAAAGAAAAAAAGGAAATGGAGGTCAGATTCAGATTATTGACAATAAAATTATACTGAGATAATTTTTACAAAACTAATGTTTGTGGTAAGCATTACTTTGTAAAATAGAGTTACATAGTTTACAAGGAAAGGCAGAAAGAGAGAGATTAACGCTTATGTCTAATGATTTTCTCAGGATTTTACTTTCAAGATTCTTCTCCAATGAAGAGCTGCTTCCAGTTCATGGGTGTAATAAACACAAAATCAACATCATGGAAATAAGTAAATAATGAATGAATGAAAAGTATCTTGGCATCCAACTTCCATAGAAGTCCTTGGTTTCAGCTGTGCTGGAGAAGATACATGGTTTGAAGAAGCATTGAATTTTACTTTGGAGGAAGAAATGTTGTGACAGTCCTAGGAGAATTCTAGGAGAATGTTTCAAGGCAGTTATTTTCTTTCTCACTTCTCACCTGTCATTTTTGGAAACACACATACACACACACACACACACACACACACACACACATACAAAGGCAAGCCAGCACTGAGAAACCTGTGATAATCGTCCTCATTAACAGTGAGCCAGTCCTTAATAATAGAAGCTAAGAGGCTCTTTGAAGAAGGGACGAGATTGAGCATCTGTACCATCCAAGGGAAAGGGAGCTGTTAGCAGACGAAAAACTTTGCTCCAAGTCTCCAGATAAATGTTCATGGGCAGTATTTGAAAGAGCATTTGTGTAATTGGTTTAAATATGTTTTCTTCTCAACTGCCCACACTCCACAGGCAGAATCAAACACCTCATACACATTGTTCCACGTGCTGCTTTGTTTTTAATTTATCTTCTGGGTAGGCAGTAAGCTGGGCAAGTAATTTCATGACTCTGAGCCTCAGATTTCTCTTCTAAGAAAGTGGGACAGAATAATTGCTGAAACTTGGTAAGGACTTATAAGGACTCAGAACTGAAGCCAGGCAGTCTATAAACATAACATAATCATCTCATTTAATATTCAAATAACCCCATGAGACAGGTAGTATTCTCAATCTCAGTTTGTAGTTGAGGAGACTGAGACTCAGAAAGATTAAGTCACTTGCCCAAGGTCACACATCTAGTTTGGACTCTTACCCACTGATCTACACAAATACCAAAATTGAGCTCCATTATTTTTCCACCTGTCTGTTTGTCTTCCCCTCTTGATTTATTTTGCTAATCCTGAGTCTGACTCACAGTATACAACTGGTGAGTGTTTGTTAAATGAATGAAAGAATTACTGACTGTATTAATTATAGGTGAGCTTTTGCCTCTTAGAATTAATCTACTTATGGATTTTAGTACCTTACATATTGCCAGCAGACAAATCAAGCATACAATACATATCAGTACCCTAAAAGAAACTACAAGTTCTGACAATTAAGTTCGCGAACTTGTTGCAATGATGTTGCTAACCTTTTTTGATATCAAAGGGATTATTCATTATGAATTTGTACCAACTGCACAAACAGTTAACCAAGTTTACTATTTGGAAGTGCTGAAAAGGCTGCATGAAAAATACGAAAATGACCTGAACTTTTCCCTAACAATTCATGGCTCTTGCATCATGACAATGCATCAGCTCACACGGCACTGTCTGTGAAGGTTTTTAGCCAGTAAACAAATAACTGCACTGGAACACCCTCCTTACTCACCTGACCTGGCCCCCAATGACGTCTTTCTTTACCGAAGATAAATAAATATTGAAAGGAAGACATTTTGATGACATTCAGGACATCCAGGGTAATACAACAACAGCTCTGATGGCTCAGAAGAAGAGTTCCAAAATTGCTTTGAAGGGTGAACTAGGATCTGGCATTGGTGTACAGCTTCCCAAGGGGAGTACTTCGAAGGTGACCATAGTAATATTCAGCAGTGAGGTATGTAGCACTTTTCCTAGGATGAGTTCGCGAACTTAATTGTCAGACCTTCGTATATAGGCCTAAAAATGTACAGATATTTTTTTCTTATTATATAATTCTTTTAGAAATCTAGTTGTACAGGTCCTAGTACTTTTAAATATTATCTCACCATTAACAGAAGTTTAATTCTATGTTAACATTTAATGGACTTAATTGTGTTCATGATATTCTAAGCACACCAGACCCAAGTCCTCTAAGGGCAGGGACTGTGTCTTATTTCTAGCTCTATCTCCAGCTCCAAGACCAATGCCTGGTATATGCTAGGTGTTTTGTGAGCTGGGTAATCTTTAACAGATTTCTGTAGTGTGGGATAAGTCAGTATGAGCTGCCTTTAAAATGTCCCTTTATCCACATGGTCTCATCCTCAGACACACAGGCAGATTTCTAATATTGAGTTCTGTACTTGTTGGGGGTGGTTATCGAGAGGATATGACCATCGTTGACCCTCATGCTGGACCCCGGCACCTGGCGGCTCCTCACCCACTCCTCTGTCCTTGGAATGTGCATTCCACTTGCCTTTCCTCTTCCCAGAAGCTGCCCCGAGGTCCAGGCCTTGAGCTAGAAATGTGCTGCTGAGACCATGTTGATGGCATGTGTGACTGAACCCCAGTGAAGTCCTCCTGTATATGTGCTTGAACTCTGTCAAGGCCTCTGTATACACTTTTAAGATTTGATGGGCTGTGCGGAGATCTGCTTGTCTTGTGCCACCTAAGACAAGCTTCCTAAACAAGCTTCATAAACCTAAGTGAGTCCCTTTGATTATGAAACTTGCCACTTATCAATCTAGAATATTCTGTCTTTTTTCCCTCTCTGCCTGCCCTTCTTGTACACGCGTTGGTTTCAGATTATACCAGGGTGGTTCCTGGCCAGTTTACAAACCAGCAGTACTTCTGGGATCACACATAAAACGTGACCCATTCTATACAGTCATGCACTCCACGATGACATTTTGGTCAAGGACAGACCACGTATGCGATGGTGGTCCCATAAGACTATAAAGGAGCTGCAAAATTCCTGTTACCTGGTGATGTCATAGCCATTGGGCTGGGAAGACCGCAACGCATTACTCATGTGTTTGAGGTGATATTGGTGTAAACACCAGTATCTACTGTACTGCCAGTCGTATAAAAGTATAGCACATACAATTACCGTGTTTCCCCGAAAATAAGACCTAGCCAGACAATCAGCTCGAATGCACCTTTTGGAGCAAAAATTAATATAAGACCTGGTCTTATTTTATTACAATGTAAAAGCAGGTATAATATAACATAATGTAACGTAACGTAACATTACATAACATAATATAATATACTATAGTATAATATATAATATAATAAGTATGACCCGGTTTTATATTAATTTTTGCTCCAAAAGATGCATTTGAGCTGATTGTCTGGCTAGGTCTTATTTTTGGGGAAACAGGGTGTGTACAGTGCGTAACACGTGAGAATGATAATAAATGACTGTTACTGGTTTATGTATTTACTATACTACACATTTTATCTTTTAGAGCATACTCTTTCTACTTCTAAGAAAGTTTGCTGTAAAACAGTATGCTATGCAACGCCAGCAGCAGCCTCATACACCATTTTCTCCTGTGCTTGATTTAATCTTATGGTTTTTGGCACAGTATCATGCTGTACAGACTTGCAGCCTACGAGCACTAGGCTGTACCATATAGCTTAGGCGTATAGCAGGCTATGCCACCCAGGTTTGTGTGAGGGCACTCCATGATGTGTGAACAACAACAAAATTGCCTAATGACACATGTCTCAGAACGTATCCTGGTTGATCAGTGGCACATGACTATTATTACCAGTGGTCCTGGTGGAACTGGGAGGCTAAACCAAGCACTGAATGTCCAATAGCATTGAAATCTGGCTTTTATTCATTAGTGATTATAGAAGCTGATTTACTAACTCAGAGAACAGTAAGTTTACAAACATCAAAGTCATAATTATTAAGAATGTTTTGCTTTCTGTTTTAGCAGCCAATATCTGAAAGTTTTGTGGTGATGAAAAGAAGAATAAATAGATTCTGTTTTGTTAAGTGTTTAAGAAATATATGTCTAACGTGCCATGATACTTCATAGATAGTGAATCTTCCAGAGAAAGGGGCTAAGCTTCCAAAATCTAATAACAGCTTGAGGGATGATTGTATCAGCCATGAAAATAAGCACTGGCCCAGGTGCTCCCAGGTTGCCAAAAATAAAGCAGGGTGTGCTAATCAGATTCAGTCAGTGGGACTAATGAGAAGGCAGCCGGCCAAGTGAGATCCAGGCAGTACGCCTAAAAGAAATGTCATCTACGGTATGCTATTTCTTCTCTGTTCTCTTTGCTTCAGCTTTTCCTGGAATCCATATTAAGGAAAAAATTCTGAATGTATGCTGCAGGCATGTAATCCCTGCTGAGAAGTAGAGCAAGAAGGAAGAGTTAAAAATAACAGAAGTGAATCTGACAAACTTAGTCAAGGCCAACACTGATTTATTTGGCAAATAGAAAAATACTTAAACCTCTTTTTTTTCCCCTGGGACTGGGTATTGCTTGATTCTGCAGTGAATATATTTTCACTAAAATTTCCTTTGCATAACAAGCTTTAATATAGAAATTTCTCCAGTCTAATACCCTCATTTCACACTTGATGGAACAGTGGTGCAAAGGTCACACAGCTAATAGATGTCAGAACAAAGTCTGGGATCCACAGGTCCTTATGACTATTGGCACTTCTCTTTCCTGAACTATAGGTAAGCTGCTTGAGGCCATGAAAGGGGCCTGAGTGCAGCCAGGAAGGGGAAACCCAGGAGCCTGTTACCTGTTTCATAGCCAGTCCAGGAGGCAATAGAACATACTGGAGAAAAAGTGGGCATAACTGAAGAGTAGAAAAATGAGGATGGGTCCCTGGGGTGTGGGACAAAGAAGGTACATACTAGTCAGAAATCCTGGGAAGTCTTCCACCATCCCTGATAAATGCAGCAACTATTATCTATTGATTCCCTAATCTGGACCAGGCTTTGCACTGGGCATTTTAATTATGTTTTTTCTTTAATTCCTTATAAGAATTTTTAGAAGTAAGTGTTAATTCTCCCCTATTTTACTCAGAGAAGTTAAATAATTTGCTTAAGAGCACAGCAATAGACTTGGCATGACAGAGACTGAGTTTCTATTCCTTCTCTGCAGCTTATTGTTACCTGTGAGAGGGCTTCCCTTGGGGAAGCCCAGGGACCTCTTAACTTCATCTTAATTTATAAAATAGGGGTAATTCCTGTAACTCATGGGACATAAGCAAAAATCCCATGAGTTACAGGAATTACCTGTATTTTATAAATGGCTTTTATTCAAAATGCTAATAGTATGAACTCTGTAACTATTAGTTGTATTACAAAGGTTACTGTGTTTTAGTTAAGTCTTGAATCACTCAATGACCTTTTAATTATAGGGGTTCTATAAACATCCATTTAACTAACTTCAAAAGACTATGAAATTCCGTAATTATGTCACTGGATAGTTTATTCACAGAGCATTGGAGAGCTGTCCATTTATTAATTCAACAGCAAACAAACATTAGCTAAGTGCCAACTTGGCATCAGGCATCATGCTAGGTGTTGGAGACAGGCACATGAGGAAGACACGGTACTCAGACTGCAGGAGCTCAGGTTCTAATGAGAGAGGCACATCGAGTGCATAATTATAACACGATCTGAGTGTTATTATAATAGTTACGGACTTTGAGAAACTGTCCTGTTGAGATCTGGTTTTTGTGCCTGTCTGGAATCCCGTCTAAGATTATGCCCTCTTCTTTTGTAGCACTGCTTGTTCCCCACTATAAGGCCAATAAGGGGTCCTGACGGGGGTTGCTAACTGTCTGCCCCACTTCCAGGAGGTACTGTGACTCAGTCTGGCTGAATCACTGTATCCAGTCCCCTCCCTATGAAGACAAGTACAGGGATGCACCTATAGACCAAACCTGCCAACCAGAATACTTGCCGTGAAATTTTATAACTGGAATTAGTGGGAAGGAGCTTTCTTCTCTAGTTTCAAGTAGGTATGGATGCAAACAAAGCTAGATAAGTCAGCTTCTATTAGATTGGTGCAAAAGCAATTGCAGTTTTTGCAATTATTTTTAACCTTTTAAGCCACAATTACTTTAGCACCACCCTAATACAATTTCTTCCCCGTGAAGGCAGCTGCTTGGGGGAGAGGCTGCGGTCTCCATCATCCTACGGCCCAGTCATTGTGCAGTGTGTGGACATGAGTGAATAAATCCCAGGTTACAGTTTAAGTTTTCTAAGCTGGACTTCCAAACTGTGCAGCCAGAGGTGCTGGTCAGTACAAGAGAATTGTTCAGTGCTGTAGACATAGGGAGAAAGACGCAATTGATTCTGCTTCTGCAGATGGGTGTGAGGGAAGGCTACAGGGTAGAAGTCATGCTTGAAAGATGCTCAGGAATTGACCAGGGGGACAAAGGTCAGAAAAGTCATCTGGAGAAGTGGGAAGATACCCCATACTCCTCTCGAGTGGTTACATAGTGGGAGGGTGCCCCGAGGAGAGGGTTGATATCCCTGTCCAAGGTGTGCAAGGAATTCGGATATTTTTGAGGCCAAAAGAAATCATGAATTGTTTTCATGTAGAAAAGTGACATGATTAGACAGATCACAGTGTAGAAAGACCAGCAGAGTTAGGAACTGGCTGACTGGGCCCAGCTAAGGTCAGAGGACAGTAAGGAGGCTGTTGAAACAGCTCAGTTAAGACATGATGAGGGTTCGAGCAAGTGCTGGCTGCACCGAATCTGCCTGTGTGATATGTCTCCAGAACATTATTAGGGCTCCAGCTGGCAACTCAATCAATGATTAGACTTATTAGAGGGCATTATAGGAGGAACACTTAGAAAATTCTGCTGTGCTAAGGTTACCACATGAGAAGTAATGGGATGCTCAGTTCTTTTAAAGAGGAATATGAATGATGTCCGGTGCTTACATAGCACTTACAGCCATGAGCCTCTGTAGACATTATGTAATTCATCCACTTAGCCTCCTGTCCAGCTCCCAGGAAACCTTTTCAAGCAAGATATCCTTTCCTTTTAGTTCCTTCAGGAAGATCAGAGTCCCCGAGCTGCCTTGTCAGGGCATGGCTCCTCTTGACACTTGCTTAGAATTATTCACAACTCTCTTTCAAAAATTGTCAGAGCAGAATTTGGATGTTGCTCTCAAAGGCTAGGAATGGCCTCCCCTAATTTTCCATTATTTATTCAGTAGTTCTTCAAATATGTTTTGAGCAACAGCTGTGTATCAGGAACTTTGTGGGACACTGGGAATACACTATTTTTGAGTAAAGAGAAAGACACGTCTTATGTGCCTTTGTCTTTCCTAGAATTGTGGCTGGTTAATCACAATAGCAATGAAGACGGTAAGGATGGTGATGATAACATAATAAAGAACGTTTACTTATGTGGTTCTTATTATGTGCTGCCAGGAACTGCGCTGAAGCTCCTACAACAGGCTCTTGATAAATGCTTGCTCAATGGGTGTATTTGCAATCTGCTGTGTAATACCAGACTTGTTTATATGTGTCCTAAATATGTCTTTTCAGGTAGAATATGCCAGTTCTCTCTCTTTGCCTGAGTTCACAGTCACGCCAGCTCTGCCTTTCATCTTTGACATGCTTGGATACATTCATTTCTGTCTTTATGATTCCTGATACAGAGCCCTCATCTCTTATGCCTGTCATTTGGTGACAGGGTCCAAACTCAAATGTCAAGCAGGTAATAGAACTGTGAGCAGTAGTCGAGGGTAAGAGGGCTGAATGATGGAATAGTTGGAAAAGGAGAGGGTAACTGCATTGTCTCAAAGCATCATTAAAAAGCACAATTACAACAAAATAAAACTATACTGGCCAAAGAAAACACATTTACAGGCCAGTCTCAGCTCACAGGCTGTCAGATGACAACCCTTGAATTTGTTGCACTGCCTTTTCTTTGATCAAATTGCTCGTTTTAGGACTTTCACCTTCTAATCCTACTCTATTTGCTCTGCCCAACCAGAATATAAAATAACAAAATTCTGCTACCCATTAAGTACTAATTTAAAATAACTACAAATGATATTTTCTTATCAAGTTGCCATATGTATGTGTGTAAAATGTAATTGTATTATATATATAGTATATATTGTATATATATTGTATATATTGTGTATATATATATATACAATTACATTTTACACACATACATGTGTGTAAATATATGTACATTTATATATATTATATATACATATATATATATTAATTCAGTAATTATTTCCTGACCTCCAGTGTGGACTTGGAGTGGCAGTTCTGCAGAATTCCTAATTTTTGGAGATTAAAGAAAATATGATGGAGGAAAGAATTCAACGTGGCATTTTTAATTGGAAAGGAACTGTTACACTAATGAGATGTGCCAAGATTTTATGTGATATGTAGGATAATAATATCAGCCATATATCATATTTTATATATTATACAGTGTTTTCAAATACATTTTCCCATTTGATTCTCAAAACATCCTATTATCATCTCAGTTCACAGATGAAAACACTGAGGTGCAAAGAATGTTTCTCAAGGCTTCTCTATGATAACAAGAAGGAGCTGGCACTCAAGGCAATTCTTTGACTACATATTTTATGACTGTTACACTACAGTCTCCATACTAGACGATCCTGGAGCCAAAATGATTTCCCAAATGCTACCTTTCATAGCTGTACTTAATTGATGGTGAGTTTACTCAGCACACACCATGACTTATTCTTCCAGGACATGATTGATAGATGCTCCAAAAATGTGCTATCACACACAAGACAATTTTGGAGATAGAAAGAAATTTTAGAGATAGTGGAACCTGGATTCAAATCCCACTTAAGGAATAGTCTTTCATTTGAATCCTTGAGACTCAGTTGCTTGAGGTAAATTATGGAAATACTAAAACCTATTATGACTAGGTTTTTGTGGGGAACAAATGAGATTACATGTGTATATTACCTACCCCAACATCTGATATTTAGTAGATCCTCCAAAAACAGTAGCTAATTGTTACTACAAAATTTATTATCTATGTTTTCCCACTGATTTTTTTTGGGACATGTAAATTTTAGAAGTTGTATTTTTTTGTGTGTCACTAACACCACGATTCATACATGGTTCAATGCCATATATGACTTTCAGTCTATTCTGACTTTTCAGTTCATTCTGACTTTCAGTCTATTTACTCAATAATCAGTATTACCCCTTTTTGTGACATCAGGAACAAGAGCAGCCAGGATTTCTTTTTCTATTATGCCTGTGTATGACAGGCTGAGGTAACCTGTTTGACTGAAGGTTACCATGGGAACACTTTCTAGGACCTACTGTGCTGAGAAGTTTAGGGGCCTGTGAAGCTGTGGCTGGCTGATGACTGACTTCGAAGGAGGTGACTCCACCATCCAGAAAGCCACTAAATACATTTGTTCTCAACAGTTCAGTGATCTGGCAAATTCTAAAAATACGCAACATTTTTTCTGGCTTAATGTGTTATGAAAAATAGGGGTTCCTGACAGGTTAATTCTGCCTGTGAAACAAGTGTTATTTTCATAAAATGAAGCACTTACAAACATAATTTTGCCTGAATTTTTAATTCCCTGTCCCTCTTTTCTATCCTTAGCAGTATTTATAGTTTTAAAGTGGTTTTACCTCAGAAAGATGCTTGTAAAAACGTAGCTGCCCCACTTATTGAAATACTTATTGATACTGTGAAAGATGATGGTGCTAATCATTTATTTAGAATGGATGAGTTCAGTCAAATTTCCCCACAGGCATGAAGTGTCTCTCCAACTGTGACACCAGTTAATTAAATTCTGATGATAGCTAACAAAGAATGCAGTCTCCTTACTAAACATGCAGTTCATAGCATATTTAGGTGTGACTCTTGTGACCTTTTGTAAGCACTGCCCTTTAACTCCCCTTCTTTTTGAGGAGTTGCAAACATCGTCAACACTGTCAGACGTTTAAAACAAATAGTTTCTGTGTTCACTGTCACTGAGATTTTATGGTTTTCCTAGAGGCTGATCCCTCCCTGCCAGATAAATTAAAGCCCAGAAGTTAAGGGAGATGAAGTAACACACATGCTTTGCTTAATGTTTACCTTCATGGAGTTTTTAAAAATTGAGTGCCTACTGTGTTCTTGGTGCTAAAGATATGATGGTTAAGAAAATAATTTAGTCCCTGGTGTTTGTAGTCTAAGCAAAAGAGAGGAAATATAACATTTTAAATAATTGAAGTAGAAAACACGCTGTTAAGAAGGGCGTGATATAGAGAATATAGTCAATCATGTTGCAACAACTATGTATCGTGCCAGGTCGGTACTAGACTAAATGGGGGGAATCACTGCATAAGTTATATAAATGTCTAACCACTATGCTGTACACCTGAAACTAATATAAAATAATATTGAATGTCAACTGGAACTGAAAAAATAAATAATTATAAAATAAAATAAAATAAAATAAAAAGAAGTGCATGATGATGAAAGAGGGCCTTATCAGGAGGATACAAGCTAGAGGAAGTAAGAGACGACACAGGCTCCAGTAAGAGTTGGCCCGATGAAGAGTTGGAGAAAGAATAGGATCTATGAAAAAGAATGCACACGAAAACCTGAGAGCTGGTGAAAGCATAATGTATTTGAAAAATCAGAATAACATCAGCATGGCCAATAGTGGAGACTAAATCATGGGATAGATACCTTGTAGGTCCTTGTGAAAACGTTGAGGCTTATTGCCATAGGCAATGGGAAGCCACTTATGGGTTATTAAGCAGGGGAGTAAAATCAGATTTGCATTCTGTAATAGAAGAAAAAAAATTATAATGGTAACTGCTGGCTCCCAAATTCCTACTGGGGGGAACTTTTAATGAAAAATACATGATGATGAAGCATTTGGAATAGAAGGGAACACGCTAACAGTGTGAGCAGAGGAATCTAGGCAAACAAAAAGACAGCCAAATTAGTATTCAAGTTACAAAGAAAAGAAAGGCTTTATTTCAGAAAGTAAGCGGGATAGACAAGAGGGAAGGGGCTAGAAAAAACATGGAGAGAAGAGCCGGCAAGATGCGGTGATGCTGGGAGATAGAAGGGACAATTAGCTAATGGAAACGTCCAGAGGGTTAGGAGGTCAAAGAGCATTTTAAAACTGGAAATGCCTCATGTTCCGTTGAAAGTGCATTATGAATAGCAAACACCTCTCCCCCTCCCCAAGTCCCAATCTTTAATAATGTTTGCTACACTCACAAGTGCTTTGTGTGAGTGGATCACTTGGGGAATTTGGTGAAGGGGATGAGTTGCACATCCAGGTGTTAGAGCCCAGAAGTGGTGTTTGTGGAAGTTGGAGCCTGAGAGAAGAGGAAATTGGGAGAATTAAAACCTCCCTCAAATTGACAAAAATTCCAAGGGGATTTGAGCTTCCATTGGTGATGGAAAGGGATTTAAAGCCTATTTCATTTAGGTCTCAAGGGGGCAGGGAAATCCTCTGGTTACAGTATGGGGAACTGGTTGGTAAGGATAGGCAGAAGTACGTGTGATGGATGTATCTAGAAAAGAAACGATGGTGGTGGCTACGACCAGGGTGGTGTCAGGAGAAAGTTAGAGGAAATGTTCCTCAGAATTAAGTGACTTCAGATTTGACTGGCTGTGGTATTCATTTTATATACATATACACTAATCATCATAATCATATATGTATAGAAAAGACTGCAGGGAAGCAGATATTAACTGGTAGGAATAAGGGCTATGTGTATCATTAGTTCAGTTTGCTACATAACAAGTGGGAGATGCCTGTGGGATATACAAATGTCAAGGCCAAGTAGGTGATCAGGAATATGCATCCAAAATTCATATGCATCCTGGGTCTAATATTGGAAGAGAATGACTTAGAGATGGTTAGCCGGAGCCCTGGGAATTGAATAGATACCATAGTGTGGCAATACAACTACTATTAGTAGAGCTTACTTTTATTAAGTATCTACTTTGTGTTAAGAACGTTTTAGGCATTACTTTGATTAATCCTCTTAAAAACCCTCTAAAATAGATATTACTGTTATTTGCATTCCCAGAGTAGTAACTGAGCCTCAGAAAAATTAATTAACACCCCTAAGGTCACATAGCTTTTC
Organism: Rhinolophus ferrumequinum; assembly: GCF_004115265.2. Classification (NCBI taxonomy): domain Eukaryota; kingdom Metazoa; phylum Chordata; class Mammalia; order Chiroptera; family Rhinolophidae; genus Rhinolophus; species Rhinolophus ferrumequinum. The sequence continues at coordinate 29,552,978 of NC_046293.1, read as the reverse complement.
AGTGGTGGACACCATAGTTAAATCCAGGTCCCTCCGATTTCAAATCTATGCATTAATATTGATGCTACACTGCTCTGTAATTGCCATGAGCTGCGCTTCCATTTTGTGCCACAGGCTATCTTTCACTTTATTCCTTTGCAACCATGAAGCATAAATGTCACTTTAAGATCATTCATCTTTATTACATGGGAAGTGTCAGGGCATTTAGTTATAGTGGAAAGAATAGTGACTTAAAGACAAGTAGAGCTGGATAGTAACATCAGTTCCATCACTTACAGGCCATCACTTAGAGACCTCTCTGAATTTTTCCTCATTGGTGAAATGGGAAAAGAATGCCTACCTGACAAGGTTGTTCTGCGGTTAAAACAAAAAAAATATATAGTAAAGACATTTGCCATATTTCATGCCTTGCACATACTAAGCGCTTAATTTTGATGGAAATTACACTTAATGAATCTGGCTAAGGAAGCCCTTGTTAGGTGCATTGCAAAGCTTTCTGAAAATCACGAGAAACCTAATAGACAATAAAAGAAATTTAAGTTTTCACTTGCCTATGAACCCTCAACATCATAATAAAACTCTAAAATAATAATCATGCAAGTTTTCAATGTGCATCCTTCAGGAACAGTCGTAGCTCAGATTAGCTGTTACCTGAACTAGTTAGAAATAGAATTCAATTGAAATATTAGTTTTCATTACCTTATTAAAATAATTTCTAGACTAGTCGAATTCTCTCCTATTTGCCCCTTCTTCAAAATACTGAATTATGAAAAGTAACAGAATTATGAGGTTGCAGAATCTTGGTAAAACAGTAGGATTATGAAAACAAGATTATACAGAGTAAAAAGCATAAAATTTAGGGTAATTTTTTTTTTTTTTTTTTGCTTATTAAATTGTTGAACACAGACAAGTTATATAGCCTTTCTGAGATAGTTTTCTCTTCTATAAAATGGGGTTAATACATTTTCAACTATACTTTTTTGATGACTATATTGGATAATGTTTGTCAACTGCCTAGCACAGCTAAGGTGCTCAGGCAAAGCACAGTTCTGATCATGTGAATGTTCTGGGTTTACAGTTTGGGGAAAAAGTCACTGAGATTCTTATTTGTTACCAAATAAAAACCAGGTGCTTTAGCTTGATACTCAAAACCCTCCACAATCTATCTCCAGTTAACCATCACAACTTATCCATCACTACTTCTCTGTCGCGAACACCATGAACCCCACAAAGTAGTCAAATTGCCCACTCCATCTGCCCCACTGCTTTCTTCTCTGTGGTTCTATTTATGTATTCTTTCTGCCTGAAATATCCCCTCCCCCACCTCAAATATCCAACCCTATCTGTTACAGCATCTCTATTAAATGCCACCCTCTTTGAAAAGCCTTTATGACCACCCCAGAAACAGTCAGTCTCTTCCGGTAATCCCACAGCCCTCTATCTAAATCTCTCCCAAGACTTGTCACTGTACATGGGATTGCATGTGTCTAGTTAACAGGCAGATTGCTCTTATAGTAAGAGATGTAAATAATTTTAAATGGCTCTTCACTTTTACCAAGATCCTGCTTTCCTCACATTAAATATTTATAACATCTACTTAAACCATTTGAAGTTAACATTTTGCATATTCATCTTCATTTAACAATATTAACTTTAAATTGTCACCATTTTTTACTTTCCACTGTATGAGTAATATGTTCAGCCAGCACTGATGCTATTTTGAATTACCAGAAGGCTGAAGCAACAATCTGATATTTATGTTTTATAAATGAAGTTCAAAAATATCTTTGTTTTGGGGAACAGCTGTAAAAAGACAGTATGCAATTTACTGCACCAAGTGAAAGGATTCTTTCTTCGGGAAAGGATGGCATTTATTAATATATAAACCACGCTGTGGTATTTGGTAAGAAAATACCATTAGTTTTACTTGACATTACTGCATTTATTGTTAATTGGCATTTCATTATTAAATATTTTTTATTGCCCTATGCAAGGTATATTTTAAAAGGTTAAAAATGTTTGCATCATTGAAATAATTTTAAAAAGTGGTTTTTACCATTTGAAAGTTTTGATGTTACAGAATCGAATCACAATGGTGAAAATTTTTCATAGGATTCTTTAAAGAAATGTCTAAATCTCTTTTCACACCTTTGCCTATTATTTTAAAGTTTTCATTCTTGAAGGCAGCAGCTGTTCTTGGTGGCCTGTCACAAGTACCTTACAGCAATTTTCAATAATCTACAGTTTATGTTAAGCGATCTTTACCTATGAAGCTTTTATTCAGTTCGTAATGCAAACTTAAAAAGGCATAGCATGCAGTACTTTTACTAATGCCTGAGTGTGGAATCCATATGATTTTTTAAAACCAATGTCAATATGCTTTAAGTTCTGAAACATGCTTTTCCTATCTTGAATACTCTGAAATACTTATAATCAATATTAATTTTCCATTTGCTAACTTCTCTATTTCTCTTTTCTCTTCCTGAATAACATTTCCCTTTTCCCTTTTTCTCTACCTCGTTTTTGTTTTCCTCCATTTTTAACTCTCTTTGTATTGCTTCTCATGGTCTGCTTTGTGCTATGTTTGCTTAGCTCTATATAGAGACTTCCGAGTAGATTTTAACCTCAGTAAGGACAGAGAAGCAGATCTCCTTTATTATCTGTCATAAACACTAACACAATACTTTGCTATTTGAAACGTAATAAATATTTGTAAACTTAAATCCATACATTCACTCATCCACCCAACTATCTATGTATCCTACATTTATCGAGCCTTTAACCACATCATGTTACTGTGTCTGTTCAACTTATTCTTATGTGTCAGAGTATTTATTATTATAGCTCAATTCCTGGATTATTAGGGCAAAGCCATATCACTGTATTATAGAAATAAAAGAATACTTAGCCAAACAAAGAGAGCTATTAGGGAGAGAGGCAAGGAGATAAGAAGGGAGAGAAAAGCAATTAGATGAAGAGGAATGACTAGAGTAAAGAAAGAATGAGTGGAAGATGATGAAAATTTTGTAAATTGAGAATAAGAGTAATAGTGAACAATAAAACAGTGACAGAATGAGATTGACATTTTGTATCTTTGCTGATCATGACTCTACCTGTGTTATTATTTAATACCTGACAGAGAAAAAAATCAAGCTATATTTTGATTACTATCTTAATTGTTTCCTTACGCACTGTCCATCTTCCTTTTCTACCCCTATGATTATGTTATAATTTGTTTCTGATATGCAGAGAATGCATTCTTAAAGACTCATAGATAAACCATTAATAAATCATACGTTGCTATGGGAACTAATAGACATTTAATCGTCTAACCGCTCATGCAGAGACCTTCCATCCACGTGGCTAACATGGTGCCATGGAGATTCAAATATTAGATGGGAGTTTGAACTTTAGGACCTCTTTCAATTCATAACTTTGAGGAGTTATGAATTAATAAAAACTGACCCTATAAGTAATTTCTAAGAATATTAATAGATGCATGCCAGATTTCCTTTTAGGTCATAAGTATCCAGGATCTGTTTACTTCAAAATGACAATTTCTCTCAAGCTTTTTCCATTAGCTTAAGCTTCAGGAAACAAATCATGGAACATTTACTGGAAGAATTTAATAGTTTATGATAATTCAATACAATATATTCTAAATATGTTGCTGAATAATTTAGAATATGATAAATTACATATATTTAATGTATAGCAATATGATTCTCTTTCATTGGAATAAGAAATAACCATTAACCTGATGCATTTTTGGTTTATTAATGTGTCTATTTCTTTCTGCATTCCCTTTAGCATCCAAAGTGAGAAAGATATTTTTAGTTATCAGGTAATTATAATTAAGCCCATACTAACTGCTATAATTAAAGAGAGAAAAGACTAATAACAATAGTAATATTATTACTAGCATATATTAAATGCCTAATATATGCCAGGGTTTGTTCTAGGTGTTTTTAGAATAATTATGTCTAATCCTTAAAACAGTATTTCTTTTACTATTACTATTGAATTATCAATAATTAGGAGGCAGAAGAGAAGGAATTCAAAGAGTAACTTGTGCTTCCTCGGTGTTCGCTACAAGAGCATGATTGTGAGCAAGGGAGAATGGTTTCAGCCCTCAGGAAGATTAATTCTAAATGAGCAGGAACAGTAGGAAGCATCTAATACTGTGACAAGAAACACAAAGTACTCTGGTAGCAAGAACATCTGAAGACAATGCTGGAAAGATGAGCACGACTCAGCTGGCAAAGAGGCTGGAGTGTGAGGGGTGTTTCAGGCAAGAAGAGCTGGGAGCAGCAGGGTGTTCAGGGACAGAGGGCAGCACAGCACCTTCAAGGAACAGGAAGGGCCTGGAAGGTCACGTCTAGGTGTTTTGGGCATTATCTTGGGGATGACATGTTCTAAACATGATGGCCATGATTAGATTTTCTTTTGAGAGCAAAAAAAGTAGGGGTAGTGGAGCTGGATTGGGGGAATGAAGTGGAGGTCAATTAGACGGCCACAGCAATAACTGAAGTAAGACTTATCTGGACTTCCCAGTGGTGAAGGAGACAGGGGGCCAATGACAGATCTAGGAAGGAAGTATTAGTAGTGTCCCAACAAGTGCCCAGTGTGGGGAGAAGCCTTGGGGATTATATTGTCCAAACTCCTTAATGCATATGAAGAAACCGAAGGCCCAGAAGGGGGAAGGGGCCTGCCTAAGGGTGTGTGGCTGGTTAGAGGAAGTCATTAAATGCAGGTCTTCTTGAATTCATTCCAGTGATATCTCTATTACAATGTTTTCCTTCCCAAACCTACCAGATCAATTAATCTTTTTTTTTCTTTCTGACATAAGTAGATATCATTTAGGTGGGCTTTCTGTGCGTGCTATAGAGGTTATAAGGCAAATCATGAAGGCTGGGAGTTGTGAGATTATTGTTTTAATCAAGTGATTGCTTTCCAAGAGGCAATGAAGACTCCTTTCAGAGTTTATAATTTTCTGATAAAAAAATAAACAAATTAAAAACAAAAAACAAGGAATTGAGTTTTTCACTGCGTTTAGTCACAAGCATACTAAAACAATTATTGTATCATGAGAGAAGTATCTTAGGTGCATACAGTGCTTTAGATTAGGGCTTTTCCAACTTAAAAGGCATACGAACTCAGTTGACCTGAATTCAGGGGGTCTGGGAAGGGGTCCAACGTTCTGCATTTCTAATTAGCTTCCAGGTGGTGCTAATACTGCTGGTCCACAGAAGACACTTTGAGCAGCCAGGCCCTCGCTTTGCAAAGCTCTACTCACAGGTTGTAGGGGTGAGTAGTTAATCAACTAGATGGGCTAAGCCAATTCTGAGCAAGTCAGTCCCTCTAGATAGAGTGTCAAAACAGGTGACAGAGCAGGCAAAGTAATTTGCTGGTAATCCATTGTGAAGCCATCTTCTGAGGAGGGTGGCTTCCCCCACCAGAGCAACACACAGATGAGGCTTTAAATGAACCAGGGGAAGTACTAGCCAAGTGCCACCACAGTTGACAAATCTCCTTGACACCCTGGGTGTCATCCTGGGATGTCACCCTGGGTGTCAGCCTCTGCTTAGGTACCTGCGTTCAAATCCTGTTACTTGCTTTATGATCTATATATACCCATTAAAGATTTTGAGCCTAGTTTTTTTCACTCAATTTTATATTTTAAGCTTCAGTTTTTGTCAACATTCTGTTTAGAATTATTCAGAAATGGTAATAATATGCATGGGAATCATCTGTTACAGAACCGTGTTTCCCCGAAAATAAGACCTAGCGAGACAATCAGCTCTAATGCATCTTTTGGAGCAAAAATTAATGTAAGACTGGGTATTTTATTATATTATATTGACCTGGTCTTACATTATATAAGACCCGGTTTTATATTATAGTAAAATAAGACCGGTCTTATATTAATTTTTGCTCCAAAAGACGCATTAGAGCTAATTGTCCAGCTAGGTCTTATTTTGGGGGCAACATGGTAGTAGGTGTTTAAAAGAATTAGAGGAATGCGTATTTACAAATTGTGTGGGGTGACTCTTTCAAGCTTGGATCTAAATATTCTTTTGCTCCCCCTTAGTCTGGAGAGTACATGAAGCCACTTCCATATCAGGCAGATAAATGTTGTGTCTCTTATCACATGAAATGGTATATTTATTAAGGAGTCTGAAACGAGTGTTGCACAGTATGTTTCTGGGTTTGTATGGATTGCTAATCAGATTTAGATCCAGAAAGGGCACCAAGTTGATTAATTCATGTAGCAGAGGCAGAAATCTTGGACTTTAAGAATTAAAACTTTATCGAACAATTATGGTCAAAAAACGTGTGCACTTGGTATAACAGCAAGGTTTCTGTAAGGCAGTCACATTATTATGGCCAACAAAGGAAGAAGGGCTGAGGTGATAAAGGCAGGAGAGGATCTGAATTAAGACTACCGTGTTTCCCTGAAAATAAGACCAGCTCATATTAATTTTTGTTCCAAAATACGCATTAGGGCTTATGTTCAGGGGATGTCATCCTGAAAAATCATGCTAGGGCTTATTTTCCAGTTAGGTCTTATTTTCGGGGAAACACGGTAGGAAAGAGCCATTTCCCTGAGCTCTTCTGGCTGAGGGTTTCCAATACCCAAGAAAGGAAAAACTGGTAAATAAGCTACAGTATAAAAGTCCTGCATTTTCAAGGGTGTTGACTAGTAATTCGCTGTAATTCAGTAATTAGAGGGAATTTCCCAAATGTAGGGTACTGTCGTGGGGCTGGAGGAGACACAAGGTACAAAAAATTGCAGCATTGCTCAGAGAAATTGCAAATACAGCAGGGAACATAAGACATGGACAGAGATATGTAACGTATAGAATGGGACATAAACAGGAAGAGAAGGGAACTAAACAAGAGAGATTGTATTCAGCTAGGGGAATCAAAGACTTTCACATAGGAAGTGGTACTTGAATCATAAGTCATTAAATTTAAAATTAGAAGAGATCTTGCAAGTAATTTAGTCTGATCCTTTGGGTTGGTGAAAGTTTGTTAGAGGCACACAGTATTAAGTATAGACCCATTCAGATAAGTTCAATTGTTTTTTTCAGTGATACCATATGGTACATAAGAAGAAAGAGCGTGAGACAAGGCAAAAAGCTAGGTTAGAACAAATGAAGAAGAGCTTTGAATACCAGACTAAGAACTGGAACATTCTTAACAGGATAGCAACAAGTGTTTGATGAGAACCTGTTGAGCAAGGCTGTCTACAAGTGCAGGCAGGTAATGCCAATTCTTTATTCCTTACCATCCTTCTTTCACAATCAGTCCCTTTTGCTAGGCAGCAGAGGAGAGAATAGGCAAAGCTGTAACTCCAGATGGATTCTTTTAGATAAGATTCCTAAGGAAAATTCCTAGTATTAGAAAAACATCCTTTTTAACAGATGCTGTAACCAAGTTACGTTGTGACGTGCTACGCAGGGGAAGTACATACTATGTATGTATTGTTTGGCATTTCAATATCTTACAGGCTAAAGACATGAGCTATACATCATATGTCTTAGAGTAGTTCTCCGTTGCTATAGTATTACTGCAGATTTTTGACTCTCTTATAATCACCACAAGTAAACACAATCTGTAATTTTTAAAAACTGAGATTCTTAATGACAATGGAAACAATTTGCACTTGTTCCTGTAAGGCAGCTCAATTGGAATTATACTTGGAATAAAATAAATATTTCCTGACAAGACTGACAAGAAATCCATAATTTCTCTCTTATAAATGGCACTCCTATTGAAAAAAACCTGACATAAGATACTGAATCATTAGTTTCAAAAACTCAGCAATCCAAAATATCTGTAATTGTCCTTTTTGTTTGAAGACAATAAGATACAACCCACTTATGTAGCTGGCAAATTTAGCTCTCAAAACTTTGCTTCTTAGATCTTTTGTGTGAGTGCGTGGGTGTGGAAAATTATAGTTATAAGGCATAGGTTAGTGGCATATTCAAGCATCAACTTTTAAATGGATCCATCAGGAATTCTACCAGAAACCCATTAGTTGTCTTCATGTTTAGTAATTCCTTCATCACGGAATGTGCTTTTTTATTCCTAGAGATAATTTTGTGTCAGTGCTCCCTTGCTCATCCAAACCTTCTCCATCTTTCTTAATGGAGATCAAGTGAGATCAGTCAAGGCTGGTGGTAAATAGTTAATCATAAATGCAATAGCATTTAAAGCTAAGGTGGCAAATTCCTGCTGAGCTTGGTATCTTGCTTTTCACTCACATTGCTTTGCCTTCTTATTCTCTGCAAATGGGCTGGGATTGAGCAATAAACCCTGCTGTGATTTTTTTTTTTTTCCAGATTTACTTAAGCACAATTTTGGAGCTGAATAATCATTCTTTTATGACATTTATACTTTCTACTGCTTTTCTTTCCTGAAACACATTCACAAAGACAAAACCATGACATTTGTTGTTACCCTATTTCACTCGTGTGCTAAGAACCAACCATCAATCCATGGGGCTGGTTCTCTAACTGAAATCTTATTCTTTCCAGGCAGCCCTCTGCTGGGGGCTGGATGACTCATATGCTGAACGTAGGGTGCAAGAAGCAAATAGGAAAGGAGTCTCTGGAGGTTGGGTGGCAAACTGTGTGCCAACATGCAGAGAATGGGGGCGTACAAATGAGGCATGTTAATTATCCCACGCAAGAGTAATGTAGGATCCTTGCAAGTGTCCCTTCTGGCTTTTGTTTTCATTTTTGTCATCTAGTGATTAAAAAAAAAAAAAAAAAAAAAAGAAAAGAAAAGGGGAAGTACAACTTGACTTGCTCTTCTCAAGCTTCCTTACACAGGAGAGTCCTTTCCTTAAACTTATCATGGGTGCAATGAGATGGGTCTTTTCCTACTTTGTCCTTGGGCCCTAAGGAAAAAAGAGAGGTCTGTCTGATTCTCCCATTATTTTAGCTGTTTCAGCAGCTGCTGCTTTGAGTACCTTGAGGGCCTCTTTGCCCACCGTCTCTTTGGTGGGCAGGAGAAGAGACTAAAAGATTTTGAAAGGTATATTTTCCTGATTCTGCTTTTTCTAATAATTCCCTTCACCCTGACCGGGAGATTTTCATTACACAGATGTAGGTGTATTAGTAAAATTTAAACCTCAACATAAAATACATAATTTGAAATACAAACACAAAAGCGCAAAGGAAAGGTTTGGGATTATTATTATTATTTTTTAATGGAAGAACACTAAAATAATCTGTGGAGGACGTGTACTGCTATTATGCATTGTTCTAAACAGATTAATACCGTATTAAAGAGGCATTAGAGTACTAAGTGATTTGCTACTTTGAAAACCTACGTATTTAGTACTTTTTATTAATATGCTACAAATTCTACTTTACAAATATCAATTGCATAAGTGCTCTCTGTCCCAGAAAAAATAAATTCATCTACATTGGATTTGGCTGATATGTTTCAGTTGAACTGTTTCTGTCCCTCCCATTTTGACATTTCGCAGAGTTTTGTTCCAGATATGTCAAAGGCCTGCCCTAGGGTGAAAAGCATGAATTAATTGAGGATAACTTGCAATGCAAAAACCGAGCAGAGATTTTCCAAACCTGTTGTTCATGTCAGTTCAAGCTGGTTCATTTAGTGAAGCACTTTTTTTTTTCTAAATGGAGATGCCAATGTATATTTTGTAAAATAGAGAAAAGTAATGATTATCTATTTGTTATGGGCAAATAATTAAGTGTTACTTAGAAAAGGAGGAGAGGAAATATTACTTAGATGTAACTGCATTTACTATTAGGTTAAGCCATATGAAATTGCTGATATTTAAGCAAATACATCTTTGGAACTAAATACTTTGAAAATAAAAACGAAATAACATCAGCCTTTCTATGTCTATACAATAAACGCTTTTTGGGTAACTACATTTTATCATGTTCTAAGGCTGTGTACTTTATTTATGGGGGTTCCAATCCAGCCACTTATCAAAGCTTATAAAGACAGTGATAGACCCTGAATTCAAGTATAAACATATTGAATAATTAATTTAAAAATAATAATCCATGTCCACGAGTCCTAATATTTTAATAAAGGAAATACATGATCATGGTACACAAATTAGGATATATAAATAAGAAAATATTAACAACAAAGGAAAAAATATCCTTCCTAAATCCATCACCCAGAAGTAACCAGGTATACTTCCTCTTTCATCATGTTACCGTTCTCTAATAAAAATGAGATCATACTTATTTCTAACATGCTGAATACTACATGGGAAATATCTCTGAACACCAGTAAATATTCTGTGCTTGTATTCATTTAAAATGATTGTATAGGATTCCACTTTTGTGTGCTTGAAAATTTCGAGTGTTTGCCCTTACAGAGCCCACGATGCAAGAAGCAGTCCTGTGCATCTCAGTCGTTTCCACTCAAAGGGTGGTCTGTGGAACAATGTCAGTCTGAAAACTGTTTATTAATCATCTGTGACCGAAGTAAGCACATCCATTAAGGGTAATCATTCAAATCATTTAGAGTAATTTGTCACGGTATGCTATGACTGCTGTCATGTAGTGATAATAGACAAATTGGGACTTATATTTTAAATGCCTGCTTTAACTTAATTTTTCATACATTTAAAAAGTGAAGCCACGCTAGTTAATATGACTAGAACTTCTTGGTCGGAAATCGCAGTCTGAGCCAATGACTGGCTGATAGGAATATGCTTTCAATGACATAGCAACTGAAATATGGGGGAATATGGGTTAGTACTTTGGGAAGCAGGTGCTCTGCAATCCATGGTACTGAACCATCACTTCTCACTAGAGCATGCTTATGTCTTCTAACCTTGGCTGGCTGGTTACCCCAGACCAACCTTTCTCAGAAATTCTGAATCAGGAGAGAGAAGGAAAAGTGGTGATATAGAAGTGGGAAATATGGATGACAGAAAAATAGATAGAGGTAAAAAGGAATTTCACAGAGAGATTGCCAAGAAGAAAGAGATGCTTTGCTAATTCATTTACTAAGAAACTACACTCAACCTTAGCCAAAATGCCAAAAGAACAGCAGATTTACATACCATGCAGTGCAAAGCTGCTTTGGGATTGACGTTAATAAATAAGTTCTTTCTAAAAGAATGACAAAATACTAACAAAGTGGAACTGCATGACCCATATGTCACGTCAGTTCAGTTACACAAAATTTTTTTATGTTTTCTTTTAGTTTTCAAGATAGACTAAAATTGCATTTTGTAAATCTATCCCAAGTCATATAAAACCATGCCTTAGGAGTCATTATTTGATCGGCTTATTTCACATATTTTGAAAGCTCTGTCTTATTTTGGATAGTTACAATTACTCTTATCCCTTGATAGTTGGGAAAGTCTATTATTCCATATCAGCTTCCTGCCTATATGTTATGATTATGGGTGATGCTCCATGTATGATAGTGACTGATAAAACTAATCAGAGCCTCCCTGCTTATGTCAGTTATGTTGGACAGAAACTAGGGACCCTGGTATCTTCAGGAACTATATCAACGGAGACCCTTGAGAAGATAGGATGAGAGCTAGGGATGTGTTCTGCAGTACAGCTGCTAATGCTTCTTTGCAGTAACTCCTTTTTTTTTTTAATTGGCCATCTGTGTCTAGTTCTTGTAACTGAAAAGGACCAAGTCATAGGTATACTATAATTTATTTAATCAAACTTCTATTTTTGCTTATTTAGGTTGTTTCACATTTTCACTGCTATAATTTAGTATTGAGATTCTGAACATGCCTATAGCTAAATTTTTGCACACATTCACTAATAGCTCTTTTAAATTTCAAAGAATTCTCAGACATTCACCTGATTGAAATTTTAGAAGTTATTGAGAGAAATAAACCCAGTTAAGTCAGCTTATCAAAAGGCTACCATAAATTGTATTTTATTAATCATAATAGCACTTACAAAAATTGGAGGGGAAATCCCATGTATATATGTGTGAGTAATACTTTTTATGTTGTCTGTGAACAATGCTTGATGCTTAAATGTGTTTGCAGACTCCTGGCGAAAGCATTGTTTTTTTCCTTTTCTCAACTATGGTAAAAGCTACCATAGTTACCTATATGGATAAACCCAATTCTTCATTCATATACATTAATGTATATAAATAAGAATGGATAATGAATGTGTCACTGGAATTTGAGGATCACCTACACCTTCATGTTAAAGGAGAAAGCTAATCAAATAGAACTAATCTTAGAGGAACCCAAAACAATGCAACAACACAAAAGAATTTAAAAAGACATAGAACAAGAACAAATTGCTGTGAAAGAAGAATAATCTTATGTCTAAGAAAAAATTCTTAGACATTAAAACCATCATAGCTAAAATTTAAAATTTTAATGAATGGTCTAAACAATAAATTGATTTGGCTAAGAAAGCTACCAAACATAAGACATAAAAGACAAAAACATATAAATTTAATAGAAAAGTTAAGAGAAATGCAGAATAGATTCAGAATTTTCAATATCTGTCATTCCAGAAAATAAGAACAGAGAGAATAAAGGAGAGGAAAAAACAAAAACAACAACAACAACAACAACAACAAAAAAACCACACTACCATTTTTGTCCTAGTCTATTATGGAAGCATTTTAGAGCCTGAGACACAACCAAATTAAGAACAGCTTCTCTGGGGGATAAAGGTAGCACTATATTCAAATTCAGAATGGTTTTAAGAACCAGTTTTCTGACCTAGTACAAAGTGTCAAGAAATACTAAAAGTATCTCTTTGAGCTGAAAAAGGCCTTTAGTTCAAAGAAGCCCACTAAGTGCCAAACAGTAATGATAATAATAAAAACTATAAATATCCCATAAATATTGTCAGATTTGCAAATAAAAATACATACATTTGAGACAGAGTTTTAATTCATTGTTTATCTAAAATTTAATTTAAGTGGGTGTCTGATATTTTCTAACCACATTGACTCCAAATCTATATACATTTAGATGAAATTGAGATGAAATATTTGAACTCCAAGGATGAAAACAATTCTAGAAACTAACTATGAAAAGAGTGGAGAACCCTAACAAGTTACCACAATGGAATGACTCTCAGATTGGCATCAGACTTCTCCTCTGAAACACAGGACAGTATGTTTGGAAAGATGCTAGAAAGTTGAGACAAGGGATTGAGAACCGAAAATCCTCTGTTAGCCGAAGTGTCTTTTGAATGTGTGGGTGAAATAAACTACTCAGAATAAAAATCAAGCTTCTGTGTAAGACCATTCTAAATTATGAAACATCGGAAGAATTTCAATTAAAATCAGGAAATAGATAATTAAAAATATCATCACCAATAATTTTCATTATACATACATACATACAAAATGAGACAATATAATTAAAATGTATAAATATTGCAGAGTAAGAGATAAAGCTAACAATTTTCATGAGTATGACTGTCTAAGAAAAATTCCAAGATAACTAATTAAAAAACTATAAAACTAATGCAAGATTTTAATATGGCAATTACATACAAGAAAGACATGGAATATTAATAGTTTTTCTATATATCAGCAAGATCCAATTAGAAATTTTAATGGAATTTGAGATCTCATTAAAAGTGGAAAGCAATGAAAAATGCTTAGAAATAAACTTAGCAAATATCATTTAAAACTTTTAAAAAGAAAATTAAAAATGGAGTGAAGTATCAGAAAGGCTTTACTAAACCTGATTCTAGTATGGGAAAGATAATCATTTTGATGTTTTCAGTTTTCCTCAAATCAATTTATAAGTACCTTTTATCCCATGTCAAAATGTACCCCCTCAAAAAAGATTTATAGAACTTGGAAGCTAATTCTATATATATTTTTTGGAGGAGTAAATGCATGAGAAGAGTGACAAATATTTTGTAAAAAGAGGATACTTACTCTAACATTTATCAGCATCAATCTAATTACAGTAATTAGAACAATGTGGTATTTGTGAAGGAATGAACAAATTAAACAATGAAATGAAATCAAGGAGCTATAAAGAAACCAATGTATATATGAAAATCTATTTTAGAATAAATTTATTGTTTCAAATCCATGAGGGTAACAGTAGCTAGTACAATAAATTATGTTGTAACATTTGAAGGAAAAAGGAGATTTCTAGTTCAAATTGTGCAAAAGTATGAATTACAAATTGATTAAAGTTTTAAACCTGAAAGTCACAGAACCATAAAAGTATAAGTATGTCTTAGGAAGTAATTTTTATAATCTCTCAGTTGGACAAGTTCTTGTTTAATGATATAAAACACGGGTACTGTAAAGGAGAAGAGGGTCTAATTTTAAAGAAAGCAGCTTGACATAGGCTCACAGCACAGGCTCTGGGGTATATCCTGGATTCACACTGACTGCCAAGTTCCATAACCTCTCGTGGTATGGCTAAGTTTCCTTCCTTCCTTCTAATTTGGGGATATTAATACCGTCCCCCTAGAGTTGTTATGAGGATTATATGTGCTAACATTTTTAAAGCACTTTAGAATAACCTAGTATAAGTGTTTGCTAACCAAACTTTAAAAAAATAAAGCTTGTGTACAGGATGAAATCATAGACAAAATAATAAACAAAATACTGTTAAAGCACAAGCAAAACATAAAAATGACAAAGGACGACTATCAGTAATTGTAAAGAGCTTACAAGTCAAAAAGCAAATAGCAACAAATTATGAGAAAAACAGGTAAAAGATATAAATCAAAGAAAATGAAAGCCAAGTGGTTCAATCTTACCATAGTCTCTGGTCATTGGGAAACAAGAACTTAAACAGCAGTGAAATAACTGCAGCCTCAGGAAGGAAGTACTTGAAGCCTGAAGGACAGGGACACCTATTTACCCTGTTTCCCCGAAAATAAGACCTCGCCGAACAATCAGCGCTAATGCCTTTTTTTGGAGCAAAATTAATGTAAGACCCAGTATTTTATATTATATTATATTATATTATATTATATTATATTATATTATATTATATTATATTATATTATATTATATTATATTATACCGGGTCTTAATATTACAATAAAATAAGACCAGGTCTTATATTTATTTTTGCTCCAAAAGATGCATTAGAGCTGATTGTCCAGCTAGGTCTTATTTCCAGGGAAACACGGTAGCTTCCCAGATGAGACCAGGTGACCTTTGGGGTAACAAACATCTCACTGCATGGCCTGCCCAGTGGAGCTCCAGCTCACCCTCACCATTACACTTGAGCTGCCTTGGCCTGTCAACCATTCCCTAAATATTCTGCATGCCTCCTTAACATCTATTGCTATTTCCACTGGCTGAAATGTCCTGCTTCTGTTTCTTCTTCAGGGACTCTTCTCTGTGTCCCTCAAGACTCAGCTCAGATGTTTTCTCTTCTGGAATATCTTCCTTAGCTTCTCAGGAGAGATGAAGTCCCCTCTTTCATGTTCCCATTATTTTTTTGTTTATATAACAAGTATGGGTTGATCACCATCTTCTGATTTATTTTATTATTCTCCATGCCTGTCTCCCAAATGACTGTATGCTCCTTCAGGACCAAGGCCATTTTATTTCCCGAGTTTATGTTTCTGGAACCAGCACATAATAGGAAATTAATAAATCTTTGTAAATGATGAATGAATATTTACTTAAAAATACTTCCTTTTTATTTTCGGGAAAAATTACAAATTGATTCCATTATCTTTAACAGATTTACTCTTACTTAAAACATAATCATATAATATAAAAATATTAAATGTTAAAGAAAAATGGGATATTTTCAACAATCGATGTCATTTTTTTCCATCTTCATACTCTAGTGGAAAAGGCTCTTAAGAAAAAAACTCTCTTGTCAAATGTGTGAATTTTGAAGTTCTATAAATACGAGATTTAAAATAGAAAGTGCTGTATGTAAATAAGAGTCTATGTCACTGAAAAGATAACATATATGCTACATTTCATATTTTTGCAATATTTATTTGAGAATATTCAATTATAACTTAAAGTGCTGGAAAAATACTGATAATTGGAAATGCTGTCTTGGAAGTCAGAGGTACTTCTCCTCGTAGATTTGTCTGTCCCATTAGCCTGTCATATTTTGAAAGAATAATGAATTCCCTTTTGATGGCCACACTTTTCTCTAACTTTTGCCCTTAAATTCTCAGCTAGAGGAAAAGTAAAAGCCAAAATACAGGTAGGAACTACAATAAGTTTTCTCTCTGGCCTCATCTCTTACCACCAGAATTCATGGCATTGACTCTGGGTCATCTAAATGCGTTAGAGAAGTAATTAGGATATTGATAGACAGAAGCAAAGAATTCAAGAGAACTTATGATTGTCCTATTTCTTGCCTTTTTCAACGTGATGTTGAAAGCAAAGAAGCAACTCTAAAACCAAATAAACCGGAGATGTCATTGCATCCATGGAGAAAATATATCCTTGTGTTACTTGAATCAAAATGTTTGCATTCATCTTAAGTCTTAAGCAAGTAGTAAAATTGGGTTTATAGACAGAATGGAGAATAATATCTCATTTTAGAAAAATATTTAAGTGCTTAGTAATTTCTAGCTTTTTTTCCCCCACAGGCTGGTCTAATATTGATTTAACTATAACCCACCTCAGTTTGCATTTCTACAAGAAAGAAGCTATAATTAAATATGGAAAATATTTCTAATAGCAAGCTAATTCATGTTTTACCATTTTATTTCTTCCATCTTAACACCTCGCGAAGCATCCATTTAAAGATACCTAATGGTCTAATTTTACAACCTCATTAAATTATAAGAAGTCTATGAAACCTCGGAGAACATCTAGTCCAGTCATCTTATTTTATCCACGAGGAATAGGAGGCCCAGGAAAGAAAAAGGATTTACGCAAGTTTCACAGCAGTTAGAGGGAAGTAGGTCAGGAGCTTGCTCTCTTCTGTCCCAACTGGGAGCACTTCCCACCAGGTGACCCTTCCTTCCACCTAGTCTTTGCTTCAATTTTTCTAACGTGATTCTCTCCCCAAATATGTCACATTTTCTTTCTCACTTCCCCTTAATAAGGTAATCAAATAAGTAAGAAATTCTCTTCACATATCAGTATGATCATAACTCTTTAGAATTTAGGGAGACGGAATGTGGGATGGAATGCACAGAAATTGATACATGGTAATTATCTCATTACATGGAGTGGACATGTTCTTTTCATTATGTGACATAGATCTCACGTTTAATCTATAGCTTGTGCTAAAACAGCGGCATGCTTGGTGCGGTCTTTGATTCTTCACTAAATATTTACCCTCTTTTAAATATTTAATATCTTATTGCCCAGTCTTTCATATACAATAGCAAACATTTCTTACATATTGTATTATTTACATGACCGGGAAATATGCAAAGAACGTTGGAATTAGCCACTGATGACATGAGCCCCCAAACCTGAGACCACATCCCCACACTGTCACTTAGTAACTGTCACTTAGTAATGTTGTGGTTTGGGCAATCTCTCTAACCTCTCTAAGCCCTGATTTCCTTTCTGAAAAAAATCAGAACGCTACAATTTGGAGGAATGAAAAAAAAATATTTAGTCTAACCCTTATTTCACGGCCGTTTTCTCAGATTAAAAATAACACTGAAAACATTTGGCACATAGTAAGCACTCAATTTTATAATAGGTAAAATAATTATTATAATTATTTGTCAAGCTTTTTTTTTTTTGCTATTTCATACATTAGAAAGCTGCCTTTGCACCAAGCCATCCCCTTAATACTTATGTAGTGAGCACCCTGTGTAAGTTTTTAAGATTACCTCAAGTGCCCTGAAAAACTATTAGCCAAAAAGAAGTAAAAAGTAAAATCGTTTCATGTAGTGATAATGTCTCCCCCCCCGCCTTTGCAATCACATTTGACAGAGGTGAGAATGAATTACAACCAAACAGTATCTTAAATCCTCAGTTTGGCAGTATCCAAATTCTACTCCCTGGGTAAATTATTTTAGAATTGCTGCAAAGCTTTTTTAGCAACTTTGTGGCAGAGAAAGCATGTTAAGTGGAACCATTTTTTTCTTAAATGGAAAGCTTCACAATTATTTCTTTGTTCTCTTGTAACTAGTTAATAATACTAGCCAAATTTTATATATTTTTTAATTCTTATTAAGCAGCTATGGTCCTACTCTTGTCATATACTCTTGACAATCCTATGGGGTAGGTGCTAATACTGTTCCACTTTAAAAAATAAACGGAAGCACAGAGAGTGATTTGCCCAGGTCACAGGGCTAGTCATCTGAGTTGCTCCATCCTCTGGCATGTACTCTTGTCCGACAGTTTATAGATGCTCTTTTTAATGGGCAGCTTTACTACTATATCGACCTTTCTCCAAAAGTCCTGAGTCTGAAAAATGAGATCACATCATTTAGTCCCTCTCTCAGCATTACTGCAGCGCCTTAAAACGATAAATAAACTTGTTGGTGTGAATGAAGGGAAAGGAGGCTTTTCTCAAGGAGCACGTGAATACCTGCTAAAAATCATAACTAATCTGTGCCTATTCAGTCTATGATCCCAATTCACCTTTGTTCTTTCAAAATTGCATCTATTTTGATCTTCTGTGTACTTTAGCTTGAAGTCTAACTGATTTAATATGCATTCGTAACACTCTAAATTTTACTTTGTAGAAAATATGTAATCAGCCATGCAATATCTTATTATTGAAGCTTTCAAAAGTATCACAATTTTTCTACTTTTATTACAATGTTTGATACTTTTGTATGTGTATAGTGTGATAGGTCCTTACAATCACTTCTGCTGAAGGCCCTTTAAGCATGACTAACCATATCTATACCTCAGGAAGCTCATAATCCAAGCCACAAGAAAGAAAACAACAAGAACAGGAGTTGAGCCAGGCAATTCATTCATTCAACAGACATTTATTGAAGCCCATCTCTGTTCCAGGTTCTGGGAATCTGGATAGCATTGAATACAATGGACATTATGGGATTTACAGAGAAGTCAATGTATATTAGTAATTAGTTTGTGCTATAACGTGAAGAGCTTGGAATGATTAAGCATGTTCACATGATAGCAAGTAGAGAGACCCTCTGCATTTAATCTCTTTGCCAGTGCTACTCAAAGTTCTCATCACGAGGACGGCTGTGAACTTGTGCTGGAATGAAAATCAACACATGGCTGCCTTCATGGAGAAAGTCTTACAAAGAACAAAATAGCAGTTGAAAGGAAGAGTGTGCTTTGTGATGCAGGTAATTTACATTCTGGCACAAACTCCTTATCTTATCATGCAAATTCTACCCAGGTCCTTATCTGGCTGCAGACTAGGAAGAAACAATTTATGGATGGGCAGCCCGTCTTCTCACCTCACTGTGGATTGCATTGCTCTAGATTATATTCTCACCCTGGTGAGAGCTACCAACTGTAGACTCAGTTCACAACGGCTGTAATTTGAGTGCATTCTTAAGGAAAGATTAAGTCTTAGTATGAAAGGCTCTGAAAAATCCAAGTTCAGTGTAGACTTTGGGGGCAGCACAGTCACAAAAGAGAATTTAGGACAGACCAGTGATCCTGTCCTCTGATCATATCCCTTTAATCACACTGCTTAGGACTCTACCATCAGTTCCTTTGTGAAAAAGAATTGGAGTGTAATCAATCCATACTATGTACTCTTTAGAGGAGCTTCTCAACCATCACATGCATACAAATCTCCTGGGGACCGTGTGAAGAATGTGACTCTGACATAATAAGGCTGGGGCATGCCCTAGTTTTGACATTTTTAACAACTTCCAGGTGACTCCAATTCTGCAAGACAGTGGATCACATTGAGTAGTGCAGCTTGGTGCTTGTGGTATTTACAGTTCATTGTACGCATCTTTACAGCCAATTGGGTTCAGTCATTCTCCATACATTCTTTTGTTGTTTTCATGAAGACATGAATTAAAGTACCTCTATCTAACTATTGTAGTTAAGATTCTTCTGTTCAGGGATGTTAAAAACATATGCATTGAATTCACGCATTTCTTTCTTAATATCTTATATTTGCATAGGTAGCATTAATTATGTTTTTGTGTTTTTTTTTTTGTTTTGTTTTGTTTTTACCTTGTGCTTGATACCTTTGCCTTTGATGGACTATGTAGGAATAAAGGCCCTGACATTTACCAGAAAGTTTTTCAGATACTCATAGTTCCACAAAGCATGGAAGTCTAGATTAATGTGCCTCTCAGGAAGGCACAAATAGGACTAAGGTGAATAAGAATAAGAGACTCTGAAATACTTCCAATCTGTATAAATGTGAACAGACAGGAACTTAATGTAAAATTTATATTTCCAACCACTTTCCCACTTCTCCTCATATGGAATATTGATTTTGTATTACTGTTTGTTTCTGGACAACCACTGACACAAGGGCAAATTCACAATGATAATTAAGAGAAAGCCGGGGAACTCAAGTGTTCTTGTTTACAACTTACAGAAAAAATCTGCAAAACTCCACTTCATCACAGAGAAGAGCACATTTGTTGCCAAGGAAAGAGGAAGTGGTAAAAATCACACCCAGTATTGAAAGAAACTGCTCACTTCCTACCAGAGGGGTATCAATAAAAATCCTGGGAAACTGGATTAACTGAGAGGAGTCGAGATTTAGCTTGACCATTAACTATGGCATATGGGAAACGTTAAGTAGGCTTGAGACTCATGATTTGTTCATTCATTCAACATCATGACAAGGACATGGCACTGGGAAAGATTTCAAAGTCTTAATCGGTGCCTTTTGGTACTGCTCAATCCAATGTGTTCCCTGAATATGAGCTGGACACTGTACACGTACAGGAGATACAAATCTGCATAAGAAATCGTCTCTGGCCTCAAGTGGTCCACTGCTTATGGGGCTGACAGACAAATAAATGAGGGATTAAAATATATGATACGTGGTATCTGTCCCATGTCTGACTTATACAATCCCTGAATTTAAATAGGAGACTTGACTGGGATTCTGATTTTAAGAAAACTCTTTATCATATTAGACAAAGATTTTTCTCCCTGTGATTGTTAACTGTTGATATAATTTTGGTTTTCTGTAGCAAAGAAGAAATGTTTGCTCTCTTCTTCATGATCACCTTTTAATATTTGAGGCTTGCTATCATCATTATATTTAAGTAGTCTTCAAACTAAACACTTATTTCATTTTTCAAATAGTAGACATATAGTTAATTCTTAGCACATTATTTTACTTATATAACCAGTAAAGTGTATAATAAATTCACTTCACCCAATGAAAACCCTGGTTTATGTAACAGAAAGGAGAGAGAGAGAGAGAGAGAGAGAGAGAGAGAGAAGCTGGGGACAATGTGAAATAGCAAATTTTGCTTACCTTTTCTTGAGCAAGCTGCTGATTAGCTGGAAAATTGCAAAGAGGTCTGTTAGGGCATTTGCCTTTGGGCAGCTAGATGTGTCAGCAAAGAAAACAATTTAGGTTATGGATTTTCCAAAATCTGGGAAAATTTGCGTGTTTGCCTATGAAGTATGCATAGCAGCTGTCTCTGTCTTCTGGCTCTCGGGGTTCTTACTTAGCCTTCCCACCCTAGCTATGCCAGTTCTTCACCACTCTGCTTATCAGAACTTCTCAAACACAAAAAGCTTCCTAGTTTCTACACCATCTTGAGCTTTTGAGCTTTTTCTTGAAGGAATTAATGGGCAGTATTGGCCTCACACTCTCCATGGTAACATTGTAGGCTTAAACAATAATTGAGTAGATTTAGACCAAATTAGCATGCAAAAACAAGTACACATCCAGAAATGGTACTTTTCTAAATGACTGTACCATTTTCTAAATGGTAGTTTTTCTAAATGACTACATTTCCTTTCCAAGAGAAAAATAATCACATCCATTTTCAACTTCTTTGTGCTTTTTTTTGAAAAAAATTGTCAGTGGCCACTTTGTTTCTCTCACACATATACAGATAACTGAGTTCCTGACCACAGTTGTTGTGAGGAAGAGAAGCCATTCTAAAAGATAATTTATGAGTGTGATTGAAGAAGCTAAATAAATTAAAATGTAAAATAAGTACTGTCAAAAGTATGAATCAGACCATTATGACTCAGGATACTCAACAGAAAGGGCAAACACCTCCAACACAGCCAACATAAGGGCTCAATTTATCAGGGTAAAATAAAATAGTTTCTATGCAGAACTGAGTTAGGGCAAAGGAGAATAAAGGGGGAAAGAAAAGGAGATGTTTTATGCTCATGAGCCTAGCTCTTCTGATTGAGCAGTAAGCATTTAGAGAGGACCTGCTAGCTGAGGGACCCTGTACGTACTTCTGGAAGGCTTTGCTACTCAGCGAGTGGCCTGCAGAACAGCAGCGTAGTATCCTTGTGATAAGTGAACCTAAATCAGCGTTTTAACAAGATTCCTAAATCTTATAAATATTATACATATGGAATTTAAAATTTGAGGAGTATACCTCCAATACAAACAGCTGATCAACATTTCCTAACTGTATGTCACAAAATGTTAAATTACTTCTGGGAACCAGTATCTTAACAAGGGACCCAGGAGAGTCTTATGATTAGACAAGTCTGGTAACTATTGAACTAAATAAATATCTGGACAAATGCAGATGAGGTAAGGATCAGTTGTTTCCTTTCTAATTATTTTGTAGTTTATGTTTTGTACTTATTAGATAAACAGAAATATCTATTTAGCATGTTGACACTTAAACATGTTACTTGATCTCAAGTCAGTAGTTTTAAACCTTGTTTTTTTTGTTTGTTTGTTTTTTTAACTATGGAATCATTTGCTCAAATGAAATATGTTTCCCACTTTAGATAATCATTTACACATTTAAAAAAATTTTAATTTCAAAAAGATAGATTTAAAATCTATTAGTATATTCTTATTCAAAGCATATAGTCATCTACTATAAAAATCACACCCAATCATCAGTTTTATCAAGGACATCTATTTGCCGGTTATTTCAATAAGTACTAGAGGTGTTTTATAAAATGTAATACTGTTTCCAGTAATTAAGAGCTAGCGCTTGAAAGTGTAAAACTTTCAGGAAACTGCAAAGATCATTAAATTCTCATTTGTAAGGAGATACAGAATAAAACATTATCCAAAACAATTACTTAGGTTTGTATGTTGTTGCTTTCCTTTAATGACTCAACTAGTTATTAATAGGATGACAAAAAAAAAAAAAAACAAAACACAGAAGTCACAGGAATGTTCATAATTAAGGGTTTTCTTTATCCCAAAGGCAGCAACAGCTAGACAAATGCCTTAACAAACAGAAAAACCATTTTTGGTGACATCCAATGACCCCGTGATAGCCTTTCTCACAGTGAAATATCTTATTTTATAACATTTAAACAGGCAGATTATAGAACTGTTAATACATAATAAAGAAAGAGTCTTGTCTTAAAATATGTATATAATGTTGTAGCTGACATTGTACATTGGTTTAAGAACCTATAAAATATGGGAAAAGTCTAATTTCTAAAGATTGGTTTTCAAAAAGAACAGTATCCCTTAGGGCAAGAAATAATAACTCTTTGTGCTTTAAAATATTGGAAGGCATATTTCAAATGCTATTTTCACCAGAAAAATTGGCATTTCCAGGGTAAATATTCATGGTGTCAACCATGTGTGAGTGACCGCAAAGACATTTTGTAATTTTGCTGACAGGTGGATCTGAATAGGTCTCTGGAAGGGAGCCTGGTAAGTGCAAACAATAGCATGGTTAAGTGATCTTGGCAGAACATCCAACACGCCCCCCTGAGAGGCTCTCTTTTTTTCTTACTCACTGATAATTATTTAGAGTGTTTTTAGACTGCCTGAGGCATACCACTTGGCCAATATAACTTATTTTTCCACAAACTGTGGTAGGGCTAGGTTAAATAAAGTAAAATGACCCGAAATAATCTTCTGAGTCTGTGTGGTAAATCATAGACTATGTGAGGATTAAGTTCTTTTAAAAAATGGAATAACATGAATCACATTCCAAGAAGATTGTATTCCATATACCTAATTTAAATATTATGGTAGTATTTAGCATTGTCCTTTAGACCCTCCATTTTAAAAATCAATGTGTGTCCACCAAGCTCTTAGGTCAGGGTAGAATGTTCTGAAGTGTCCTGCTCAGACTTGGGAATGGTATGAGTTGTATTAGAGCATTCTGTATCAATACACAGTCAAGGCTGATGATGTGGAGATCCTAGAGCCTCAATACTTTGCTTTCTGCTTCTCCCTAGGCATTCACACCTCTTCTGTTCCCTTTCTAAAGGTAAGACATATGCCCAGGAGAAGCAAGGAAAGTAGATTATTTACAGAATTAAATAATCTGTACAGAATTGCATTCTCTGAAGCAAATTTGCTTCAGGAAAAAGACCTACACATAACTCTCTATTTCATTTTTACATGAGCAACACTTGTGTTTTTTGTGTGTAAACAATGGAAGAAAATACCCCCCCAAATAAAATTAGGCAAATAATTAACTTTGACCATATGTAGTTATTTGAATATACCAATTAGGACATGGTGGGAATAATTGCTTTAATTGATTCTAGGAGTAAAGATACATTCTGAATTACCAAACATCCTTATTACTTTTTAAATTATTTTTTTTTTAAATTGTGAAATGACCTAAAGGGCATTCATTATCTTTAAGATACAGTTTAAAGATCATTTTTATAATAATCAACTTTATATTTCTCATAGCAGTTTACTTCCTCAGACTTTAATTAAGGGAGCTAACATTTCCTTATTACCAAAAATACTGCATAATTGTCCGTGTAATTCCTTTAAGAAGTTCATTGCTAGCATCCTGATCTCAGCTTGGAAAATTAGCTGTCAGGGGCACATAATTTGTATGTGCCAAGATTTAAACTACTATCTTTCTAATTTTATTGGCAAATATGAAGAGCTATGTTAGATGAGGAAGTCAATAATAAATCACTCCTTCAATAAGGAACCTGTGGTTTCCTCATCATGAATGATCCTAAATTCCAATCCCCTGACTATCGTATTCTCTATCACAAGGCTTACATTTCTATTACCGTGTTTCCCCGAAAATAAGACCTAGCCGGACAATCAGCTCTAGTGCATCTTTTAGAGCAAAAATTAATATCAGACCCAGTCTTATTTTACTATAATATAAGACCGGGTCTTATATAAGACTGAGTCTTATATAATACAACACTGGGTATAATATAATACCAGGTCTTACGTTAATTTTTGCTCCAAAAGACGCATTAGAGCTGATTGTCTGGCTAGGTCTTATTTTTGGGGAAACAGCGTAGGATGCAATAATACTTTAACAATTAGCAGGATTTCTATTAATTGATGACAAGCAAATTTGAATCTCATTTATAGACTATAACTCTTACATAGAATAACTTAAATTTATCTTTGCATTTATACCTGGAAAATATTAGGGAAATCCATTTTTAACAGAAGTATGTATAACTTAATTTATATAGAATATATAGGATGATATTGAACTTCCACTTGTTTTTACTAGCATGATTTTTGTTTCTTTCACTCAGTTTTTTTCTTTGGTAAAAAGGATCTAAAAATATGTGTCCTTACGAGCTACAAAGGAGTGATTTACACAGAATCACTTCTGCATGTTTGGGTCATGAAAATACCTTGAATATTTACAGAAACTCATATGAAGTAAATGGTACATAATAAATACTACATATTAGTAATATGTTGATGATATTATCTCAGTTTAATTAATGAATAGATATTGATGATGCTTACATTAGAAATAAAACTAAGCAAACATACTTACCTCAAAGAATCTCTCATAGTGCAATGTTATTTATACACCTACTTATTAAATATTTCAAAAACATTGCCATTTTATCCACTCCTCCCCCTCCATGCCCCACCCAAGACCTAACCTAGCTGCTTAGCTACTGGTTCAAAGGAAGTCTTCAGGTACTATATATATTTGGTTTCTAATATAGACCATTGCCATTTTCTCCCTAAAATTTAGATGTGTAATTCAATTTTCTTTCTCCAACCCACCCATTCAGAATCTACGCGCCTTAGTTCTTTGTTCTTACCATGCATACCCCAAGCTGGAGGGCAAACGGGGGAAAACCTGGACCTGGGGCTCAGGGATACTCCACCCCTCAAGGCTTCGCCCTCAAAGAAGGTGGTCCTTACACTTCAGAGGGTGTCAGATTCCCCGGAAAGCAGATGTTATAAAAAGGCAAGTTCTCAGCGTTATCCTTGCTTGATGTAACAATGTCCTCCAAGAGAGGATGGTCCTCTAGTGGCTGAGAAACCCAGCTCAATGGTAAGAAACCACAGTCCCACCCTCTTGGCCCCAAAGCCCTGCCCCAACTCCCCCACCACACCCAACACCCCGGCCCCAGCCCACTTCAGACACCAGAAAACTTTGCAGAGTCTCAGGGACATCCCATCAGCAAGTCCTTCATACTCACTGTACCCAATACCTGGAACTTCTTCCTTCCTTTCCTTTTCCAGATGCATCCTTGCCCCCCTCAACCCCCAACCCCCAGAGTAGGTCCCCTTTATAGCTCTTCCAGCTCTTTAGTTTCCCATCAAAGCACTAGTTCAGCTCAAAACCCCAGCAGATATTACTTGCTGCCCCTCAAGTAATAATCAAATGCTAAATAATCAAAGTGCTAAATTTTATTATTATTTAAATACAAATTCCAAAATTTCTATACAAATCCAACACAACAGGAGTCACCACATTGAATGTCAAACACCACACAGTTGTTTAAAAATACTCTCAACCATCAGTAAGAAAAAAAAGTTCCCATTAATACATTAGGATACTGAAAGAGTAATTTGCCATGGCTACACATTAAGAAAATGAATAAGAGATACTTGATTCAAATTCAGGACAATCAATCTTGGCATACTTTGTTCTTTCTCCAGACACACTGATTTGCAATGGTAATGTATTCAATAAAAATCCTATCAATATAATTATACACCTGTGAAGAACAAAAAATGGTCATGGAGTTTAACTGTATTGTGACAATCTGATTAACATTTGCTCTCCAATCTAAAAAGGAACAAAGATCTTGTTGTATTTAGGAAATTGTTTTCCTTATGTGTGTTCACTGTTTGTGTTTATTGATTTGATACTTCTTATGTCAAATTGTGCCATTTTCATGCAAACATATATTTCTTTTTCTTACCTTTCTAAATCTTCTTTCCCTTTCTTTCTATGCCTATCTGTCTCTCTCTGTGTTTTTTCATTATCCTTTCACTAGTAACTGGTATACCTTAATCAGATAGACCTCATTACCATGAGGCTCTCTCTTCTACTACATTTTTCTGACCTTATTGAATCTAGCGGTCTCTACTCTGAGACTAAGAGGGAGAGGAACAGCTTCTTAAAAGCACATGGAAGGATATTGCCTGTGGGTTGTCATTTTTACATCCTTGTGGACTACTTACAAGAAGTATCAATGTTGCATTGACAAATTAAAGCAAACACTTTCTTGGTTTGTTCTTTTTCCTAGCTCTAAGTGCCAGGGAAAACTCCTGCATAAACCCACGTTTCTCAGCAGAGGTTACCAACACTGCATGGGTCTATGTAAATGGGCAATACCTCTCAGCCCTTTGTTGTCAGGCCTCTCAAAGTTGGAACATCTTGGGGAAAGTAAATTGGCACAGTGAGTGACAAAGCCAGGCTTTGAACTCAGCTACAGTGTTTTGACACAGTTGTGATATGTACTGGCTGACTTTCACATCCTTTTGACTACCACATCCTTTTTTTCAATAGATTCTTATGAGAGTTTGACTTAGATCATCTAAGTTACTCATTATTATAAAATATTAGTTTTTAAAATAATAATTCTAAGAGGTTAATACAGAAATACCATTTATTCAAAAAGTAAGGAAGTGGAAATATAATTGGATTATCCTCAACTTTAATTGAGAGTCTAGTCCTGTGAAGCTCTGTTAGATAGCTTCTAGAAAGACAAAATGGCGTTATTTATCATCAGTTTTCTACTGAAGTTTTTAATCTAGCTGGGGACATTAGACAACATATAAAAAGGAAAAACATAAGTATAAAGTAGCATTTGTCAAAAGACACATGACAAATACAGAGAAGTGTTTAGAGTAGGTAACAATCACAAAGGGTTGAATATTCAGGAAAGGTTTTCTAAAGGGAACCAGGACTTAAATTCAACCTTGAAGCAAATGGACACAAGATATTAATAATAATAGCAAGTACCATTTATTGGGTCCTTATGTGCCAAACTTGTTTCCTTGCAAGTATCTAACTCTCTTAACCACCCAAGGAGATTGATATTAGTATTGCCATTTCATCATTAAAAACAAACAAACAAACAAACCTGGGGCTAACAGAAATTACAATGTGATAAATCACTTTTAAAGTGGAAAGTAAGGTACATTTTTGTTTACTTTCACACCTCAGAGATGATGTTTGTGGGACTCCACATAGAAAATTTGACTTCCATCAAGGCTAAAAACGCTTTTTCAAGATGACATAAAGAAAGAATGGAACATCACATGACTGATCCACTCTCCAATACTTGGTCATTTTATCAAGTACAGGATGTCATTGATTTTATTTGGGGAGAGATACTTTATAAGATAGCCTTACACAGAGTGTTAAAGTAAACATGATGAGATTTATCTCTCTTTTTCTAATCTGAGATAATGAGAAAAGAATAGCAATGATTCTAGCAGAGACCTGTAATTACTAACATCATTAAAAATCCCCCCACATAGAGAAGCATCCAGGCATATCCAAAGGAGGGAAATATTTATATGATTAATATGAAATATGTATTTTTTCTTGGAAAAAATAGCATCTCAATCTTAGAGACTGAAATTAAATAATGATAAAGCAGAATACTTAAGAAAGTAATCTTGAGCTAGAGTCTGGGTTTTTAAGGAAATCAAGTCAGTCCTTTCCATCAAATGCTCCATCCCATCCTATCAGCGCCTCCCATCAGCGCCTCCCATCAGAGCATCCCATCAGCGCCTGCTCTCTCTCAAAATTTAATGTCCTCATCTTGTAGGAGAAGTCAACTTTGAAATTGCTAGGAAGGCAAAGTGAGTGAACCTGAAAAATAAATAGATTGTATCAAGACTCACAAAGATCAAAGAAAAATTTGAAGGAATGGTCATCTGTATGCTTTTCCTTTCTGGTTTCCATTTTCCCCTCATTCTTTTAAAAATTCTATAGGTCTAATTTTCATATTTAACAAACATAATAAAGAAAAAGATGAGATAAAAATGGGTTAGGTGTTCACCACCCAGAGTCAATTCTTCTTCTATCACCATATATTTGACGCCCTTTACCTTCTTCTACTACGCCCTGTAAAATACTTCATGTATCAAAACCACTGACTTTCCACATCTTAATTTAGCTTCTATTTTAATCAGGAAAATACTGTGTAATCTCTAAATCCACTTTAGTGACTAGGAAAAAAAAGACAAGAAAAGTGAAATATTGTACTATGTCACTTTATGTTGATGCAAAATTGTTCTAGTAATATGATTGATTTTTGGTCCTTATTCTGTTTTGTCAAATGTAAACTAAGAGAAAGCAAATAGAATATTATATTGATTCTTTCTCAGCCTCGTCATTTATGTGGTATTTTGTGCATTCTCTGTAAGCATGATTACATCAGGACACTTTGAATTGATAGCATTTATTTTTTACAGTGACCTGATTTCAAACCCTTGAGGAAACAGTCGTAACAAAACTTAATCTAAGACCATGTCATTATTACCTTTGTTTGACCTAGGAGGTTCACTAAAGAAAAAAATGCATATAAAACAGTCTAATCAGAACGTGAGTAAACAAAAGGGCTATGATACCAAAAGAAGATTAAAAATCAGTATCTAAATTACTTTCAAAAATGAAAATTTTTCAAGATGGACATTGGATGTAAGACTATAAGAAAAAAATTGATTCCGATCAAAGCATGCTCTTGAACTGAAGTTTCTGGATTCATGGTTGATTTGGCTGTTCCAGAAACACGAATTTCATTTGAAGTTTCATGGCTCTTTATCTTTTCTGGGCTTATAGAAACCATTTCCCTGCATGTAACCTTACATGTGTTGTGCAGTTTGTTTGAACAGTATCCATATTAAAATGACTGTGTACCCAGTGGCCAGCAGAAGATGGACTGTGTACGTAACTGTGATAATTACAAATCAAACCATCCTGAGTTAGAAATAGTGAGTAATGGTTCCATGAATATTATATTGGACTCAGGGATCCTTGAATTCTGGTCTCAACAGTACCACTAACTTCTTATGTATGGTCGGCAAAAGACAACTCAGCTGAACCAGAGATTAAAATAAAATAATTAAATTATCCAATAAAAAATAAATTTAATGACGTTCATATCTTAATGTGAAACGAAGTTCCCTTTAGCAACTATACAGAGGTATTTAGAATTTGCACTTGATCCCATAATTGTCAGTATCATATTCATTTCCTATTCAATTTTTTTTTTCACTGTACCTCATGTCTTGCTCCTTCAGTTCTGCTCCACTGGTAAGTCTATAGAGTTCCCTCATTCATGAGGGAATGGAGCAGTTCGTTATTAACTCATCCGCTAGTATGAAAAAAAAGCTTTAAGTTCAGGATATATTATTTAGAATAATAATAATTAATTGACTTTCAATAAATTAAAAATGAAAGACAGTCACTTTAGAATCCTTCCTTTTCTTAAAGTGCAATACTCTGCATAGTGAAAGGAGAATTGTCTTGGAAAATGGTTTACCAATTTTTCCAACGAGGAATACTATTGATTTTCTTCTTCCCTCATGGATTTTATATTATTAAATATTTTTGTCTACCTAGTAGGTAATTAGGAAATAATACATTTTCCCATTTGTATTTACCAAAGATACATAGGACTATCAATTAGAGTTTTTGATTAGTATGGGATATTACTGTTACCACGCTGAGGTGGTTAAAAAGTTGGCCCAAAGCTCAGAAACATAAAGTTCCAGTTGGTCCACACAGTCTTAATGCAAGTAAAAGAGCAATTTCCATTAGAAACATCAGGGCAGCCTTTCTAAAATTTAGAGTCCCTGGATACCTAGACCTTTTACCAGATGTCATTCATGATATATTCATGTGAATGTGGCAATAAAGTAATAAGAGTTATTTATTCCCTCAAACATATGCACAGAAATGCATGTTCAGCCAACTATTACTGCCAAACACTGAGATATAATGTGTCTCTAAATGTACAGAAGTCGAGCTGACATGTAGAATGGAAAAAATATGGATTTTGAGTTAGATAGATCTTATTAAACATGAGTCATGTGTAAATTGATTTCTTTTAGTCTCAGATTATTCACCTGTGGAATATGATTAATAACATTTACCTGAAAAACATTGACAACTTTCATGTCATAAAAAGAAAATATTGGGTACCAAAAAAACCATAAAATTTTGAAAGCCACATTTTTAAAATACACAAAATGGTTAAGAAGTCAATGTCCTGATTACATAAATAACACTCACAAATAAATGAAAAGATTCCTCGGTAGAAGAAGTGGGCAAAGTATATAAAATTCACTAACAAAAATACTTATGGCTAATGACCATTTAAAAATGTCCCATGACAATGACTAATCAGAGGCAAATTAAAACAATAACAAGCTGCCTTTCACTTATGAAATTAGCAAAGACTTTTAGAAAGATACTACTGGAGACTTAGTCAGGGATGCATTTTGTTATTCAATCAAATACTATTTATTGTGTGTACTAGGCACTTTTTCAAAATGGGGATAAAATGAAGAATAAGAAAATGGGATCACTATAATCATGGACCTTACTTTCTGGAGAGGGTGTGTGTGTGTGTGTGTGTGTGTGTGTGTGTGTGTGTGTGTGTTTGGTGTTTAAGGGAGTCAGGCAATAATTAGGTAAATAAAATACAGAGTTATAAATTGAGCTAAGTTCCATGAAGGAAATGAATGGGGGACTTGATAGATAATAATGGTAGAGGTGAAAGGGAGGTCAGGGAAAGCCACTCAAAAAAATGTATATTAACCTAAAACTGCAGATAAGAGAAATAACTAGCTTTGTTTAGAGCCTGAAAATATCTCCAGGCAGAAGACACAAGTGTGAGTTCACTGAGTTAAGAGAGAGCTGAATATGCTTTAAGAACTCTCAGAAACACCAGTGGAACATAGTGGACCAAGGGTAGTGTGGCAAGGTGGGAAGGGGCCAGGCAGAAAGAGGCTAGGTCGTTCAGGGCCTTACTGATCATGGTAAAGGGTTTGAATGTTATTCTTAGTGTAAAGTCAGATAGAAACTCTTAAATGAATAAGAAAGCAAATGTTTACTGTGCGTAAAGAATACAAAATAAAAATTTAGCAATCAAATAGAAATAAAACTACAAAACTAGTCAGATTTAAATTGTCAACATTGATTTCATTTGGAAGATCATCTTTGCTGACACTACATTGCATTTGATGCATGTATTTAGTATTGAGTGTGACAGGGCAAGTTCTTTTTAGTGATACATACTTATATTAACATCAATTCTTATTTTAGTTGTTTTGAACCTATCCTTCACTTAGCTCGACTTTCATGTCTCGCTTGGTTTGAACCCACTATTTTCTTATGCCATAACTATTTTCTTTCATCCTGTACATCAATAGTTCGAGTGACTAAAGTAGTACTGCTTGGTGACAGTGAAATAACAGACACCAGGATAAGAGAGATTCGGACTCCCATATTCACGATAGCTAAGATGTGGAAGTAACCTAAATGTCCATCAACAGGTGAATAGATAAAGAAAATATGTCATGTGCATACAATGGAATACTACTCAGCCTTCAAAAAGGAAAT
Source organism: Rhinolophus ferrumequinum (assembly GCF_004115265.2). NCBI lineage: Eukaryota > Metazoa > Chordata > Mammalia > Chiroptera > Rhinolophidae > Rhinolophus > Rhinolophus ferrumequinum. The sequence continues at coordinate 29,520,168 of NC_046293.1, read as the reverse complement.
TCTGCAATATGCAAAAACATGAATGAATTTTGAGCACATTGTGCTAAGTGAAATAAGCCAGACACAGAAAGACAAGTACTACATGATTCCACTTAGAGGGGAAATCTAAAATGGATTCATAAAATCAAACACCGAAGTGGTATTTACCAAGGGCAATGGGAAGAGTGACATGGGGCGTTATTAATCAACAGGCACAAAGGTTCAGTTAAGGAAGATGAATAAGCTCTAGAGATCGGCTGTACAACCCTGATTGTACAGGTACAACCCTGTACCTGGAGTCAACAATAATGTGTTGTAAGAGGATAGATCTCATGCTGTGTTCTTACCACAATAAAAAAAATTTTTAAAAGTCAGATGAAAAAGAAATATCAGCATTTATCATCTTGATTATCTAGAATATTTTGTATGTATATCAATATTTGTTTATATGCATTTGAATTGTTATCAAACAGGAACAAAACGTTTAACAATTTACATAGAAAACTCTCCGTCTCCCAAGAGTATGTCCAGACTCCAGGTGGGAAGCCCTGCTCTACGGCATAGTACCGTGGATAGTTCCTTCAGAGAGGGGCTCAGAAGTCTCAGAATTTGTAGTTGAAAATCCCAGTAAGCTGGGGCAAACAAATTTCACAAAAATCTTACACCTCAAGGAGGAATTTGTATTGGATTTTCTTAACTGCTGTGGCGAAACCTTCTAATTTAAGTCCCCAAAGCTCCTTTCATGTCCTAAATTAAAGATCGAATTCAGTCAAACAAATACCAAATCCCCATCTGGGCACCAAAATGATCCTGACAATTCTTCCACTTCATGTTGAAATAAAATGTTAGACCTTTTCTGTGTTTAAGAAGCATAACCCATAGTTAGGATTCAATGAAATATGAGATACAATTTACACTCTAATAGAGTTTAACTAATTTTTAATTAAATACAGAAAATTGAATGTTCAGGCAAAATACAAAATGATAGTTGCCAAGGAGAACAAAATGTGCAATAGGTTTTGCTCTTCAATCAACCCTGCAGAATGTGTGTGAATCTGATTTGCAAAGCAGTGCAAAAAAAAAAAAAAAAAGGAAGTGTGAACTAGTCTAATGAAATCTAACCTATGAAATATTTTTTGGTTCATTTGAAGAATCAATTTTTAATATATAATGAATTCTCAGTTGTTTGCCTGTTGGATATCTGCTTTATATTTTGTGCACAGCAATTTTGTCATCCCTGGTTGAATTTAATTAAGCTATGAGTAGATGATGTGAGCAGAAGCAATGCAAAGTAATTTTATCATTAGCCTAATCTATACATACCACACACATCATACGAACACATATATATCATAGTAAATTCACACAGAGAAAGAGACATGGCTTTCACCCATATCACAGTTACTCTTTGTTATGATTCAGTCATTTCCTCAAGTATTAAACTCTCTCTCTCTCTCTCTCTCTCTCTCTCTCTCTCTCTCTCTCTCTCTCTCTCTCTCTCTCCTTCCTCCCTCCCTCTCTCCCTCTCTCATAATGACCGGCAATATTTGAGATGGTGTTTGTTCTACTGAGCTATATGACTGTGATGGAAGAGACCCCAGTCACATAGAATGATCAAAAAATAAACCTGCATTGCCTTAAACCACGAAACTTTCTGGGTTGTTTGTCTCTGTGTCATTACCCAGGCTATTCTGACACAAACGATGTCTAACACATTGTGTTAGGTGCAGGAGACACATTTGTGAGCACGACAAAAAAACAGTCACTGATGACATGGTGCTTGTATTTCAGTGAAGGCACTTTGCACCGCTAAAGTGAAAACTACAGGAGGGTAGAGATTTTTGTACATCTTCTTCATGACTGTATCTTAGGGTTAGAACAGTACCCGGTGCAAAGCAGATGCTGATCTATAAACATCTGTTGAACAAATGAAGAAGAAATTGAATGAGTTAATTAAAGGATTGATACTTTCCACCATGATTTGGAGCTTAGCAATTGCCTCAACCTTCTGACTGCGTAACAATAAGCACTGACTAATCACAGGGAGAACCTGCTATCTGCAGATCTCCCTGCCTCCTAACGAGACTGGGTTGATGCTTTCGTCTCACATTAAGAGGCACTGTAGAGAGGACGCACACAGAATGTTATGGGAGACATTGTTCATTTCCTTACCATGAAGGTCTCTTTTGAAGATCTTTGGAAGAAATTTCTTCCTAGTTTGATACTAAGTTTGCTTCTTCTTAACACTGTTCTTTTTATATTTTAAGGACTGGTAAAAATTGCAACTGATCAATTTCCCTTACTCTGTGACTATGGAAAAGCTTAGAAAAAATGTGTGACCCATTTGAAGTTCTTGTATAGACTAACATGTATGTTTCTATTAACTTGTCTCTTTGGTATGTTGCTGCCCTTGGTTTTTGCTTTTCATTCTTACCTACTTCTAATTTAGACCATGTTTTATACACTTGTGTTATGTCATTTTAAAGATCTTTTGGTACTAATTATCGATAAACAGGCATTTCTGAACCATTTCTTACCTCTAATCAGGTAAATAATAATCTTGGTATAAAACCTAAGCGACACTCTTTTCTATGATATACCTTTTAAAAGACATCAAAAATAGGGACCAAATTAATCTTCAAATCATTTGCGGGTTAGCTATTATGTGTTAGGTACCACAGAATCAATGGTGAGAATATACAGCTATGGCCTGTGCCTCCAGGAAGCTTCTAGTTTAATAGGATAAACTCTGGATCTATGAGAAACAGGATTGTGTTGTGTGAGGCACTTGTACTGAATTACGGGATGTCGAGCTCGACTGCCTGGGTTTGAGTTTCAGCTCCATCACATACTTGACCTTAGGGAAGTTACTTAACTTTTCTGTGCCTTAGATTCCACAGGTGTAAAGTAGGGATCCTAATAGTACCTAACTTACAGAATTGTTCTAACTTAATTAAATGAGTTTAATGCCTGTAAAGAACTCAGAATATTATTGTTAGATATTATTATTACCTATAAAGAGACTTAGGGGTGGAATAATGCTTAAAATGTCCCTATGCAATGGGAAATCAAGGTTCCTTTTTCTTATTTGCTTCTAAATGAAGCACTATATACTGTATAGAATTATGAGATTATTGAGAGAGAAGAGACCTTGGAAATCATCTTAGACAATTTCCAACTAATTTAGAAATCTCTACCACTTTCTTGATGGATGCCTCTTTGTTAACATTTGCAGATATTTGGAGCTTACCTCTGAACAAACCAATCTATTCCATTGTGTAGCATCTCTAATGGTTAGAAAGCATTTCTAGGTTTGAGAGAAGCTCTATAGAAAAAAAAAAGGAAAATTCTAAGAAGACTGGGTTTCTATCCTGAATTAACACAGTAGTAGTACAATAATTTGATGTGCCTGAAACATGGTAACTGCTAAGTTGTACATAGTTACTTTCATTAAGCATATTATATTGAAAATATTTGAAATATGAAATGAGAACATTCAAGCCACAAGTATTTAGAGAGGACTTACTTTGAATCAGGAACATAGTTATAGTTCTATAAAAGATTTCATTCATATGGTATTGAAACAAAAGACATATTCTAGGGATTTAACTAAATTTACTAAATGCCTACTTAACGTGACAAGCAATTTAAATTTCATGTAATTCTCCCAACTCTCTGTGATAGGTATTATTGTTCCTTTACTAAAAATGACGTACCTAAGAAACCAACATTCAGAGAGTTATTTTTCTGAAGAAATATAGATATAGCTAGTATATAAATAGCACACCTAGAATTAGAACACATCTCTGTCAGTTTTTTCCACTGTACCTAGAGGATAAAAGAACAAAAATAATAAGAGAAAGTAAAACTGCACATGGGAAGAAGACACAGTTTCAGGGTGCCAAAACCCATAGTTTAAAATAGTAGGCCAGAGAAACGGGCGAGGTGGGAATTATTAAGAAACTGTTTCTGAACATACGAACAATGCTGTGTTTTCTATGAACTGATTTCACCCATACAATAAGCAGTCTATTTAATGTGATACTAGTGATATTTTTAGTACTTAAAGTGCTCACCATCCACTTCCAGCGGTCCCACTGTGACCACTTTAGATTTCTTTTTACCTCTCCCATACAAATGTTTCTCTTCACAGTAGAGATGGGAGTAAAACTGTGTTGGGAGCGTCGGTTAATTCTTTCCTTGCCCCCATGCTGCCTTTTTTAATTGGACATTGGTTTTGATTTGGGGTTTATTCCTTTTACTTCTTCAGGGTAACTAAAAAACAGAGTTAATGACGCATATTCCCAACTTCCACAGGCCTATGTTAAAAGGCTTTAAGTTCTTAAATGGGTATGGTTTTGGTCATACAGGCCAATCAGCATTCAGATCTTTCTTGTATCTCACCGGCACCTCCCCCTCTTCCTTCACACAACCCAACAGACTGGAAGATCCTTGAGGGCTCGGACATTTTCTGTTGCGTTCCTAGCTCCTAAAACAGTCGATTGCACATCGATGTTTAATAAAGGTTTGTTGATGGATGAATAAACTAAGACCGAAGCCACAAAGTCTACACCCTGTGTGCCATTTGGCCTTCTCAAGGGATGGCATTGAAAGTTGTGCATATTCATATTCTCACTTAGAGGTGAAATGAGCTCGTGAAATCCAAGTTCATTGAAATGTGGCTATTCTGAAGAACACTGGATAACTGAGGCCAATTCAAAATAATCTAACTGAAGTAAATCCTCATTCTGTCTGTCAGCCCAAGGTGGGGCTATTCAATCGGCAAGAGCAGGCATAGAATCTAACTTCTTTATTGTATCGTCTCTAATATGGGGGTAATTGTATTAATCTCTTACTGTTAATGCAAGGAGTAAACAACACATGTGAAAACATATTTCACAGTGATTGGCACATAGTTGTTGCTTAGTGAAAGGTTATTTCTGTTCTTTTGTGTAAATAAAACACAGTTGTTAGAGATATAAATATCATCAGTTGCTTCAATCTTGATGGCTAAAGAAAGCAAGTCTAATTAGAAAGAAATGTAATCTTTGTGTTAATAAATTTTGATAGTAGGCTCATGACTAAAATATTATACTATTTCAGTGCATCACCATACCTTTCTATCGAGGGCAGTTGTATGGTCCTCGAACTTAGTGATGTATTATAAACAAAGAGAAAAATATCCAATAACTCATGCTAATGCCCAGCTCCAAAAATGGCAAAATTCCCCAAAATTGCCTTAATTATATCAGTAATAAAACTCATTCACTTGCTAGGAGAGTAGTTTCTAAAAACACTGTCTACATTATGTGGGTCCTTCTACAACTCTATTTTCTTTTGTTAGACTTCTCATGGGAAACAAAAGATTAAATCTGTTTTATTGTAAATGCTCAAAGGTCCATTTTAAGAGGAGTAAATGATCTAATAAAAATGCTCCCTTGACTTCCATTTTATTTTCTTCTCCTACAGAACCATAAACGCTCATACCATGTTGAAGGCTGAGCCTATGTCACATGAAAAACATAATGGAATGAGACTCTAGATACCTGATCTGACTCTATGAATTTTTGTTTCTGGATTCTTCGTTCAATGAAGGGTTTCCTTTTGATATTTTCTTAATCATACATTATTATTACATCATGTAAATTTTTATAGTTAGTTCTTAGCTATATAAAAAGTGTTGACTCAAAGCAATTTCTTTCCAATAACTCCAATTTAAAAATATAATAATTCAGTTACATTTAAGGCTATACTATTACTAAGGCTATCTGTTATTCTCGAAATTAATCATTCATGCCTAACTGAATTATTTTCCTGCATTTTAAAATCACAATTGAAGACATAAGTGTGATTCAATTAAGTCCAGCACCTATGGTTAAACTTAATTTGTACATGCAAAAATACAAATGTATATACCCAAATATATACATGTACATATATAAATCTGTATAATTTATGTGCAAATTCACACACACATGTGTACATACCATATCACATATTCAGATACATTTCTATGAGAACACATCCAAAGAGGCATCCTACTTGTAGAAAGAAATAAAAAAACTTCTATAGAATATAAGACCTTCTAGAAATGATATACTACACACACACACACACACACACACACACACACACACACACACATTGGTGTTCTGTGTTCTCAAAGGTAAAAAAGACTCAAGAGGAATTAGATGCCTTCTTCTGTTTATAACCTGAAGTAGTCCCAAAGGCCTGATTACTTTGAAACAACTATGCACTTGTCTTGGTTCATTGCTTAATCAATCTTTTCAGGCACACCAGAATATCCCATTTTCCCATACTCCAGCTTTCATCATCAGCTTTTGTGATCTTTAATTCTGCAGTGCTGTCACATATTGAGAGACAATGAAATGAAATAGGCTGTTATCTCTTAAAAAGCACTAGTAATTCAAATTCGGACAGCTACAATTTAGGCAAGGTAATTGTGGAAATATGCCTTCCTTCTCGCATGCTGCAGTCTAACATTTAATAGTTTTGTAAATCTTATTGCACTAAGCTACAGGCAATAAGAAAATAAAATTAAGATGTTGGTCATAAAATTAGCCAATATAAGAGACTAAAGATTCAATTCCAAGAGGGGAATATGGAAAGACTTTTTATTATTCACACTAGAATTGGAAGCATGAAGGCTTTTATGGAGAAAGAAGAGTATTTTTTCACTCTCTTATATCTTTGATTTTTCTCTGTCATCTGACTAAAACTCATTCATACTGTCCCCATCATAAGCAATAACAGCCACCACCCAGCTCTGCTCCTTCTTCCCCTTCAAACCATCATCCTTTTACTCTTTGTCTTTCCAAGTGCCAACTTATTAAAATAGTTTAAATAGTTTAAATACATTGCCTCAGTTTCCTCAGTTTCCCTATATTTCTCAAACCCCTGCAATCTGACATATGCCCCTGCTCTTCTGCTGCAATTGTTCAAGCAAAGTATAATAATGTCTTCCTATTTTTATATCTATTGGCCTCATTTAATTATTAATTCCGTTGTTATACTCAGCAATATTTCACATTGATGATCACTTCTCTCTCCTTAAAATATTTTCTTCCCTAGGCTTATGACTATTGCGCTCGCTTTATCCTTCTTTTTGATCCCTCTTTCCATGTCTCTTTAACTGCATGGTTTTCCTTTGCCTCCATTTTTAAAAATTTAATTATGTTTTAAGATTTTTATTAAAATATAGCTAACATAACAATATTATATTAGTTTCAACATTTATATACCTAAAGAAGTGATCACCGTGATAAATCCAGCAACCATCTGACACCGAACCATGTTATCACAGTATTATTGACTATATTTCCTATGCTGTATATTACATCCCCAAAACTTATTTGTTTTATACCTGGAAATTTGAACCTCTTATTTCCCTTCACCTTTTTCCCCCTTTTTAATTTTTCAATTACAGTTGACATTCAATATTTTTTATATTAATTTCAGGTGTACAGCATATAGGTTAGACATTTATGTAATTTATGAAGTGATCCCCCTGACTAGTCTAGTGCCCACCTTGCACTATACCTAATTATTGACTATATTCCCTCTGCTTTCCTTTACATCCCCATGTCTATTTTATAGCTACCAATTTGTACTTCTTAATCCCTTCACTTTTTTCACCTTGCGTCCCCAACCCCCCTGCATGTTGGCTACCTGATTAGGGAGTACCCGAATCGCCATTGCGATAGGAAAGGCCACAGAAAGCTACTGAGATGGCATACCTCCTCACCACCTCCTGCAAAGATAGCAATCAGAAATTGAACTTCATGTGAAAGAATTTCAGACATTAACACCACCATTAAAAAGTTAAGAGTTGCAGAAGTGGAGATTCTTTATAATTCTATGTAATTAATTTGTCTGACCTTTGAATAAACCAGATCGCTCAGGGCATAAAACAGTGAGCGATCCAAACTTAAGCAAGAGGTAATCCTAATTACCACATGTTGGAGGTGGTATCTTTTCCGGAACAGGTTAACTCAGTCTCTTGTGCTTGATATGTGGCTACCACTGACCTGGTGAATGTGTTCTCCTCAATCCTCCTCAGTAAGATAAATCAAAACGATCACACTTTTACGTGGGAAAGACCACAATATACATTTGTTGTCTTGCCTCAGAACCACATTAAATCTCCTGTTCTCTGTCATATGTAGTCTGCAAAGACCTCGCATTATTTTTATATTCTAAAACATATCACAATATTAGTGACATAAATGGTCATTTCACGTGATTAGCAGGAAGTGGCCAGCAGTCTAGGCATCCTAATAAGATGCCTGTACGCCAAAGGGCAAATCTGAGGAGACTCACAGCAAAAACCCCAGGGTAGTAGAGCAAGGCCATTCCTTCTGTAGCAGAGAATTGTGCACCATTTGGAAAAAAATAATTCCCATATGATACTGGTTTCTAGTAGAGGCCTAGTGCCCAATCTTGAATTACCAATTGACTATGGGGCTAGAACTGTATGTTATCTAATCCATGGAGTCGTAAGCTTGGGTAAAAAGAGAAGCAATTTATTATGAATGTATCATTCAGGATTGGGCCTGAAAAGATCCAAATGAAATTCAGCTGTCCGTTTGAGGCCACGGACTTTCCATCCTAGAACCATGGCCCAGTTTGTCTATAACCTCACAGAGAAGGCCCCGGCGCTGGTAAACACTGTTGTGACTTACTCAAAGCCTTCACTGGCCACGTTTTGGCACTATGCCAAGGTTGAGCTGGTCCCTCCAATCCCTACTGAGATTCCCTACAGTGATTTAGATCTTGAAAAAGAGTCAGTATTGCTCAAACTGGAAGCTTCAAATAGCTTACAGGGAAGCTCTGCTGAATGGTTTGGCGGCCACTGAGGTGTGGATGTGGTTTTATGTTGGTGAGATCACAGGCAAGTGGCATCGTTGGCTATAATGTTTGAAGACCAATCGTTAACATCCATTTCTTTTGGGTTTATTATTTGAATATTGTTGGACCATGTTTGATCAAACTAGTATTTGGATAAAATGTGTCAAAATCAATATTTTCTATATCAAACACTGCATGGAAGGTCACATTTTCTCTTGACACTAACTTGGGTTGTCTTTTGCTTTAATAGTGTTAATATAGTGCTAAATGCATGTCTTTGCTTAGCCTGAAATTGGAAAGGATATATGTGAATATACAAACCTGGTATATATACGCATATTTATGAGGATAAAATTTTAATTTAAAGGTTGGAAATAATGTATTTTACTTCCAGAAAAGTTGGGGAAAAGGCCTTGAGAAAACTAGTACTTGCTAGAGTAGGAGAAATATAATACCATGTACCAAAGTTAAATCATGTCAGTAGTATAAAGTAAAATTTGGATGGTTTCTCTTTGCTAAAATCAGAGAAAGAACTTTGACAACATCCATGTCTGTAAATGTTGGGATACTTGCTGGTATTCTGTGTATCTATAACATCTTTAATGCCAGGACAGAGTGAATGAGAGCCATGACTAAATTTTTAATCTAATTTTGATATGTGTATTATTAATCTATCTGGTTGTATGATTTTTAGAAACTATCATTGCAAAAATAAAACACCCTATGGATATTTAAACAGGGTTATAACTCAGTATCATCGATGGGTCTAAAAAGCGTATTATGTATTACGCCCTGAAATAAATTGAAATGATTAGTTATCAAAAAAAAAAAAAAAAGCAAATTACATAACCAGGTGGCTAAACGCCTAAATCATCTGTGTGGTACCACACATCATGGGCTTCCCTATAACTAAATGAGAAAGGAGACAATTGAGGTCTGACTCACAGATAACTTGGTGTGATTTGTTCATGATAGACTTACTGAGTAATTGTTACACTCTAGGCTCATTTAGGGATGGCTCTAAGGGACGTAGTGACGGGAGTAGATCTTCAAAGATAACATTCGGAAGTTTACTTTCCATGGAAGGATAAGTGGCCTGCATTTGGGGCTCCTCGGCAGAGTGAATGGTTTGGCTAGTTGTCAGGACTCAGAAGGAAGACAATTAGAAGATAAGAGACAATGAAACCTTAGGATGGTGCGTGAGACTGGATGATGGGAGTGGGCACAAAGTGTTCATTTGTTTGTGTCTCATGTTAGTGCCCACCATGGAGCATTTATCTCCATGAGAGGCACTCAATAACCAGATAGATAAGAAGCTTTGTCTTGTGGTGTCAGCTACCCTTTCTGTGGCAACTCAATGAGCCGAGTGACCACAGTGGCCCAGATATAGCTACGCAGGCTCAATTGCAGGGCTCCCTTAATCTAAAGTTCATCTAGCTGCGGCCAACTAGTCAGGAGCAGAGAACGTGACCGAGCCCACGTTATGACATCATCCTTCAAGGACCAGTCAGACACTTGATAGTAGATTGATTTTATCAGACTCACTCCCCTTAGAGGAGCAGAAATTCATCCTTTCAGAATTGATGCCTTCTCTGCACATGTATTTGCTTTCTCTGCCTCGAGGGCCACCACTAACATCCTCATCATCCTGGGGCTTACCCAACATCTGATAACATATGTTCATGGTTTCTCACATTCTTATTTCGGTTTTATGATATAGGAGATTGAAGAATGGGCACATAAACACACAGCCTACTTGTCTTATCAGATATCTCATCATCTAGGAGCAGAATAACTGAATGGTCAGAGGCCCCATGAAGACACGTTAGGTATAAGCCCTTTGGGTTGGTGCGCTGTCCTGTAGGATGTGGTATATGCACTAAATCGATGGCTGATATGTGGCTCTGTCTCCAGTAGCTAGAATACGTGGGTTCCAGACCCACGAAGTAACAGTAGAATTGGTTCGTCTCATCATCCTTTTCAGGGACTCTTCGTGGAATTTGTGCTTCTTTCTCATCTCCACAAACATAGTTTCTGCAGGATCGGTGACCTTGATTTTGGGAAAACGATTTTTTTTTTTTTTTTTTTTTTTACCAGAAGACAGAGTGGAACTACTTACTGTATTCGACTTTAACTTGAAATGACAGCTACCATTTGGTCATCTGCACTGCCATGTCATTGTAACAGCCAAGGTGAGGAATTACTATACTGGTAGAAGTAATTGACTCTAATTTCTACGAGTGCTGGGATTGTGCTACGTATGGGGACACGGAGGAGTGTGTATGGAACCACAGCATTCATGAGGGATGAATATTTGTGTTTCTGTGCCAAAGCATAATAGGAATGGGAAATGATAATAAATGTTGCCCCCAAAAGGAAAGGCAACTAAGGGCTCAGATTTCTCTGGTATGAAAATCAGGGTCATCTCAGCAGACATGAAAACTAAGCCAGCCAGAGACTTGGCTAAGGGTGAGGGAAAGGAATAGAATGAATAGTAAAGAAGAGAGATGATAAATATCAGTTATGACCTTGGCACTGGCTGCAACAGCGAAGACTGGAGTTTGTTCCAGTAACTCCTAGAGTTAAGCCTTTTCATAGGTTAATGTTGATCATGACTTTGAAGAGGACTCTGTGACAGGTGGTACTTAACAGAGAGGATGGTGGATCGGAGTGGTTAAGTGATGGGCTGTACTGGCCCCTTCAAACCCTCACAGTCTATCTCTTAGTCCAACTACTGTTGTACTGACTAGTTCAATGAAATGTTTCAACAAGCTTTGCCCTGGTTTAGCCATATGGTACCTCAGTTTGAGTCTAGACTATGTAACTCTTACTTCCTGCCATGGGACTTCTTGGCACAATGGTGTGGGATACTCATAAGACCATATTTGGTCCTAATGTATTCACACCCAGAAACGCATTGCTTAAGTTCCAACCTTAAGTAATAGGGATGGAGAGCAATGTATGGGTGCTTCCCGTATTGCCCCCAAAACATATTTTATACGGCCTCCTAGAAGCGCCTGTGAGACTGAACAAGGGTTTCTTTTGCGGCAGCTTACCAATAATGCATTTTCTTTCTTTTCTTTTTCTTTTTCTTTCTTTTTCTTTTTTTTATCAGTTTCAGGTCCACAAAACAATATAATGATAAGACATTTTCACACCTCACAAAGTGATAACCCAAACAAGTCTACTACCCACTTGATACCATACATAGTTATTACAATACCATTAACTATACTCCCTATGCTGTACTTTATATCCTGTGACTACACATGTATTTTTAGTTAGAGTTGACATTCAATATTATTTTATATTAGTTTCAGGTGTACAGCGCAGTGGTTAGGCATGTATAAAATTTATGAAGTGATCCCCCTGATAAGTTGAATAACATGTTTTCAAATTGGTTTTTCTTCTTTCCATATGCAAAACCATGGCCCCTCATGCTTGTTCTCTGGTTATATTTCCAAATAAAATAAACTACCTTTATGCAGGCCTTGATCTCCAGCTCTGTTTTGGGGGGAAACCTAGATTAAAACAAGACTTCGAAAAGTTTTTGGAGAAAAATTGTATTTGGAGACTGTCTAGAAACATGAACTGAAGGGGCAGCTGGGTTCTGTCAGTTTCTTGAGCCTGGATAACCAACTGGCTGTGTCAATGGAAAATAGGCCATGTTGCCAGGGGAGCTACTTGTTGGATTGGGGAGATTAACAGTTTAATCTCAGATTGTAGAACTGAATATAGAATTCACCCAGAAAGTGTTTGGCATTGCAAGCATGGATTTCAGGTGAAAGAATGGAATTGGATAATAGTCAAAGCTGTGCAAAAGAACGAGCTTATCATACTAAATAGATAACAGCAATTTACTAAATGAGACAACAATAGTTGGGGAACATGGGTAGACCAAATTTCTTTGTTAATAAACTGAGTTCCCTGAATGTGAAACTAGAGAAAAAGTTGTTCTGAAAGTCATTCTTCACTTTCACATTCACTGTACCATTCACTCTGTGATTCTTGTTAACCTGGCTATTTAAAGGTTCCCTGGAGGGGGGTAAAAACTGTCAAAATATATCTTTCTTTAAAAAGGCAGAAAATAGATAGGCCTTTTTTATGATCAGTCAGTGAGAGCAAGGAAAGAGGTCAAACGAGAGTTGATGTTTTTCTAGGATGGAGAAAAGAATGAACACCTCTTTTGGATTTCATTTCTTTTAAAGGATATGACATGTCTTTTTAAACATGAAAAACTTTCAGTCAATTATGGCAACAATTTCAGAGAATAAAAGTTTTTTAGGAACTTTACTGTTAACACTTTATGGATATGCTCACTGATAAAAAAACCTTTTTAATCCCTTTGAAACTAATCAGATAGAGCATTTTAGAGTAACATATAAAAATTTCCACTAAATTTACATTAAAATTAGACACGTTGTTATCTATCCTACTAAAAAAAGCACATGATGTATCTATTAATCACCTCTTAAGGTTGAATACTAAACACGAACTTTTTCCAATTAAAGAGTTATTCAGTTCAGACACAAGTACCTTATCATTTTAGGTGTTTCATTATTCTTTTGACATTTGTTAATGGCAGGACTCTGGCTATTACCAAAGGTCTTTCAAATCTTATAGTTTCTGAGAAGTTTAAAGTATGGGAAGCAAAAAGCTTCAATGCCTTTTTAATTAAAGCACTGAATTTTACAATAAAACTGGAAGTGGGTGGGTGGGTGGATATCTCTTCTATATTATTCAAAAGAAGTGTAGAAAATTTATATATAATATTTATTTTTGAATTCAAACAAGTTTTCCTTGAATTTGTTTTTAAAATTAAAATTTTCTTGGGTAATTCATATATTGTTTCCTCACAACGTGGAAATTAATCATACTTCCACCAAGAAAACAAACCTGCACGTTGCTTTTTTTTTTTTTTTAATATTGAATGCACTTTGCTTTTTGTAGTTAAAAAAAATATTCTGTTCTTGCAAGGAAAAAAGTTGACTCTCTCTTTCAGCATTCCCTGAGGCCCTCTGCATTGGTCTGGCTGGAGGTTGTTCTATAATAAGCACTGTTTGCAGCTAAGTGGATCTCTTTTTGCTCTCCTTAGAGAGCACCGCAATTCACATAAATCAGACTGTGAGATCAGGGGAATAAACAGCTGTAGGTCTACAGCTGTAGTCTCTGGAAGAACCAGGAAAACCCGTTGAATTCTGGGATAGCAACAGTAACACGAAAACTACTCTTCTAAGATTGGTATTATCAGGGAGATATGCTTTTTAGTTTGCAAACCACTGCTTAAGATTTTTCCAGTTTGTTATGCAATAAAATATTACTGTTCCGGCGTTTATTTCCTTTACTTAAATAACTTGCATTATTGGCCTTTTAGTCATTTGTTTGTTAGTCCATTCATTCATTCAGCAGAGATATACAGTACCAGGTTACATTCTAGATACTGGCATACTCAGATGGCATGACCCTTGCCAAAAGTGAATTTATAGTCAAATGGGAGACGCAGGCAGAGATATGAATAAAGTATTAGGGGAGCATAAATGAAAAAGCATCAAACTCTGACAAGGATGGCAGAGAGGGCTTCACTAAGGAAATAACATTTGAAGAGGAAGAGTAGGTGTCGCCAGGTGACACCTTATGGGCACAGGAATAGCATGAGAAACAGCATCAGAGGCTGGAGCAAATGAACGTGTGGGAAATTAAGAGTTCTGTGGGGTAAGGAAGGTTTTCTCCCCAACTTTTTAAACAACATGTTAAGGAGTTTGGACTTTTTCCTGGGGGCAGTAACATCTTTTACTGGAGGAGACTAAAGATCAAATTAATTTGGAGGTGGTAACGGATGGCCATGTGCTAGATGCTTAAGTTACTGGGGTGTAAGATTGGACATGATAACTGGAGGCAGGTTTAAGAAGAATCTGAACACTGGATAGAGGAATCTAGATTGGATCATGTAAGCAATGAAGATTTTTTTTAAAATGTCTGAGCAGTGGGGTAGCATGATGAAAGCAGTGTTTTTCTTGGTATATGTGTATACACAGAATAATTTTTCTTTAGGTTGCTCATGTTATTTTAACTTGGAGTCAGATTTGACTTACAAAAGTTTTCATGGGCTCTAGAATTTGAAAACAGAAAAGCTTTCTAATGGACATTTCAAGGCAGTCTTCATCTTAGGTTAATCTAATATCGGGTGTTACTAATACATGGTAACCCAAATTAAAAGGCAAGGAAGGCATAGCTATTTATATGAGCAGTTTCTGGAGAACTAAGAGCCTTTGGTCTAGATCCTTGTCTGTCAGGGAGGAAGATGGGGAGACAGGTGAGCGTCTGACAAAGCCAGTTATGTATTCAGCATCATTATTGTGAGCAGAGCTAAGCTATATAATCTTGTGTGTAGGTTCTACATCCTGAAAAAAGGTTATTATTATATAGGCTACTGGCTATGAGACAAAAGAGAATCCTTAGAGAAAAGATTTTTTTTTTTTACCTTTATATGGAAAACTCATAATATATAGTGGATTTGTAAAATCTAATATATGCGGATTTGTGAAATTTGTTTTTGACATGCAAATCGGCAGTCATATAGTTCAAAATAATGCACGCAGACACACATACACACACATACACATAAACTGAGACACATCAAGCAACGATTATGCTCTTGTGATGAGACTATCTGAGAAGCTCAAAACTTGGTCTGTCCCCTCCATGGCTGCAAGGCTGGTGGTTTGCAAGGCTACTTGCGAAGTGAGGAGTGGAGGATGGGTGCAGTTCTATTAGCTATAAACCTTGTTCTTACTGAGGTTCAGCAGTTTTTCTTGAATAAACATTCTTTAGATTGTCACAAGTCTTTGGTAATTTCTAGAGCTCTGAAGAAGTTGATTCGGATAATTTTTTTTTTCCCTGCGTTTTCATTGCTTCTTCTGGAGGAGTGCATTTATGGAAGTTCTCACTCTGACAAGTCCCTTCCGTGACTTGTCCCTTCAGTGTCCCCAGAAGTTCCAAGTCCCTTCAGTGACTCTTCTTTTTACCTTACTTCCCAATATTTTAATGACCCAGTTTCTATTAGAGGGAAAAAAAATGTCCTTCCTATGGATATTACACTTGTCTTGGAATTGTTCGGTGCCATTCTCAAACGAGGCAATAAATGTTCCGTGTTTAAATATTTTCAAAGCAAAATTATAAACAGAAGTCTGTACCAAGCAGCATTTTTTTTCTAACTTATTCTGTATTTTCATTCATTTTCTTTAATCAACTGTTCTTTGCATTTTGGGAGTGGTAGAATCTTTGGAAAAAAATGATGAACATTATGGATTCTCACCGCCACGTATGCACATGTGAGTACAAAAACACACTTTAAAAAATGTGTCCATACGCCGGAATCTCTAAGATCTCTCTGGAACACAGATTAAGAATTTCTCTCTCTTAGAATTTTATACCGCATTTGTTTATAATCATTTTTCTTACGTTTTCTACCATCTTTGTCTCTGACAAAATTTATCCATCGTAGTAAGTATAAGAAGAATAAACCAACGTTTGTTGACTGTTGATTAAATGTCAGTCACTATGTTATACAACATAATTTGTGCATAATAGGTGCTTAATAATTACACTTTGAATAAATACTACTTTACCTATATTATTTCACCATTCCTGTTTCCTCAACTTATGACAGATAAACATTGCCCTCAGTAAAAAGCTAGAACAGTTTGATAATATGTTACACTCGAGAAGCAGCAGAGTGATGGGGAGGAAAAAGAGGAAAAGCACTGCTGAAATTGAGAATAGATTCAAAATAGACTTTGGAAAGCTGTAGAAATTTCTCAATTTCCACTACTCCTAAGATCTTCCTCTCCAAGATATCCTTCAGCATGAAACAATGTAAAACCACTGATGAAGATTTGTTCTCAGGGGCCTCAGTTGTGATTCCAATCTCAGCACACTCAAATTAGTTTCTCCTCCTGTTCTATTGTGTTCCTCTCACAGGACAATTTGCCATCATCATGCTAGCATTAACGTCTGAGAAAGCAAAGCCTGAAGTCAACTTCACGACTTCGTAATTACATTTCTACAAAAGCCCTTCCTTCCCATTACTTAGCATTTTAGATATAGATCTGACTATGGTAACAGCTTCTTGCAGTTGCTGCAATTGTTTCTATTTTAATTATTCCATGTGTTTTAAGAAGATTCCATGTAAAACATCTGGAGACACTAATTATTGCCTGTCCTGTAAACTTACACTCCAACTTATCCTTGTGACAGTCATGTCATTAAATGACTCAGAACCAACTCTAATTAATCAACTGACACATATAGATGGTCCACCTCCTGCACCAGTTTTAGTCTGCATCCAGTACAAAATAATCCCCGGCAGCACTACCTGTGAAAAGTCTTGGCACTGCTAAGTCTAGTTATTTCTCAGACTAAATTACAGAGGAAAACAGTATTTTCATTACATTTCAAAATCAATATCTAGCTTACCTTTAGTGATGGGTTCAATTCACAAGCTAGTAGGGAGAGTCCTGTGTATCCTCATGCCCATCCCGCATCCCCAACAGTTTTTGTTTTTTTAATTATAGTTTATTGGGATGACAATGGTTAGTAAAGTTACATAGGTTTCAGGTGTACGATTCTATAATACACCATCTATATATCACATTGTGTGTTTACCACCCAGAGTCAGTTCTCCTTCCATTACCATATATTTGATCCCGTTTACCCTCAGTTTTTTAATGTAAGCAAGTTCTTGCATGGTATTTCACTTTCAAGTACTTAGCTTTACTGTTTGGCTACATTCCAATCTGTACAATTACACTGTTCTTCCTCTTAAAGAAAATAAAATAAGTGATTCATTAGAAATATATACCCATATTGGTATATCACAAAGACATGACACACAGAAGAATTTTTGCGGAGAATTTGGTGACCAAAATGTCTTTTAAAGGAGCTCACAGTTTAAAGAATTCTGCAAAATCAAACTCTCATAAAAGACAATATTAATTGGCAACAAATATAAAAGCAAAATCTAATTCCTCTTAAATCTTACTCTGGGAAGCATGTTTCTTTTCTTACCCTTCTCTCAACTTTGTCTCAAACTCAGACTCTATGCTGAAATTTTTACATTTCTTTAGCCAAAGGACAAAAATTAGGAGTCATAGCATGACATACCCGTAGCCAAAAGCAGGATTTGGTATCAAGATCAGAGCTTGCCATTTTCCAAAGGGTGGGCTTTTTACTTCCTGTAGCGGCCAAGGAGCTTGGAAAGTACTAGTTAGCAAGTGGAGCTGGTGTATGTGCCTCGTGTGGAGGGGAACTGGGGCTCATAGGATGAGCGTGAAGTGAATCTCACCTTCCAGGATTTGCTCACCTACTTGAAGCTATTTTGGGTTGAATCTAGTTTAGTTTAATGAATTTTCCTTAAACTGTCTTTTCTTTTAATGAAAATGTATTATTTAGATAAAACACAATTTCCATGTGTTTCCATTAACCGAAGGTAAAGTCTTGCTTTTTTTAGAAGATACATATATAAATAGTTTTTCAGTTATTTAAAAACCATTCCTTTCCACTTAAGCAAAAGAAAAAACATGTGGAAATAAGCAAATTTTTGAATTCCAAAGAACTGAACACATTTCAGACAGTAATATTCAAAAGTCTGGATTGTTTTTACTTTTTTAAAAACAAAGTTTCCTATATTTTTGTTTGAAGCTCACTTACATAAATTGAATGATCACGTGGATTGGCCAGGTTGGGAGAAGGGGAGATGAGAAGGAAGAAGGAGAAGAGACTAGGACAACCAGAATCTAGGGTTCTTCAAGACCGCACTGAATGGTAAGGGGATGTGTCCAGTGTAGAAAAATATAGTCGAAATTAGATTCAGAATTCTTGGCAAAGATAGAAGCATATGGTCAGAGCTGGAGAAGTGATGCAGAATGGAGGCAAAGCTTAAATGTGAAAAGGAAAATGGGTCAAGTTCAGAAGGAGAAAATATAAAGAATAGGTCAAAATGCGGAAGTCAAGAGATTTAGCACTTGACCTATTAAAAACTCAGACTAGAACATGTTCGTATTGTTCAATTAATGGTACTAGTGATTCTAGAATTCAAGTGTATGGCTCAGCAGCATCAATATGTACCATTGGATTGCAGAGCAAAGTTATTCAGTCTTTTCTTTATCCAGCCATATGTGTACAGACACTGCAAAAATTCAGAGAAAGTTTTTGGGCAGGTATCCAGCATTATTGCTAAAACTTACTAAGTCCTACAAATCATCCCACCTCCTTCCTTGTCAAACAAGGATAACTCCCCTCTACGTTTAATTAGTCAAGAACCTAGATTGCTGGGCTGGTGTGTTGAATGTGCTTCTTTCCTTCTAACACAAGTGTTCTTTGTGACAACACTGTTTTGACCCGTCACTATATAGTAACAGAAAACTCTGTAATTACAATGAAATAGACAGAAAGATTATAAGTGAGGTTTTGCACTAAAGCATTTAGGAACCCACAGAAATCAATTATGGTAAATATTTCCAGAAAACCCACCTAACATTCCTCTGTTTCTACTATAGTGATTTATTTGTAGAGAGAGAAGCCAAGAAAACACTTCTTCCACCTGGGAAATGTACCGATTCTTTAATAATGAATATTCACAAAGGTCCTAGTGACCTCTGTCTTTTAACTGGCTTTGAAGGTTTATTTTACCTCCTGGCACATGTGTCATTTTGCAATCTTTATGCTCTGGAGCGAAGCCTCAAAAATGTCCTATATGTCATATTCCCAGATCCTCTTGTGATTTTTAGGTAGATCATATTTTTCCTTCTATATTGTACAGCGGTAAGTTGTCAGTGTTTGCCAGAATTCTGAAAGTAATATAGATTTAACAAGTGTGGCCTAAGTTAAACAGGTAATTCTACAACATAATCTCATTTTAGCTGAACCTTGTTTTACTGATTTATGTATGGGTATATGCTAATATTTTAATATTCATAATATTCTGATGCCACCAGGTATCTATGAGTTTAAAAATTCTGTCATAAGAGGAACACTTGGAGTTTTAGAAACACTAGTAAAATGAGTATTATGTCAGTCAGATCCTTCGATCTCTGTTTGAAGAAATTTTAAATTACTAGTGATGGCATTTGTTTACAAAGAACTTTAAGTCCTTTGCAATTAATTTTTGTGTGTCAACCTACGTTAGGTCTTGAATATGATGGCTTTTGCTTAAGTATTAGGTAGGTGCAAAAATAATTGCAGTTTTTGCAATTATTTTGAACCTTTTAAACCGCAATTACTTTTGCACCAACCTAACAGTATGAATCACATTCTTTTTTTGTTGTTGTTAATCAGATCAAACCACTGACTCATATTTAGCTTCCTGTCAAATAGACTTTTTAAATTTTGTGGGTTTTTTTAATTCACTGTACTACTCTGCTGCTGTTAAGTCATATCTTCCTCACCGTCTTTGCTCACTTGGTTTCTTGGACCCAAGTCTAAGATCTTACATTTACCTCAGTAACTTTCATCTTGTTTTCAGCCTATCGCTGTAGCCCATTAAAATCTTTTTGAATAAAGATTCTGTCACCCAACATATTCATTATGTTTTAAATCTAGGCAAGTGGAAGGAGGTGTGTTTAATTTGTAGCCCAGCCAGTGTTGCACAGCTGTTCTTTGAAAAATAGAGCATGATTAAACACCACATGGAGGAGAGGTAATTACTTTCTTTTCTCCCTAGAGAAGATAGTTTCAAAGTCTTGCGAAAGTAAGATACTGAGGAAGCTCAAAGAATTAATCTTCTAAATATTTACTTTCATTCCATATTAATTTCAAACTTCATCCGGTATAGAAACTAAGGTCTGTTTTATTTTGTTAACAGCCAATGTTCCTCCCTGGACATACTCAAAGTCGGCATAGAAATTAAATTTCTGCCTTCTTGAATTTATAGCCTATTCCTTTTTCTAAGTTTCATTCCAATTACATTTAGCAAGGTATTCCAAGCTTAGTTTGAATAATTAACCTTTAAAAGCTCAAATAATAATTAAAAACATATAATTTTAAAAAATGTTTCAGCTGAAAACATTTTGGTAACTAGGTTTAGCTTTTCCAATTTGGAACTAGAAAGTTTTGTACGTTTTAGTCTATAATAATGAGAACACTTACAAATTTACATTTTTAAAAGTTTCATAATTTATTAATATCTGTTGAACATGAATGTCAAAATTTCATTTTTGGGGGGAACTAGAATTTATATTATAGTTTAAGCCGCTTCTAGATTAGGTCATTCCTTCTCGCATATTGGTTCCTATTTTACTAGACCTAGTTCCTAGTTCCCAATTCATTTCCTAGTGAACTCTAAAACTATAAACTATATCACAGAAGAAAGCACATGTGGTAATAAGATACATTAACCTGAGAAAATGCTCTGTAAATATCAGGAATTTCCGGTTTATTGTTTGCTCTCTAACATATTCAGAGTAAATCTAACATAAACAAATATTAGATAAAATATATTTAGAAACATTTAAGGATAGATTAACTTTTAATACTGAAATTATATTGCATTTGTAAATTAAAATTAAACTAGAATACTACTGTACAAAACCTGGCATCTAGCTCTGATACATATGGCCAAAAATTATGCATATAAACTAAACATCCAGTTCCTTATTTACTGTCCAACCAGGGTTACACTTCATTTTGCATTATTTTCTCAGAAGTTGCTGGTGGCTTTCACAGATTCTCATGAACCTGGAGTCCTCAGAGATTTTCAGGGATGCTTCAGAAACTTGGGGAATGGGATGCAATAGCAATGTGTGTTCCAGTAATAATAACACACATGGAAATGTCCCCATAAATGGGATCCATGGGCAGTTTGTGCTTATAGGTTATGTTCCAGAGGAGCTTGATATGAGTAGTGTAGGGGTAATGAAGAGGGAGTTATTCTCCACACAGAAGTTTGATTTAGTGTTGAACACTATGGGCAATATAGTATATTACAACACAACATAGCATCTACAGGTGACAACATTTCTAGGACTTTTTTTTTTTTTTTTACATTTTTAACTATTTTTACATTTTTACATTTTTAACCACATAACTAACAATTTTTTAACTCATTCATTCATTAGTCATTTGTGCTCTTCAATAAAACCAGATGCACTGCTGGATACTCAATTCATTTATTTGACTGATCAGAATAACTTGTTTTTTCTGTGGCAGATACAGGGTTCTTTAACAGAATACTTTGTTAATGCACCTTGACCAAATAAACCCCATTCTTTTACTATCCTAAGTTTCTGAAGCAAGTGATTCTGGATCTATTTACTGAATACTTATCATATATTGTTAAGTATCGGCATATGTTTTTAACATATAACTATATGTTGTAGATTAAAATATATGCATATGACTAAATAGATTATAAACTGTTTAAATTCTGGAGGCTAATAACATGTTGATTTTTTGGTGTTTCTGCATACTTCTTTGATGCAATACTTGGAACAGAACCTTTTGCAATTATTCTTTGTCATGGATATTCATTATGATTATATATTATTTGTGTTCTTTAACAATGGATACAAAGTGTATCACTATATGCTTTGAAAATGTATATTCTATGCTATAATCTTTAGTCACTAGGCTCAGATCACTCTTCCTGTCTTCTTCTATTTTCTGAGCCCCTACTATTTGTGGGACACTAGTCCAGGTTCAGAAGAGAGAACAGTGAGCCACCTTTATAAGTTCCTTCCCTGATGAAACTCATATTTTAATGTAAATATATAAGTAAATAAAATAGTTCTAGCTTGTGATCCATTGTATGCAGGATATAAATGTGATGCTGGGGATTTTAGAAAAGTGAAATAGAGGGAAAGCCCTCTTTTGACTGTGAGGTCAGGAACAACCGCTTTGAATATATTGATTTTTAAATGGAGTCTTGAAAAGTAAAGAAAAAAGAGCTCACCACTTGAAGAGTTGGAGAACATCTGAGACACAGGAGACAGGAAGAACAAAGGCTCTGAGTAAGGAAAATGCTTGGAGAGTTCTAGGAACTATTTAAGGTCAATGTAGTTGAAGCAAACTCCTGTGCAAGAGTAGGTGAGGATGTGGAAAGACAAACTCTTTGAGCTAATGAGAGAGTTCTGCAGTGATGCTGGACACAGGATCAACATAGAAAACAACTCTGTTCCAGTAGGTCAACGAAAACAAATTAGAACAACATGATGGAAAATAGATCTATTCACAATAGCAATCAAAACTTTGAGTATCTGAGAATAAATCTAACAAAGGCATTGAAAATTAATAAGACAATAAGGGCCTGAAAGAATGCTGCCTGAATAAATGGATAGATACATCTATGTTATACATGAATGAGAATCAATATTATTATAAATGTTTGTTAACTTCCCACCCAAATCTACCGTTAAAATACAATTTGCCTCTAGTGGTCTCTGAGGTAATGTACTCTTTCTTTCAGAAATAGCAGGCTGGGTCTTCCAGAAAATACATGACCTTCTTGCATCTCATTTGTATCAGACTTACTTTGGAGGATAGCTCAGATTCACCTGAGGTTTTATATTATAGAATTCAACCGAAATCTGGAAGCACCTAAAATTCAACTTTGATTGCACAAATATGTAAATTGTGCATGATCATTTTTATCTCACTCCATAAAATGTATCAAGAGGAAGTAAATGAAAGTGATGTAAAGATGCCAAGGGCCTTTTGGGAGATTCATGTAAACTGAGCATAAAAATGTTTAGCAGGTGTAATTAAAACTGCACAGCACTTCTGGCAGTGACAAACTTTCATGTTGACCTAGGATTTGTACCTGCCACCAACAGCTTCTATACACATTTTGCCAGCAACACTGTGACATGAATTAACAGGTAAAAGACAGAGACAATAACGGCAGAAAGCAAACTAGATCAACAGAGGGGAAACTTGGGTTTTTGCACTGTCTTTGCTTTAATTGCTGTGAGAACTTGAACAATTCATTTAATGTTGAGTTTCTTTCATTTATGCAACTTGGAAACTGGATTAGAGATTCTCTAAGATCAGACTGGGCAGAGTTGACTCTGCAGAATGAAGGAAGCCAGATCATGGTTGAGTCTTATCTGAAATGTTTGGAGACTTGGAGGAATAGCTAAGAGTAGGGATGGAGTTGAATAATGATCTTGACCAAGATCAGGCAAATTGGACTCAAGCATGAATAAATGGTCTTAAATTCTATGATGGTCCCATTTCCCTTTATACAGAGTCAATCCACAATGAACATCTGCTGATTTGAAAATATTTTCTTAATGCTCATTTCCATTTCATTTAAACCATTCAGCGTATTGAAATGATCAGTCAAGTTACTGCAGACATCATTCAGGGGAGTGAAGGCAGGATGAGTAGAGCTCCCCTGAGCACAGTCTGAAACAATCACCCAGAGCCATCAGTTGTTGGCAGTAGCAGTCAGAATACACTGGCATGCAGTAATTAGAGATGGAGAGGCACAATTTCTACTAACATGTTCTATTAGTGTATTTCAGCAGCAAAGCTGCTCAGAGAACAAAGACAATAGGCTGTCTGCTTACAGTGAATTACGTGGGACAGCAGGATCTGGTTATACTCTGCAGTAGGTCAGTGTTCACACCACATGCGCTGAGCAAAACTGCTGTCACCAAGGTGACGGCCACCCCCACAGTGACTAGAGGGATAAACAGTAGAATGAGGGCAACAAGGAAGCTGGAAACATCTCTTGTCTACAGGCTTGACCATGACTCCTGAAACCTCTCTAACTAAAACCACACCCTCTACCTGTCTAACATTGTACGGAAAAAGGGAAATATATATATATATGTGTATATATATATATATATATATATATATATATATATATATATTTAAAATTATCCCTTTTCTTTTATTCGTATATCTGTGTATATATATATATATATATATATATATATATATATATATATATATCTGTGTATATAAGAATAAAAGAAAAGGGATAATAAAAAAATAATAATAGAGGAATGAAACAAAAAAGGGAAAAATATCATTTTGGAGCAAACACTATATTTAAGATTTAAACGTGGATTACCCTATTTCCTCCTTTTAGAAGAGTGAACCGATTTTCAGAGAGGTTTTAAGTAACTTCCTCAGTTTACAAAGAAAATAAAACATTTTGTTTGATATGAAACATAGGGAACAATGTGCTACACCATTCAGTTAATAAAAGTAGAAGAGAGAAGGGGAAGTAGAAGACAACAATATCGCAAGAATTAAGTGCTGCTTCATTTCTAGTGAATCCTATTTCATAGGCAGAGACATTTAGAGGGGAATGAACTCTAGGGCCCAGGGATACCCACCTTTCCATTTATGGGCATTACTATACAACATCGAAAACAGGAAAATCTGCAAATATGAAATATTTTTTCTTTATTATTAATAGAGCCTTTAGGATAAAAATTTAAATTGGGAGTAACTTCTTTGCATAAAATGGAGAGAAAAATTGGGAAAAATAATTTAATTCTTAAAGGTGTCTGGAAAATTCACACATGTGGAACATTTCTTTCTCCAAGACAAAGGCACATGCGTGAAATATTTGCATCAAGTTCAATATAAGATGGTTATTGTGTGCCATGATTTCTCTATAAAAGTTACATTGATTTTAGTTAAATTGTATTTGGCTGTTTAAAATTATGAATTTTAATTTTATTTTAGTCACTATTAATATCTATAGAATTTTGACACCAAACCAAAAAAAACAAAAGGCTATTTATTAATTCAATGAGTCTCTGAGCAACATTTTCGCCTATAACAATATCAGGCAAGGCTCCAGTCACAACTTAACGCCTGTCATTTTCTGTAATTAAAAGTACACAGTCATATTTATGCATTCTGCCTTCTAGCAGCTGCAGTTAGATTAACTGTGAACAAAGAAAACATTTTGACACAGTTAATTATATGGCAGTTCTCCTTTGCTAGCAAATATCAGCTACCTCCTCAAAGGAATAAAAGAAGTTTTTGGTTATTTTTCTTTTATATAATAATATAAATAGCCATGAAGAGCTTCATTTTAAACTTGCAAGGAGTTTTAATCCTAACACTTCAGTCTAAAAAAGCACTAAAGTATCTGGTAACTTTTAATGAAGACATAGGATTATCAGATTTAAAAGATCTGGCCAAAATGTTCTCTTGGTGGGCAAGATTTCCAGCACTTTGTTTGTTTGTTTAATTACAGATGAGGAGAAAGACGAGACTATGATTTAGTTTTCACAGTTGCACTAGATTAGAGATCACAAATAAATTCCTATATCCCTTGTCCTGTATATGAGGATAATGTCGCTTCTCAGGCAATATATGTCCAAACCGGAAGTGTTTTCTTAATAGTGGGAACTGAAATTGCCCAGTAAGAACTGTGCTGTTACTGGGCAGAAAAGGAAGACTGGCAGTTGAGTCATCTGCCTAAGACTGTGACGTAAACATGGAAATCAGTGGAAGAGGGAGAGCATAGTTATAGTTTATGACATGAAACCCCAAAGGATCTGTGACTAATGATGACAAAGATTGTTTCTGGTCACCATCTTCAGTCCTTTGTAGGAAAAGAGAGTGGGGAGTGAAGCAGTGAGAATTGTGCAACAGGTACTCAACCCAACCTGAAAAAGGCCCATCTCTGATGACAGCATTAAAAGGAGGCAGAGAGAAATGTCACCAACATGAGTCAGAGTTGCCTTCATTTCTAAATTCATTTTAATCTGGGTGCTTGTCATTCCTTTCATCTTCCCTGTCTTAAATTTTTTTACTACTAAGAATTTCAAAAATAATAGAATTGAAAAGCTCAATGTAGACTAAAGGAGAATGTACTGGGGGAAAATATGTAGAACAGTGAAATGGCTGTGCTTATAATTACATGCAGAGAGAATTTTGGTCTTTAGAGATTCTTTATAAATTTCCATTAATATACATAACAATGTACTGAAATTTACTCTGTATTTATGAGAATGGGCTTTGGAGTCAATCCCCTTTGCTTTGTTACTTTTTATCTCCGAGGCTTGTTTTTCTTGTTTGCAAAAATGGGGGTCACTTTACTTTTCTCATAGGGCTGTTATGAGTATTCAACAAGATAATGTGTGTAAGGTGCTTATTATAGCATATAGCATGCCCTCTTTAAATGGCCCTTTTTATTATTAAGTAATAAATAAATGCACACTTTAAAGTGGAAGAAAAATTAGCTTTCATACTACCCCTATAGTCACATAAATGCTTATGATTCTCTTAGATGAGTAAAACTACTTAAGCTTTAACAGTTTTTAGTTTTATGGTGTGTGTGTGTGGGGAGGTGAAGCAGACTTCTATGTCTAATGGATACTGTAATCTGCATATGAATGGGAGTATTAAACTGAAGCTGTCTACTTCGGGCACATCCTGAGAAGGCAAGGTTCTTTGGAAAGACAATAATGCTGGGAAACATAGAAGGCAGCAGGGAAAGAGGAAGACCAACTATGAGATGGACTGAGTCCATAAAAGAAGCCATAGGCATGAGTCTGCAGGAACTGAGCAGGACTGTTGAGGACAGAACACTGGGGACATCACTCATTCATAGAGTCACCAGGAGTCAGAGTCAACTCAATGGCACGTAACACATTAAGGCGAATATCTGGAAAATGAGCT
Organism: Rhinolophus ferrumequinum; assembly: GCF_004115265.2. NCBI lineage: Eukaryota > Metazoa > Chordata > Mammalia > Chiroptera > Rhinolophidae > Rhinolophus > Rhinolophus ferrumequinum. Next base: position 29,492,673 of record NC_046293.1, on the reverse strand, counting down.
ATTGCATGTGAGAAAACCCATATTGATAATGATGCTAGAAATCAGATCAGACTGAATACAAACAATTTCTTCAACAATCAAATTCCTTAGGAAGCAGACAACATTTATTCCTAACAATGTATTTTCTGGATGACTGATGGAATCTATTGCACAGAGAAACGATTAAGTTTCTGTGTGGATTCATTGCTATGCTAAATGAAAGTAACTAAACCTGTTTAGATAAGCTCTTCTTCCAATTCATGCGTATCAAGGCTAAATCACATTTCCTCTATCTTTAGGAAGATCTGAGTAGAACACCTTCACAATGGCAAAAACCCCACCATTCCCTCTGGGTTTTTCACCCTTCTGAAAACCCCATCCCCTACTCTCCATCCTTGGCGTGAATTTCTCTGAAAATAGTGGTGTCTGTAGCTACCAACTATGAACAGTTCCTAACTTTCTCAAATAATTAGGGAGAACTGATGTAGTGATGGTAGCTGGTCAAGTGGAAGGAGCCCTGTAACACACTGTCCCTGTTGTCGGATCCATTATCAGGGCTACGTGCTGGGCTCAGACCCCATCGGGGTGCTCACTGGGCAGGAGATAAGAGCCAAGACGATGAGGTGCTTCCTCAAAGTGCATCCACAAAGAGGGGCTGCCTCTTTCCCCATACAGCAGAGACGTGAAGACACTGCATGCTTTTTATTCCCTTTTAGTGTGCAGATCATCTACAGTAATTTGCAGATGCCATGTTTCCCATGAAGTTATTTATTTAGAAAATTTTCAGTATGTATAGAACTAGTGGAATATGACGGTTCACATGGGGTGAAAAAAAATACATTTTGTTAAATCTCTATAGGTTACAAATTATAGAAGCTCAACTCAAACAAGCTTAAGAATAAAGGGGATTTATTTTCTTTCATATTGGGGAAATCCAGTGAGGCATGACTAGACCCAGGTACTTAAACGATGTCATCAAAAAATGCTTTTTCTTTAATATCTTTAGTTTCCTCTCTGTTGGCTTCAGTATTTTTTGTCACGTTTTCTCTGCATGATAGGAAACTCTTCCCAAAGAACTAAAAATTTTGTAGCTTTTCATCTCCTGATGTCTCATGTCTCCATTTCCCTGTGTCCCTATAATCTTTGAAATAGTGTACACTGATTATCTTTCCTTGGCTCATATGCCCACCTCTGGACCAATTTTTGTGCCCAAAGGATTGGTACCTTGATTGCCCAGCCTGACATGTGACCTTATAATGGAGTCAGGACTCTTGGATACACCAGAATCACCTGGACTAGAGAAGGAAAAATTCCTTTGAGAAGAAGATAAGGTACATATTCATGACAAGCTTCAAATATTTACTGGAATATGTCATTTGTAAATTAAATGTTGGACTTGAGAATTTGATGGGTTCAAAGTTGTTTACTTATATTTCCAGGGTGACTGTGAAGCCAAACTGTTAGCCTCTACACTGGGAGCTATAGCACTTACATGAAATTATTTTGTCAAGTTGTTGAATCCAGAGACTTGGAAGGTCTCAGTGTCTCCACATCCCTCATATAGTTTATTCTGTGCGAGGAACCCATTGCAACCAGCAATTCCTCAAGTTTCCATTTTGTATTTCAAAGCCAAAATAATGAGATAAAAAGGAAAAAGAAGAGAGACGTCATCAAAATGGCGGCGTGAGGTGAGCCTCTGAAAATCTCCCCTGGAATTTACAACTAATCGAACAACAATAACTCCACAAAGGACTCCCTGCACAGCAGACAGGCAAGACGAAGAGGCCCACTACTGAATTCACCTAAAGGTGGGCGAATCCTGCGAGCGGGGGAGGAGGGAAGGGAGAAGTGCGGAGATGTAGTCACGTGGGCACAGGACGCAGACCTAACTCAGTGCTTCAAGCTCGCTGCATCCCGGAACTACTGCAGCTGCGGGAGAGGGAAGAACTCGGACTGCTAGGGCTCCGATTAAGGCCCACAGGGCCGCGGGGGCAGCATATAACACGGCTGAACTCAAAGTTCACGGCAGAGACCTCGGAGAAAAGACTGAGGGAAGAAGGCTGAAAACGGTGGTTTAAGCCCTCACTGCCAAGCAGAAAACAGAAGCCTTAGGCACTGAGACTAGCTGCCCCCTCCCTATCCTCCCAGAGCTTGTCCCGCCCCCACCCGGCCAGTGCTAGAAGTGGAACAGTAGCAGTGTCAGATCAAAAGAACAGAATATTTGCTGTTCTGAGAACTGTGGATCGCAAACACAGATTTGCAGCCTAACTAGTTCCAGCAAAGAGGAAGGAGCTGTGGAAGCAGGACCAGCTGTGGTGGTGACCACCGCCATTGCTCTGGGCCACCTCTCACAACTCACCCTGCCCCTGGCCCCACCTATCTGGGCGGATCCCTGCAGGAGTAAACAGAACTGCTGAAACATACGGGTTCTGAATCTGGTGCAGGTAGAGATTTGGAACTTCAAAAGCTCTCCGCATACCCACACAGACACTGTGCCCTGTGACCCAGGTGAACTATTAACAGAGGAGAAGCCCATCTCCCAGGGAATCCCCCCATTGTGTGAGAAGCTGGAATAATGCAGAGAAAACATAGCACTACCATGTGAGAGAGAAAAAAAAGGCTGCAGTCGGAGAGAAAATTAAACATTCTACCAACAAGTATTGGAAAACAAAAGAAAGAACTCTTCCTATCAACCTGTTGCAGAAATCACTCCTGTAGATGTCTAGGAAGAGGAATAATAAATCAGTAATTGCCATGAATAACCAAGGCAACAAGACAGCTCAGAAAGAAAGTGAAAAATATCCAGAAAAGAAACTTAAAGATATGGAAATACGTGACTTAAATGACAGAGAATTCAAGATTCCAGTTCTGAAAAAACTCAACGAGATGCAAGAAAACACAGAAAGGCAGTTTAATGAACTCAGAAACACAATCAAAGAACAACATGAGCTGTTTACCAAAGAGATTGAAATTTTAAAAAAGAACCAAATAGAATTTCTGGAGATTAAGAACGCAATAGAAGAAACCAAGAATGAAATAACCAGCTTAGGTAGTAGAGTTGACCAGATGGAGGAAAGAATCAGTGACATCGAAGATAGAAACCTGGAAATTACACAGATGGAAGAAGAAAGAGACTTGAGACTTAAAAGAAATAAAAGAACCCTACAAGAACTTTCTGACTCCATCAGAAAGAACAGTATAAGAATAATGGGCATACCAGAAGGAGAAGAAAGAGAGAAGGGAACAGAGAATATATTCAAACAAATTGTCGATGAGAACTTCCTAAACTTGTGGACAGAACTGTATCCTCGAATCCAAGAAGCAAATAGAACACCTAATTACCTCAACCCCAATAGGCCTTCTCCAAGGCACATTGCATTGAAGCTGTCTAAAATCAACGACAAAGAAAGAATCCTCAAGGCAGCCAGGGAAAAGAAGACGGTAACCTACAAAGGAAAGCCCATTAGATTATCATCAGATTTTTCAGCAGAAACTCTACAAGCCAGGAGGGAGTGGAACCAAATATTCAAATCATTGAAAGAGAGAAATTATGAGCCAAGAATAATATATCCAGCAAGGTATCGTTTAGATATGAAGGAAGAATAAAGACCTTTCCAGACATACAGAAGCTGAGGGAATTTTCTAATACATGATGTGCACTACAAGAAATAGTAAAGGAGGCTACTCAACCACCATCAACAGGGACAATTTGTGGCAACCAAAACATAAAATGGGGGAGAGTAAAGGCCTGAACCGGAATTTGTGAATGGAGAAAGTAAGCGTGTTGAAGAAAATGGAATACTCTAAATATCAAACTTTCTTTTACATAAACTTAAGGGTAACCATTCAAAAAAAAATCCAGAACTGAAATATATACTGTAATAAAAGAAGAAATAGAGGGAAACATCATAGAATTCCACCACAAAGAAATAATAGAGAACAACAAAAAGGCAAAGAAACAATGGAGACACAGCATTACCAGAAAACTAAAGATAGAATGATAGGAAATCCTCACATATCAATAATCACCCTAAATGTAAATGGACTGAACTCACCAATAAAAAGGCACCGAGTAGCAGATTGGATCAAAAAACTAAACCCAACCATATGCTGTCTCCAAGAGACACATCTCAGCTACAAGGACAAGCATAGACTCAAAGTGAAAGGGTGGAAATTGACACTCCAAGCAAATGGTACCCAGAGAAAATCAGGTGTAGCCATAATGATATCAGATGAAACAGACTTCAGGGTGAAAAAGATAATAAGAGACAAAGATGGACATTTCATAATGGTAAAGGGGACTATACAACAAGAAGACATAATAGTCATCAATATTTATGCCCCCAATCAGGGAGCACCGAAATATACCAAGCAACTACTAACAGAACTAAAGGGAGAAATTGACCAAAACACAATTATACTAGGGGACTTAAATACATCACTGACAGCTATGGATAGATCATCCAAACAGAAAATAAATAACAGCCCTAAATGACACATTAGATGAAATGGACATAATTGACATATATAGAGCACTTCATCCTAAACCATCAGACTATACATTCTTTTCTAGTGTACATGGAACATTCTCAAGGATAGACCATACATTGGGACATAAAATCAGCCTCAGCAAATTTAAGAAGATTGAAATCATACCGAGCATATTCTCTGATCACAAAGTTTTGAAATTGGATATCAACTGCAAAAAGAAAGCAGGAAAAAACACAAATACATGGAGATTAAACAACATACTTTTAAAGAACGACTGGATCAAAGAAGAAATTAGAGGAGAGATCAAAAGATACATAGAAACAAATGACAATGAAAATACATCCTACCAAAATTTTGGGGATGCAGCGAAAGCAGTTTTAAGAGGGAAATTTATATCATTACAGGCCTAGCTCACGAAACAAGAAAAATCCCAAATAAATAACCTGATGTTACACCTTAAAGAACTAGAAAAAGAAGAACAAGTGAAACCCAAGGCCAGCAGAAGAAAGGAAATAACAAAAATCAGAGCAGAACTAAATGAAATAGAGAACAAAAAGACAATAGAAAAAATTAATGTGACAAAGAGCTGGTTCTTTGAAAAGATTAAGAAAATTGACAAACCGTTGGCTAGACTCACTAAGATAAAAAGAGAGAAGACACTAATAAACAAAATCAGAAATGAAAAAGGGGAAGTTATCACGGACACCACAGAAATACAAAAGATCATCCAAGAATACTTTGAAGGACTATATGCCACCAAATTCAATAACCTAGAAGAAATGGACAAGTTCTTAGAAACATGTAGCCTTCCAAGGCTGAACCATGAAGAACTGGAAAATCTAAACAGACCGATCACTAGTTATGAAATTGAATCAGTCACCCAAAACCTTCCCAAAAGCAAAAGTCCGACACCAGATGGCTTCACTAGTGAATTCTGCCAAACCTTCAAAGAGTATCTAATACCAATCCTGCTCAAACTCTTCCAAAAAATTGAAGAAGCGACAGTACTCCCTAACTCATTTTATGAGGCCAACATTACCCTGATACCAAAACCTGGTAAGGACAACACAAAAAAAGAAAACTACAGACCAATATCGCTGATGAATACAGATGCAAAAATCCTAAACAAAATTCTAGCAAATCGAATACAACAATGCATTAAAAAGATCATTCATCACGACCAAATGGGGTTCATCCCAGGGGCACAAGGATGGTTCAACATCCGCAAATCCATCGATGTGATACATCACATAAACAAAATAAAAGACAAAAATCATATGATTATATCAATTGATGCAGAAAAAGCATTTGACAAGATACAACATCCATTTATGATTAAAACAGTTAATAAAATAGGTATAGAAGGAAAATACCTTAACATAATAAAGGCCATATATGACAAGCCCTCAGCTAATCTCATAATTAATGGTGAAAAACTGAAGCCCTTTGCTCTACGTTCAGGAACACGACAGAGCTGTCCCCTATCACCTCTGCTTTTCAACATAGTGTTAGAAGTCCTTGCCAGAGCAATCAGGCAAGAAAAAGAAGTAAAAGACATCCAAATTGGGAATGAAGAAGTTACATTGTCACTCTTTGCAGATGACATGATGCTATATATAGAAAACCCTAAAGTCTCCACCAAAAAGCTATTAGAAACAATCAACGAATACAGTAAAGTTGCTGGCTGCAAAATCAATATACAAAAGTCCATTGCATTCCTATATCCTAACAATGAAATCTCAGAAAAAGAAATATAAAAAACAATTCCTTTTCCAATTGCAGCAAAAAGAATAAAATACCTAGGAATAAACTTAACAGAGGATGTGAAGGACCTATATGCTGAAAACTATAAGACATTTTTGAAAGAAATTGAAGAAGACACCAAGAAATGGAAAGACATTCCGTGCTCATGGATTGGAAGAATCAACATAGTTAAAATGGCCATATTACCCAAAGCAATATACAGATTTAATGCAATCCCCATCAAAATCCCAAAGGTATTTTTTAAAGAAATAGAACAAAAAATCATCAGATTTGTTTGGAACCACAAAAGACTCCGAATAGCCAAAGCAATCTTAAGAAAAAAGAACAATACTGGAGGTATCACACTCCCTGACTTTAGCTTGCACTACAGGGCTACAATAATCAAAACAGCATAGTATTGGCAGAAAAACAGACACATAGACCAATGGAATAGAATTGAGAACCCAGAATAAAACCACATAAATATGGACAGATAATTTTTGACAAAGCTAAAAACATACAATGGAGGAAAGACAGCCTCTTCAATAAATGGTGCTGGGAGAATCGGATAGCCACGTGCAAAAGAATGAAACTGGACTGCTATTTGTCACCATGTACCAAAATTAATTCAAAATGGATCAAAGACTTAAGCATAAGACCTGACACAATAAACTGCATAGAAGAAAACATAGGTACTAAACTTATGGACCTTGGGTTCAAAGAGCATTTTATGAATTTGACTCCAAAGGCAATGGAAGTAAAAGCTAAAATAAACGAATGGGACTATATGAAACTTAAAAGCTTCTGCACAGCAAAAGAAACCATTGACAACATAAAGAGGCAACCAACTGAATGGGAGAAGATTTTTGCAAACAGTGCCTCCGATAAGGGGCTAATATCCAAAATACATAAGGAACTCATGAAACGCAACAACAAAAAAACAAAAACCCAATTGAAAAATGCGCAGAGGACCTGAAGAGACATTTCTCCAAAGAGGACATACAAATGGCAAATAGACATATGAAAAAATGCTCAACATCACTAATCATCAGAGAAGTGCAAATAAAAACCACAATGAGATATCACCTCACCCTAGTCAGAATGGCTATCATCAACAAGACAAATAGTAACAAGTGTTGGAGAGGCTGTGGAGAAAAAGGAACCCTCATACACTGTTGGTGGGAATGCAGACTGGTGCAGCCATTATGGAAGGCAGTGTGAAGTTTCCTCAAAAAATTACGAATAGAATTACCGTATGACCCAGCAATCCTTCTGCTGGGTATCTACCCAAAAAATCTGAAAACATTTATCCATAAAGACACATGTGCTCCAATGTTCATTGCAGCTTTGTTTACGGTGGCCAAGACATGGAAACAACCAAAATGTCCTTCGATAGATGAATGGATAAAGAAGTTGTGGTATATATACACAATGGAATACTATTCGGCGGTAAGGAAAGATGGTATAGGAACATTTGTGACAACATGGATGGATCTTGAGATTATAATGCTAAGCGAAATAAGTCAGACAGAAAAAGCAGAGAACCATATGATTTCACTGATATGTGGTATATAAACCAAAAACAACAAAAGAACAAGACAAACAAATGAGAATATAGACACAGACAATAGTTTAGTGGTTACCAGAAGTTAAGGGGGGTGGGGGGTGGGAGATGAGGGTAAGGGGGATCAAATATATGGTGATGGAAGGAGAACTGACTCTGGGTGGTGAACACACGATGGGATTTATAGATGATGTAATACAGAATTGTACACCTGAAATCTATATAATTTTACTAACATTTGTCACCCCAATAAATTTTTTAAAAAAAGGAAAAAAGAAACCAAGAACTCTTCTCTAAAAGCTCATATGCTAAGGGATCCAGTTCTGGTTGTCAGAGTGAGCAAAAGAATGCCAAGCTTTGCAGCTCAGTGGGCCAAATTCTGTTCTCAGCCACATGCCTGGAGCTTCCACTGATATCAATGGGAGTTGTGTGTGTATGTGAACTGAGGACATAAGCTGGCTGTGTATAAATAGCTCTGCAATGGTGAAAATCTCTTCTTGTGTGTCTGGTACAACAGAGGTAGTCTTTTGCAGTTAGTGGATGCTTCTCCCTCTAATAAAGGAACCAGACAGTTTCAAGAAATTCTATACCAGAATATTTAATGGTAATGATTGTATTTAAAATATTTTGGTCAGGGAGCATGGAGCAGTATTTACCCTACATTTCTCTCATGTTCCACTAGCAAATGCAGCCAGGTTTAACAATTCTTTGCAAAACTGTTCTTCACTGTTCCCTTGGCTGAGCTGTCAGTCTGCTAACTGACTGATACCCAGCTAGCTCGGGGGTGGGGTGGGAAGTCAATATGTTTATTAAGGGGTTACAAAGTTACCTAAAGCAACGTGCTTCTTACATTCTCTTTGGCTGTCAATGCAACATTGCGGCATGGCACAGAGGGCCTGCCATGGGAGCTGGGCTCTGGCGCCATCAGACAGGGCTCGGGTAGGATCTGAGGCCCCTTAGTCATCTGCCATTCTACGTGCAGCCCCAGTCTGGAATTCAGCACACTGATGTTAAGCTGAGCCATCGTCCAGCCTCAGATGAGAATTTCTCTCTGAGCACAGTCTCGTCCACTATCCCCTAGAAACAGGAGGTTTCTCCAAGATTTGTATATGAAACATTCTAGTCAATGAAAGTTACCTAAAGGTAGATGATTTTCAAGTCCTCATCTTCAATCTATGTCCTAGTTTACACTCCACACTCACATCTAACTGGCTTCTGGACATCATTACTTGGATATCCTGTTCATACTTAGAATTCGTCTAAAACTTAACTTGTATCTCACCCTGCCCCTGATGCAGAAAATTTCTACTGCAGCCTCTTTATCTAATAGCACCATCTTTAACCTAATAATTCAAGTCAGAAAACTGGTAGTAAACCCTAACTTTTCTCTGTTCCTTGTTACCACATCTAATCAGTATAAACCCGGCTGATCCTATTCAATTTACTCATTCTACCCTCTTATTTTGGTCCACTGCTCCTGCCATGGAGAGAGATTTGAGTGCAAGTTTTAATCCCACAGACAACTGGGTTTGATTCCCATTTTTGTTACCTCCTTGGGGGATATATCTTTTTGGAGGGGGAATTTGTCTAAGCTTTCGTTTCTTAATCTGTGAAATGGAGATGACATGTACTTCACAAGGCTGATTAATAGGGAGTAAGTTAGATTATATCTGTAAAGTGCTGTTATAGCTGCTAACACATAACAAGTTCTCATAAATGATAGCTGTCATGAAGCAGAGACTTCATCATGTCTTAGTAAGAATATTGTAGCATTCTCCATGAATGCAGTCTTGCATCTTCTCTATTCTTGAATCTGCATAGGATGGCTAGAGTACACTTTCC